>NW_027532406.1:9204107-9770082 GCF_008692635.1 Crocuta crocuta
ATTTCTAGGAGAGAGAGACAGAGAGACAGTGCGAGCAGGGGAGGGTCAGAGAGAGAGGGAGTCACAGACTGAAACAGGCTCCAGGCTCTGAGCTGGCAGTCAGCACAGAGCCCGGCGCGGGGCTCGAACCCACGAACCGCGAGATGATGACCTAAGCGAAAGTCGGACGCTTAACCGACTAAGCCACCCAGGCGCCCCCTCCAACAAGCATTTAAAGTAAAATTGAAAATCTTTATGATGACCTATAGGCCTCTATGATTAGTCATCCCACTAACTCAAAATCCTACCACTTAACCTCACCAACCACACTCCAGACACAATGACCCATTTATTTACTCCTCATTGAGCATACCAACTCAGGGCATTGGAACTAGTTGTCCTTTGTCCCTGGTTTGCTCTTTCTCTAGAAACCTGTGTGGCTTTATTTCTTTGCCCAAATACCACCTTCTGGAAGAGAACATCCCTGAATGCTATCTATAAGCACCACTTCCATCTTTGTTTATGCTCACTTCTGTTTTTTTCTTCCTTTTCACCACCTGACATATTACATAATGATGTTTCATTGTTTTTGTCTCTTTCTTTACTAGCCTGGAAACTTCTTGATGAGAGGCTACTTTTTCCTGTTCATGTTTATTGCTATCTCTTAGCACTTATAATTGTACTTAGCACATATAGGGCATTCAGTAAATTATTTTATTTTATTTTATTATTTTTAATATGAATTAGACAGACTGTATTCTAACACACACACATATACACACAATCTGTAACAATTAAATACAATGAAGTTGAAAGGGAATATAAATTACAGGTTTTCATTTTTTTAACAGACAATAGTAAAATATGACAGTAGGCTCACAATACATAGGAGTCATGAATGGCAGCTTCCCACTGAAGTCTCCAAAATCTTACTCATTTACTTATGCTAAGATCTTAAACTTAGAGAATGTACACATTCTCTCTCTCCAGCAATGTATCTATTGCCACATTGATTTTACAAGCACATCCACATCGATTTTATAAGCATCTACAGAGTAGGTGTGTAAAGTACTTCTGTAAAAATTTCCACACATGTAAACCTTCACGTCTCCATTAGCAGGAGAATTTGCAAATGACGATGTGGACAGCAGGGTCATCCCTAGTCTGTCATCTGCTGCAAACATGGTAAAGCTGCCACCGGCGAACTTTATAGCTCATCCCATTTCTTCTGTATTTTCTAGAATTTAAGTAAAGTAACAACAGCAAAATCCCACAATGAAACCTACCAATCCAAAATGAAAAACCACAAAAAGACAAAAATCAGCATCTTTTCCACTCCTCAAACTCAACTCTGTGCAAGTCCTTATGTTTTCTTACACTAATACTTCTCCCCACATTCCCCCTGCCTGACCGGGCTGAACCAAGGGATAGGGAAGGCAGGGTGAGAACCCCAGGTATTGTCCACAGTTACAATACAATGTCACATCAGGTGGTGGGCCAGGTGGAAGACCAAGGAATATAGCTATCAGTAAATATTTAAAATAACTTTTTAATCTTGAAATAAATGTAGATTCACATACAACTGTAAGAATTAATAGAGGGGGGTCCTATGAACCCTTTAACAGTTTCTCTCAATGGTAATATTTTATGAAACAATACAGTCAAGATATGCAACATTTCCATCACAAGGATGCCTACTGTTACCTATTTTAGGCATTTGGGCCTGTTATTTGAGCCTGTTACTTGGCCTCAGCTTATCTGAGCCTGTTGCCAACTTATTCACCTCCAAGCCTGGATGATGAAACATATAAAAGCCAGTAACTCCCACCATAGTGTTTCTTGTTTATATACATATATATATATATATATATATATACCAAAGAAATGTGTGTGTGTGTGCGTGCACGTGTATACNCACCCAGGCGCCCCATATTAGACATATCTTTAATAAAAAGTTCATGCATGGTTTACTTTTATGCTCCCCTCATTCTCAGAGTGGGTTAGTCTAATTTCCACAGATGAATTCTACCTGTCCCTAGAGTGACTGGTACATAGTACAGACCATTTTATTTTTAGAATTGTTTGAATAGCTTTTGCTTTTCTCAGTTAATAAAATTTCACATTCCAACTATAAAGTAATAATATCTGGCTAAATATTTCAAATCAAGTATGCTTTCCTCCAGACCATCACTTAAATGGCACATTATTTTTATTTCTCCTTTGAGAGAATATCTAAACATTAGTGGGCACATGCCAGTGTGAGCCATAAGTGTGACAGCACAGTGCAGAGGTTTGGCTCATACTCTCTGTGTTCAGAGGCAAGCTCTATATTTTACTATTTCTGTAGTCTTGAGAATTTTTCTTAAATAGCTTATTCTCTGTGCCTCATTTGTTTTCATTTATAAAATTGTAATGAAACATGTAACAACAATCTCATAGTATTATTATGTTAAATAAGTAAATACCAATAAAACCTTGAAATCTGAGTAACTTGTTTTTTGAGTATTCCACAAGACAAGCAAATATTTCTAATAAATTTTAAGTTGATAAATGAGCAATGTCTTGCAATATGAGTAGTACAGGATGATGAATGTCACATGATCACAACTGAGCCAATGGTTCTTGAAATTTGCTTTGATATATGAGTACTTTGAATTACAAGCATGTTTTCCGGAATAAATTATGCTCACAAACCAAGGTTTTACTGTGTGTCACACACACACACACACACACACACACACACACACATACATACATATAGGATATTTCTATTCCTATACATGTATATATATATACATATATATATACACATATACACATATATATGTCTACATACATATATTTTCCTATCTATGTATAGAGATGTGTATATATATATATATACATGTGTATACTTATGAATAAAATTGGCACTTACCTTTTGTCACTCCTGAAGATAAAGAGAAATGTCAAGAGCACATCAACTAAGGAATAGCACTTATCTTAAAAATAAGACTTCCTTAGGGAGCCTGAGTGGCTCAGTCAGTTAAGCATCTGACTTCAGCTCAGGTCATGATCTCAAGGTTCGTGAGTTCGAGTCCCGCGTCAGACTCTGTGCTGACTGCCAGCTCAGAGCTTGGAGCCTGTTTCAGATTCTGTGTCTCCTCTCTCTCTGATCCTCCCCTGCTCACGCTGTCTCTCTCTCTCAGAAATAAATAAATAAATAAATAAATAAATAAATAAATAAGTTAAAAAACTAATACTTCCTTTTTTAGCTTCAGTAGGTTTCATGTTGACTAACAATTGAAAAGTTTCTGTGTGTATATGTGAGCTATCAGAGCTTTTTATAAATGTTTCGTTGCCTCTGATATGAAGACCATCTTAAAGAGTGGAGTTTTATTTCATTATTGAAAAAATACTTTCATACAAAGGTGTAACAGAATTATATTTTCACTTTTCTGTAGTCAAGTGTTCATTGAACTATAATTATACCTGAAATTCAATATAAATGTTATATGTGTATTTCTTATAATTTTTTCATTTTGGTCATATTTTTTTCTAATCCATAAGGAAAAAATAGGATGTCTCTAAGAGAGAACAAAAAACATTCTTCAGTGTTTTCAAGTTGTTTTATTTCTTCATTTTATGGCATAATTTCTCTACCGATAACTGCTGTTTTATAGACATAATCATTCTTCTGACACAACAAATACATGGAAAAAGTGCTTCATAGGTCAACTAATCCATCTTCTAATATGAAGTTTTCAGACATTTCGCTGCCAGTACTTTCCTTTTCACTCCTATAATGCATATGACTACTAGAAATTACAAATCAATGTATATGCATTCTGAATTGTTCTATAAGCAAAATGCCTACATGGTCCAAATAACTATGTAGTGTAAATATTGTGATTTGGAGAAATACTGATATTTAATTTTTCATTTCTAACTGGTAGTCATTGGTAACACACAGAAGGAACATCAGAGTTGCCTCAATAATACCCATATCTCCAGTTTGGCAGGTGTATATAGTATGTTAGTAAGTATCATTTTATCAATCTGTCTATAATAGGCTTGTAAATGCCATTTCATTAAGTCTCCAAGTAAAAGCAAAAGAGTTATCTTTAAACACCTACAATGCGTGTATGTATATAATTATGCATGTGTGTGCATACTTTTTTGTGTCATGGCTTTTATTCAAATTGAGTTTGTGAGATTCATTCCTATTCTTGTTTTGCTGTAGACTGATCATTCTAATTATGGCATTGTATAAACACACCACTATTGATTTATCCATGATATCCTTTAATGGACACTTAGGTGATTTTAGATTTTATTTATTTTTTAAATGTTTTTAAATTTTACTTTCTTTAATTTTTTTAATGTTTGTTTATTTCTGAGAGAGAGAGAGAGAGAGAGAGAGAGAGACAAAGCGCAAGTGGGAGAAGGACAGAGAGAGAGAGAGGGAGACACAGATTCCAAAGCAGGCTCCAGGCTCTGAGCTGTCAGCACAGGGCCCAATGCAGGACTCTAACTGCGAGGTGGTGATCTGAGCCAAAGTCCAACATCCAACCGACTAGCCACTCAGGTGACCCAAGGTTTTAGATTAATATAAGTAGTTCTGTTATATACATCTAATACATGTCTTTGGGTGATCAGATGTATGTGTTTCTATTGAGCATACACATGCACACATGTGAATTGGTTGGATGGGAAGGATGTATATGTTCAGCTTTCACATAGACTGTCAAATGTTTTCCAAAATGCACCAGTTTGCATGGACATCAGTAGAAAATTAGTACCAGTTGCTCTAGAGCTCTACTACCTCTTGAATTTTCTATTTTTTTTCTTGTTTTAAGTTTTTATTTAAATTCTAGTTAGTTAACATACTGTATCAGAAACAGGTGTACAATATAGTAATTCAACACCTCCATACAACACCTGGTGCTAATCACAGGAAGTGCACCCCTTAATCTCCATTACCTATTTTACCTATTCTCCCACCGCCTCCCTTCTGATAACAATCAGTTTGTTCCCTATAGTAAAGAATCTGTTTCTTGGTTTGCCTCCCTCTCTCTCTCTCGTTCCTTTTGCTCATTTGTTTTGTTTTTAAATTCCATATATGAGTGAATTTGTCTGGTACTTGTCTTTCTCTATTTCCTTAGTGTAATACTCTATCGCTCCATCCATGTCACTGCAAATGGCAAGATTTCATTCTTCTTTATGGCTGAAAAATATTCCATTGTATATACAGACTATATCTTCTTTATCTGTATATACAGACTACATCTCTTTATATTTATTTGATGGGCACTTGGGCTGTTTCCATAATTTAGTTATTGTAGATAATACTGTTGTAAACCTTGGGGTGCATGTATCCCTTTCAATTGGGTAAATATTTAGTACTGTAATTGCTGAGTTGTAAGGTAGTTCAAAGTTTTCTAACTTTTTAGGAACCTCCATAGTGTTTTGCAGGGTGGGCACACCAGTTTGCATTCCAACCAGAAGAGCAAGAGTGTTCCCCTTCCTCCATATCCTTTCCAACACTTGTATCTTGTGTTGTTGATTTTAGTTATTCTGACAGGTGTGAAGTCGTATCTCATTGTAGGTTTGATTTGTATTTCCCTGATAATGAATAATGATGAACATCTTTTCATGTGCCTGTTGGCCATCTGAATGTCTTTTTGTGAGAAATGTCTGTTTATCTCTTCTGGTCATTTTTTAGTTGGATTATTCATTCTTTAAATCTTTTCTATACTAACCCTTTATCAAATATATCATTTGAAAATATCTTCTCCCATTATGTAGGTTGCCTTTTAGTTTGGTTGATTGTTTCCTTTGTTGTGCAGAAGACTTTTATCTTGATGAAGTTTCAATAGTTTATTTTTGTTTTTGTTCCTCTTGCCTCAGGAGGCATATCTAGTTAGAAGCTGCCACAGCTGACGTCAGAGCAGTTACTGTCTGTGTTCTCTAGGATTTTTGTGACTGCAAGTCTTACATTCAGGTCTTTCATCCATTTCAAATTTATTTTTTTGTATGGTGTAGATAGTGGTCCAGCTTCATTGTTTTGTATGTTGTTGTCCAGTTTTCCCAACACCATTTGTTCAAGACTATTTTTCCCATTGGATATTCTTTCCAGCTTTGTCTAAGATTAATTGACCATATAGTTGTGTGTTATTTCTTGGTTTCCTATTCTATTCCTTTGATCTATGTATCTAATTTGCACCAGTACCAAACTGTTTTTCTTTAAAATTGTTAATGTTTATTTTATTTTTGAGTGAGAGAGAGAGAGAGAGAGAGAGAGAATATGAGTGGGGGAGGGACAGAGAGAGAGATAGACTGAGGATCCGAAGCAGGGTTTGAGCTGTCATGTCAGCACACAGCCCAATGCGGGACCCAAACCCATGAGCCGTGAGATCAAGACCCAAGCCCAAGTCAGATGCTCAACTGACTTAGCTACCCAGGCACCCCAGTACAAAACTATTTTGATCACTACAGCTTTATAGTGCAACTTAAAGTCTGGAATTGTAGTGTCTTCATCTTTGCTTTTCCTTTTTAAGATTACTTAAGTTATTCAGGGTCTTTTCTGGCTCCATACAAATTTTAAGATTGTTTGTTCTAGTTCTGTGAAAAATACTGTTGGCATTTTGACAGGGATTACATTAAATGTGTAGGTTGCTTTGGGTAGTATAGAATTTTAACAATATTTATTCTTCCAATCCATGAACATGGAATGTTATTTCATTTCTTTTTTCATCTTCAATTTCTTTTGTGAGTGTTTTATAGTTTTCAGAGTATAAGTCTTTCTTTTATAGCCTAATATAGGCTTATTCCTAGGCACGTAATTATTTTTGGTACAATAATAAATGAGACTGATTCCTTAATTTGTCTTCCTACTGATTTATTACTGGTGTATAGAAATGCAACAGATTTCTGTATGCTGATTTTGTATCCTGTGACATTACTGAATTTGTTTATCAGTTATAGCAGTGTTTTCGTGGAGTCCACCAGATTTTCTATATAGTGTCATGGCATCTGCAAATACTGAAAGTTTTATTTCCTTGTTGCTGATTAGGATGCTTTTTATTTATTTATTTTTGTTTTCTGATTTCTATGTCTAGGATTTCCAGTACTATGTTAAGTAGAAACAATAGAATAGATCAATGAAACCAGGAGCTGGTTCTTTGAAAAAATTAAGAGAATTGATAAACCCCTAGCCAGACTTACCAAAAAGAAAACAGAAAGGATCCATAGAAATAAAATCACAAATGATAGAGGAGAAATAGTGACCAATACCACTAAAATACAAACAATTACAAGAGAATATTATGAAAAACTATAGGCCAACAAATTGGAAAACTGGAAGAAATAGATAAATTCGCACAAACATATATATTGCCAAAACTAAAACAGGGAGAAAGAAAACTTAAACAGACAGATAACCTGTGAAAAATTGATTCAGTTATCAGAAAACTCCCAAAGGTCCAGGGCCAAATGGCTTCATAGGTGAATTCTACCAAACATTTAAAGAAAAGGTAACACTTATTCTTCTCAAATTACTCCAAAAAATAGAAAAGGAAGGAAAACTTCCAAATCCATTCCATTAGCTCAGCATTACCCTGATGACAAAAACAGATAAAGGCTCCACTAAAAAAAAGAACTATAGGCCAATATCCCTGATAAACATGGATGTAAAAATTCTCAATAAAATACTAGCAAACTGAATCCAACAATACATCAAAAAATATTCGTGTGCTCAAGTGGGGCTCATTCCTGGTTTGCAAGTGTGGTTCAAAATTCACAAATCAATGTGATACACCACATTAATAAAAGAAAGGATCACAACCATATAATCATTTCAGTAGATGCAGAAAAAGCATTTGACAAAGTACAACATCCATTCATAATAAAAAACTCTCATATGAGAAACCAACAGGTAACACCATCCTCAAATGGGAAAAACAACTTTCCCTTTACTGTCAGGAACAAGATAGGAATGTCCCCTCTCACCACTGTTATTTAAATAGTACTGGAAGTTGTATCTTTTTTTTTTTATTATAGCCATTCTTGTGAGTGTGTAATGGTATCCTGTGATTTTAATTTGCATTTTGATAACTAATAAACTTGACTTCTTCTTAAAATATATTCTTTTGGTCAGTTGGATATCTCATGTGAAATATCTTCTCAATCTTTTGCCCATTTTTTCTATTATTTGCCCTTTTCTTACTGATTTGTAACAGCTCTTTATATACTCTGAATATGAGTCCTTGCAAATTCTCCCCACATGATGCACTGATGCTTACTTCTATGAACAATGTCTTTTGATAAATATAAGGTTTAAACTTTCATGTGGTTCAGTATATCAGCTTTTTATTTGCCCAAGGTCATAAAAATATTCTCCTATATTTCTCCTAAAAATCTGTATTATTTTGTATATCAGATTTGGATAACCATTTCCTGTTAAATTAACTTGTGGTTTAATGGTTTGAAGTAAATATCCATATATATTTTTTTTCCTCCAAAGGATATCCAGTCTATTCCATCCAGCTTTATTAAAACGACCACCCTTCCCCTAAAGCACTACAGTATCATTTTGGGGGTGATGGAGCATTGATAAAGAACATGTGTGGTCTGTTTCTGGACTTTATTCTACTGATCAGTTTTTTTCATTTCTTAGCCACAGGTGTCTTTTTATTTCCTAATTAAGATGTAATATCCATAGTGTGATGTCACTTTATTTAAAATTTTTTAAAAAATTTTTTTAAGAGACAGAGAGGGACAGAGTTGGAGCAGGGGAGGGGCAGAGAGAGAAGGAGACACAGAATCTAAAGCAAGGTCCAGACTCTGAGCTATCAGCACAAAGCCTGATGCTGGGCTCGAACCCACACATCATGAGATCATGACCTGAGTCAAAGTCGGACGCTCAATCAACTCAGCCATCCAGGAATTCCAGTGTGATATCACTTTAAAAGTATAATGTGAGAAGTACCCGAGTGGCTCAGTTGGTTGAGTGTCTGACTCGATTTTGGCTCAGGTCATGAGATTGATCTCCACTCAGGCTCCACACTGAGCATGGAACCTGCTTGTGATTCTCCCTTTCCCTCTCTTGCTGCCTTTTTCCACAGACTCTCTTTCTCTCTCAAAATGAATAAACTTAAAAACATAAAAATGAAAGTATAATGTGAAATTTAGTTAGTTGAATTTGCTCCATGGGGTAGTACAACATAATTAACAATATGTATTTTTTACCAAGTGTTCTAGTCACTTCATTAATGGAATCAATGAGTTCTTAAATCAATACCTAGGAAGTCATTGTCACCATATATGGGAGTTCTTCTTGAGGTATAAGAATTTACAGACTTGGGTCTGAGTTTAAAGAATAGTAACAAGAGGGGCGCCTGGGTGGCTTAGTCGGTTAAGCGTCCGACTTTCGCTTAGGTCATGATCTCGCGGTTCGTAGGTTCGAGCCCCGCGTCGGGCTCTGTGCTGACTGCCAGCCCAGAGCCTGGAGCCTGTTTCAAAGTCTGTGACTCCCTCTCTCTCTGACCCTCCCCTGCTCACGCTGTCTCTCTCTCTCTCCTAGAAATAAATAAAAATATTAAAAAAAAAGAATAGTAACAAGATATTAGAGAAAACCAGATGTAACTTGGAATTGTTATTATAACTGTAGAGGAAAAACTGAAAACATATATAGTCCAAAGGCCAAACTTTGTTGGCCATCATTTTTTTTGTAAATAAAGTTTTATTGACTACTTTTGTGCTACAGTGACAGTATTGAGTAGTTGTGAAAGAAATTATATGACCCACAAAGGTTAAAATATTTGCTATTTGACTTTTTGTGGAAAGAGAATCTTAATAGGTTCTCTTAAAAGAACTGTTTGGCACCATAGCTGTACTAGGAAATTAAACAGGCTATCTTGCTATATTGTTTTTTAGATGCTATTTTGAGAAATTAATATGGAGCTTTCATAACATTGAAATCTATACAAACTGTTCAGAGCAAAAGACATACGAGAAAATTTTCAGAAGTTATTGAGAGAGGCCTATTATTGACCAGAGCTACTGCAAGGAGTTTCTAACATTGAGATCTGCCATTACCTGCCATTGATGGAAATCGTTAGTGGGAGCCACTGTCCTTGGTAGTAGCTTCTGGTAAATGACAAAATGTTGCCATTGATAATTGCTTGTCAATAAGATCCACAGCTAATGTAAAAATCAACTCTTAAAAATAAATATAAAGAGACATTTTTAGGGGTCACTAAAACAAACAGCCCTTGAAGCAGAAGACAAATTTCCAGGCTTTCTTTTTGTGAATGTGCTACAATTAAGATTCCAAAAGACCTGTTGGAATATGGGAGGGTTACTATTAGGTCTATTAGGTGGTAATTCAAAGTGGAGATAGTTAATTAAGTCTAGAGTAAAGTCTTTAACACAATGCCTTAACTGTCAAAGATTAAATAAATTTTAAAAAAAAGTCCTAAGGTAATTTTCTAGATTTTATTTATTTATTTATTTATTTTTAATGTTTTATTTATTTCTGAGAGAGAGAGAGAGCAGCGGAAGGTCAGAGATAGAGGAGACACAAAATCTGAAACAGGCTCCAAGCTCTGAGCTGGCTGTCAGCACAGACCCTGATGCGGGGCTTGAACCCACAAACTGGGAGATCATGACCTGAGCTGAAGTTGGACACTTAGATTGAGCCACTCAGGTGCCCCAGTAATTTTCTACATTTTAAATAAAAAAGTAGAACAGAGAATGAAGTGCTGGACAGGAGCTAATTGAGATTGGACAGGTTTGAGGACAAGGAATATAAGTCTTGACCATTCACATTAATAGATGCCTCACACTTTCTTTGTTGTCTACTAAATATTTTGAGTTTCTTTTTAAGGTATTGGATTGAAATTAACCTTATGAGTGAAGATAGAGATTGTGGGCTCTTCAGATTAACCACTAAAAGGTCCTTTTCTGTTACGATGTAATAAGCTTCTAATATTCCAGCCCACCACAGTCACAATTATAACCTCTGAACTACATATATATATATATATATTAGATTTATATAATTTATATAAATGTGTATATACAATTATATATACTTAGATATGTAAGTCTTATGTATATAAAGTGTATATATACACATATATATGTATAGTTGTGTGTGTATATGTATACAGAGACTCTGTAGAAGCAGACTCTAGAGAGGAGTCAAAACTTGTAAGACAGCAATAGCATCAAGTATGCTTCCCATTTTTAAAGTCAGTAAGCATAAGGGCATGTTGCAGTCACAGTGAGCTGCAAAGAGTCTGCAACTATGGTAGAATATCTGTTCTCTGCACCCAGGAGAATGAAGGAAGGACATCCTAGAAAAGAGACATCCAGAGAATGGGAGCTCAAAATCAGACTATAAACTTTGCCCAAATCTCAGGTGACAAGAGATTCATACTTGCCTGTGTCTGACCCAAAGCAATCTATAGTTAAGTCTAAAAGAATTAAATGAGATATTGGTTGCTTCCCACCAAGCAGGACAGAATATGCAATTTTAGCCTAACCAATTAATTACCTGCTATAACAAAATCAGTAACATTGGTTAGAGAAGTATTACAGATACAGTATCTCCACTCACAATGACTTGGATTCAATCCAAACATGTTTCACATTCAAAGAAATAAAATTAATTAAACTAGCTCTTTTTCATATTTTCTATTTCTCTGCTTGGATTTCCTTTTTATGAATTAGGTTTATTTTATTAAGTACAAGTATTAACTGATTGAAATGTACTATAATGGAATTCCAACATCTGGGTCATCTCAGGGTTGAAGTTAAAAATTAACTTCAGAGAAATAAGTAATTTACATAGAAAAGTTACCATAGCAGAGACTGGAATGTTGATTCCAGCCAAAGGATAAGGTGGTCTCCCTGTGAATTCTGTGAAGCGTTAATGAGTATACAATTCCAACAATACCTAAAATATCCTAGGTGTTATAAAATGATGGATATCTTGCCAAGTCATTTTATTAAGGCAGTACAATTCTAATCTAAAAATTCAATTAAAAAACCCAAATTAAATAAACAAAAGCTTATAGAATAATTTTAAGTATAGAAGGAATTATTCTTCAGAAATGATTAATATAATGCAATACTATACAAAAATACTGTATTTCAATGATATTTATTCCAGGAACACGAGGATCATTCAGTATTAGGAAATCAATCAGTGTGTGAAATACATAAATAAATTTTTAAAATGCAATTAATTAGTTAATGCAGAAAACTTATTCATTGATATCCATTGCTCACTAAAACATCAACAACAACAACAAAAATTCTAAGCAAAGAGGAACAGAAGAAAAGCATGCTGGTTTTTATAAAGAAATGTTAATTATATGTTTTAAATGTTATTTTTTAAAAGGAGGAAAAATGACATTTTCATTAAATTAGAAAAAAAGGAGAAGGCCTCCATTAAATATGATATCTAATCATTACCGTTTCAGCAGTTTTTTAAAAATATAATTTATTGTCAAATTGGTTTCCATACAACACCCAATGATCATCCCAACAAGTGCCCTCCTCAGTGCCTATCACCCACTATCCCCTCTNTTCCCTCTCTCTCTGTAACTTTTTTCCCCCTTCCCTTCCCCCATGGTCTTCTGTAAAGTTTCTCAAGATCTGGATATGAATGAAAACATATGGTACCTGTCTTTCTCTAACTGACATTTCACTTAGCATAATACCCTCCACTTTTAATAGCTGGTATAGCTCAAATCACTTTACCGTGTTGAGACATTTAATGTTTATTTATTTTTGAGACAGAGATAGAGAGAGTCCTAGCAGAGGAGGGACAGAGAGAAGCAGGCTCCAGGCTCTGAGCAGTCAGCATAGAGCCCAAGGCAGGATTCAAACTCACAACCATTAGATCATGACCTGAGCCAAAGTCAGATGCTTAACTGACTGAGCCACCCTGGTGCTCCAATATGTTGAGACATTCAAAGCTATTAGGAAGGTGTCTGATACCATCCTTAGAGATGAGCCTGTGCTTCACGAGTTATTGCCCTTTAGTGACTCAAGAACAGATGAAAGTAGATTTCTTTTTTTTGATATGTATAGGAGATGCCTCTATCTTTAGTATATTCCAGAAATCCAAGAGTTGGTAAGTCAATAAATTTGTTCTAGCAATGTATGCACATTTGATCTTTTGTTATGAAATTTTTAAGTTTTGTCTTTTTGAATTTCATATTACCAAACACATGAAACTAAGTGCAGAACATCAGAAATAACCATCCTCAAAATTCTATCAATATTTTGTGTGTGTTCTAATTCCTGACATTATCACATAATTATCAGTTTTTAGTTAAACATGTTTCTCCTTCATTCCCATTTTGGAAAGTCCTCAAAAGCCATGTCTCATGTGACCTTCTCTGTGAAATCTTCATACATGTCAAGCCTCTGACCACATGTTTTCTGAATTAGAATTAATCACTGCCTCATATATTGTCCTTGTATTACTTTCTCTACATACTAATTCAACTACTTGTCATTCTAAATTACAACTAATTCTTTTACTATCTTTTTCTGCCACTAAATTGAATGCATATTTGTATGAGAGGATGCCATACCCACTGTTGTATTACCAACTCTTAAAACAATAATTAACATTAGTAAAGGAATAATAAATATTTGTTGAATAAATGAATAAATGTTATAACTGCATTTAAATAGTTTATTAAATTATAAGAGAAATGCAAATATCTTAATCAGGCAAGTACCTAATAATGGAATATTTTTATCTTAGAGTAAAAATTTCTCCACAAATCAACATGTATTAGTAAAAGCTCTATGCTATTTTGACAAAATATAAATAAGTCCTTCAATATAGTTAATAATATAAATATATTGGCAGAGTTAACAGTAATTTAAATAATTAAAATAAAAAGTAAATAAATTATAATAAGAATTTGTGTTAAGGCTCATAACAAACCAATCAACATATAAATCAACTAGCAATCTTCACACTGTAATAAGATGTGAAACAATGTGTAGACATTAATTGACAGGCACCTTGGTGGCTCAGATGGTTAAGTGTCTGACTTTGGCTCAGGTCATGATCTCATAGTTTGTGAGTTCAATCTCCATGTTGGGCTCTGTGCTGAC
The DNA here is from genome assembly GCF_008692635.1 of Crocuta crocuta. Classification (NCBI taxonomy): domain Eukaryota; kingdom Metazoa; phylum Chordata; class Mammalia; order Carnivora; family Hyaenidae; genus Crocuta; species Crocuta crocuta. The sequence continues at coordinate 9,218,214 of NW_027532406.1, forward strand.
AGCTCAGAGCTGGAGTCTGCTTCAGATTCTGTGTCTCCCTCTCTTTCTGTCCCTCTCCTGCTCATGCTCACTCTCTCTCAAAAATAAAATAAAAACATTCATTTTTAAAAAAACATTTTAAAAAGATATTAATTGAGTGATTTGGAGCATGTAATTGTAATAAAAAATTACCAGACAAAATACATTTATATCTTATTAAAATAAGGATTGAAAACTCTTAAATATGGTATCTAAGTGGTAAGAATAACAAAATTTCTGGGGGCTTTTCAGCTCATAAGTTTTAATCTCAACACTTAAACTTATTAATTATGAAATCTTAGAACAATATTTTCTATAAATTACAATTTTGTTGACTATAGTAGAAAAAATATGTTATGGTAGGACAAAACCATTGTATTTGGTGAGCTACAACCATGGGAATTTGTATTCCTGAAATATAAGTGAGAATAGAGAATCAGAGATTTTAAAATGTTTTTAAATTTCTCTAAAAAAACACCTTCCTTTATGACGATATTCTTTACAAAATAAAATAATTGTAGAAATAATAAAATAGAATATCTAGAAATTGAGAATTATTCTCCTAAATTCTTTTTAGATCAAAGAGAAAATAAAATCTAAAACCATAAATATTACAAAATATGACAAGCATTAAAATTCTTAATAGCAAGATGTTTAGGATGTAGCAAAAACTACTCCAAGGAGTGATTGGAGAATCACTACTGGGGATAACTTAGCAATAACTTTAATAAATACAATTAAAAATAAAAAATAAAAAATAAAAAAATAATAAATAATAAATACAATTAAAAATTAAAAAAAAATTAAGACAAGTAATTTCCTAAAGGAAAAACAAAGGTAGAGTGCACATTCAGCGGGAAATCAAACTTACTATAAAGCTACAGTCCTGAAATAATGTGGTATTGGTGTAAGGATGGGCACATGGATCATTGGAACAAAACTGAGATCCAGATATAAACCCACATATTTATGATCAATTGACTTTTGACAAAGGTGCCAAGACACTGCCATTGGGAAAGGGTTGTTTTTCCACAACGGTACTAAGATCATTGTATGCACATATGCAGATAAATAAATTGAGACTCTTACCTTACTTCTGGTGCAAAAATGAATCCAAAATAGACTATAGACCTAAGTGTGAGAGCTAAAATGATAAAACTTAAGGAAAACAGAGGAAAAAGTTTTCAAAATTTACAGTTAGGCAAAGATTTCTTAGACAATATACCAAAAGTATAAACCATAAAAGAAAATGAAAGATAAATCGGTCTTCATTAAAATGGAAAACTTTTATGCTCTGGAAGATGTAATTTAAAAAATGAAAGAGAAGTCAAATTCTTGAGAATATTTGCAGACCATTTGTCTGTTAAAGTAATTGCACCTAGAAAAAAATTTAAAAAACATTATTTAATAACAAGAAATGGAATAATCTAATATAAATATAAGTCATGTACTTTTGTAGCCATTTCACCAACAAATATACCAATGAAAAGCACATGAAAGGTTGCTCAATATCATTAGGCACTAGAAAAATACAAATTAAAATCATAATGAGATATTATTACTCTCTAAAATAACTACAGGTAAAAGACAGACAATACAAAATGTTAGGGGAGGAAATAGAAAAAATTGGCCTTTATACATTATTGTTGGGAATGTGAAATGGTAGAGCTATCTTGAGAAACAATTTCACAGTTTCCTAAAAAGTTAAACTCTCAACTTACTATAAATCCAGCAGTTCCATTCCTGGGTATCGACCTAAGAAAAACGAAAACACATGTCAACACAAAGGCTTATACATAAATATACATAGCCACATTATCCATAAGAGTTGAAGCTGAGAACAAATAAAATGTGTATTCATTGGTGAATGGATAAACAAGTGTGGTATACTCAAACAATGGACTATTATTCAGCAATTAAAGGAATAATATTCTGATACAGATTCCAACATGTATGAAACTGAAAAAAACTGCCTCAAGCTATATTGCAAAGCTATAGTCATCAAAACAGTATGGTACTGCACAAAAGCAGACACACAGATCAATGGACCAGAATGGAAAATCCAGAAATGGACCCACAACTATATGGTCATCAAATCTTCAGCAAAGCAAGAAAGAAAATATTGATTGGAAAAAAGATAGTTTCTCCCACATATTGTAAAGGGAAAGCTGGACAATAACATGCAGAACAATGAAATTGGACCACTTTCTTATACCATACACAAAAGTAAATTCAAAATGGATGAAAGACCTTAACATGAGACAGCAAACCATAAAAATCCAACAGGAGAAAACAGGTAGTAACCTTTTTGGCATTGGCTGTAGCAACTTATTACTAGACACAGCTCCGGAGGCAAGGGAAACAAAAGCAAACATGAGCTACTGGGACTTAATCAAGATAAAAAGCTCTGCACAGCAAAGGAAGCAATCAACAAAACTAAAAAGCAACTGAAGGAATGGGAGAGGATAGTTGCAAATGACACATCTGATAAAGGGTTAATATCCAAAATCTATAAAGAATTTATCAAACTCAACACCCAAAAAACAAATAATCCAGTTACAAAAGGGGCAGGAGTCACAAATAGACATTTTTCCAAAGAAGACATCCAGGTGACTAACAGACACTTGAAAAGATGCTCAACATCAATGAAAAAACACCTCATACCTGTCAGAATGGTTAAAATTAACAATACAAGAAGCAAAAGATGTTGGTGAGGATGCAAAGAAATGGGAAATCTCTTGCACTGTTAATGGGAATGCAGACAGTGTTGCCACTCTGGAAAGCAGATTGGAGGTTTCTTAAAAAGTTAAAAGTAGAAGTACCCTATCACCAGAAATTGTACTGCTAGGTATTTACCCAAAGGACACAAAAATACAGATTCAAAGGCGTATATGCACTCTGATGTTTATAGAAGCATTTTCAACAATAGCCAAATTATGCAAAGAGTCCAAATGTCCATTGATGTTTCACCAAATTTAAGAAACAAAACACATGAATATAAGATAAGGGGGAAGGGAAGAGAGGGAGATAAACTGTAAGAGACTCTTAACTATAGAGAATAAACTGAGGGATGCTGGAAGGGAGGTGGGTGGGGATGGGCTAAGTGAGTAATGGGTATTAATTAAGGAGGGTGCTTGTGATGAGCACTGGGTGTTATATGTAAGTGATGAATCACTATATTCTACTCCTGAAGCCAATATTACACTATATTAACTAAATTTAAATAAAAACTTAAAAAATAATGTGTGAGGATGGTTATATATTAAGAAAACCTAATAATATACTTTATAAAAACAAATTAAGAGAGGGAAACATATTATTTCATAACAGGTTCCAAAAAATAATTTGATTCAATTTAGTCAATAAAGTGATTAGTTAATAAATGTGGTTAGCCTAACTGGATATTTATAAGGAAAACAAAAACAAAACTGACAACTACTTTTCATCATATTAAATATTAGCTTTTAAATAGTTGGCTCTTGAACAACATAAATACGGTATAGTACTGTAAATGTATTTTTTCCTTATGATTTTCTTAATAACTTTTTCTCCAGCTTACTGTATTATTGTAAGAATACAGTATATAATACATATATAAAACATATAATGAACTGTTTATAATATCACTAAAGCTTTTGGTCAACAATAAGCTATTAGTACTTAAGTTTTAGAGGCATCAAAAAGTTATATGTGAATTTTCAACTGCCTGAACCCACATTGTTCAAGGGTCAATTGTATTATATTTTAACATACGTAAAAACTAGGAGGTGCTATTTGTGTAGCATTGTTGACATGAGAGTCTTTTTAAAAAAAATTTTTTTAATGTTTTATTTATTTCTAGGAGAGAGAGAGAGAGACAGTGTGAGCAGGGGAGGGTCAGAGAGAGAGGGAGTCACAGACTCTGAAACAGGCTCCAGGCTCTGAGCTCTGAGCTGGCAGTCAGCACAGAGCCCGACGCGGGGCTCGAACCCACGAACCGCGAGATCATGACCTAAGCGAAAGTCGGACGCTTAACCGACTAAGCCACCCAGGCGCCCCGACATGAGAGTCTTTTAACCAAGATGGGAATATAAAAGACATAGGGAAAACCGGATGTGTTTGATTACATAAAAATATAAATAAACAATATGCACCATATTATACCATAACACAGGTGCAAGTTATAATGATTCAACAATTCTATACATTACTCCATGCTCATCATCATAAATATACCCTTAATCACTTTCACCTCTTTCACCTATTCTCCACCCACCTGTCCTCTGGCAGCTACCAGTTTGTTCTACATATTTAGAGTCTGTTGTTTTGTCTCTTTTTTTTCTTTGTTGATTTTGTTTTATTTCTTAAATTTCACATATGAGTGAAATTATATAGCATTTGTTTTCTTGAAGCTTTACTTATAATAGCCAAGATATGGAAGCAGCCCAACTATCCATCCATAGATGAATGTATAAATAACTATGTAGTATATGTATAGAATGGAATATTACTCAACCATAAAAAATAATGAATCCTTACCATTTGTAATAACATGGGTGGATCTAGAGGGTGTGATGCTAAATGAAATAGGTCAATTACAGAGGTTAGATTTTTAAATAGCATATGGATACACTGCAGGGAGAAGGCTAAAAAGCTGTCTTTTTATTCCTGGTAACAACCAGTAAAAACTAAGTAGTAGATGTGTTCTTTTTTATAAATGAAGACAATACCTAACTACCGGTATGAGTTTTTCACAAAGATATATTATTAAATGAAAATTTAAAGGAAGGAAACAGTGTATATAGTTACCTTTTGTACAAAAAGTGGGGAAATGGTACATATATATTTTCTTGCATTTCCTAAAAGATATACTAGAGAAATAAACTAAAAGATACAGTTCACTAAAAGTGTGTGTGGGAAGGAGACTGAGAGTGTGTCAATAATAGCAGTGAGAGTTCCCTATGTATACAGTTCAATGAAGTTTCACCTGATAAATTGTTACCTATTAAATAATTAAATTAAAAGCCAACTAACAGCAAAATTTTCCTTTTTGTATGACATTCTAAAGAAACAAATTCCCAACATTTTCAGAATTCAGTATTGTATTCTAATCTGTTTAGTTGTATAAAAAATTTTTCAAAATATGAAAGAAAATAAGCAGTAGATAAATCTGGTATTAAGTTGTATAATTGACTAAAAACTTATTTTATTGCATAACTATGGAAATAAGCCATAAATATTAGTGTGATCTGATACTAATTTTTAAAAATTCCTTGGCCTGGTTGAAAAAAATTCCATTTTGCTTCAGCTTTTTGCACAAACTGTAAGAACATCTAAGGATGCTCTATGCAAAAAAGTCACACTAATGCAATAAGATGCAATGAAGTCATTAAAAAAATAACTTGCCTTAAAAATAAGATTTATATTTATATTAGGATATAGAATTATTTTGTATGCTTCCAAATGTCTCATGGGAGTAAAACAGTACAATCTAGGACCAACTATAAGACATATTTTAAACTTGTAAGTAATTGACTTACAATTTAACCATCTTTTAAATTGGTCACCTAAATCAAGATTACATTTCTACATTAGAACTGACAAACAGTTTAAAGTTCAAGATAAATCAGACGGTAACAAGTGTACCATATGTATTTTAAAAATCCAAATCAAAATGTTGAGGTGACAAAGAAAATGGAGTAAGTGCAAAGAACCAAGCCTAGAACCACCTGGGAGTTAAGGTATTCGTTTGGTAGTTTAATTGGTACCCTAGTGGTCAACCTAGTTCCTATCCTCAGAACTTTTCCTATGGAAGTGTCTTAAAAGGAATTAAGGGAAGTAATGAAGCATAAGAAAGCCATTCCATTTATCTTTGTTTAAGTTATTATAGCCATTTAAATTAAATTTGATTTGTAGTAGCCTTAAACATTTTAGTTTTGCTTAATTAATTGTACGTAGAAACAAGATTTGTGACAGAACTACTGTGCTTAATAGGCAGAGAGATGATATATTTAACTACCAAATCAAAAAGTGACAGTTTTATCAGTGCTGTAAATTATTTTCCTGGGGCGTATTTCAAACTTTCAGAAACAAACAAACAAGCAAAATCAAATATGGACCAGTTGGGAGTACCTGGCGGCCTCAATTGGTAGAGCATGTGATTCTCTATCACTAAGTTGTGAGTTTGAGGCCCACATCGGGCATAGAGCCTTCTTAACTATACCAGTTAGCTCTTTGAACAAAGTTAAAAGCCTGGCTTTAATGGAAAAAAAATGTATATGCCCCCTTGTATTTCAGCTGCTATTGTTTGATATCTTAATATCAAGCTTTAACAATACTGGAATAACTCCATAGCTTTAGATACTGTAAGCATATTTCAATCAATAATGCACATACAGTAAAACCTTGGATCGCAAGTAACTTGTTTCTAATCATTTTTAATTTGATATATGAGCAATGTCTTGCAATACAAGTGGTACATGATGCTGAATGTCACATGATCACAACTGAGCCAATGGTTCTTGAAATCTGTTTCGATATACAAGTGCTTTGGATTACAATCATGTTTCTGGAATGAATTGTTCTTGTAAACCAAGGTTTTATGACATATTCAAATTTTCAGGATACCATATTTTTATTAGATGAATTGTATTTTTACAACTGAGCTCTGTAATAATGATGGTGATGTGTTCTATTAGAGAAAAAATGAGCACTTATGTATTAAATTTTTTTCTAACCAAAAGTACCCAATATATAACATATATTATGAGAAATGTAGATAGTTTTTCTGATTAACTTGGCTTTCTATGTTAAGATTCCAAGATGGATTCACCATATTTAAAAAAAAAAAAAAATTCTAACTTTCCCTCCTCTTCAATTCACTTTTTCTTTCCGTATACTTGTTTTATTTATTATTTTTATATTATTCTTTTTTCTAAATAATTTCTGCCAGTAGTTTTTATAGAATTAGGATTGAATGGAAAAATTGTCCAAAAAAACCAAGAGCCACACATTGTTGTCAGATCCATAATCCTTAAAATGTCCTTGAAATGTATCATTTTCTACCTGTAATTTATGGTCGTGGAGTTACTATTACAGTGTCATAAAAGAAGTTCCATGTTGGAATCAGACAGATCTTGTGTAAGTCCTGGCTTAAAACTGGCTCTATCAGTTCTTAGCAGAATGACATGGGATAAATTCTTTGATTTCTGGCTTGTTGGGATTCTGTAATATGGGGATAATGCTACCAGTGATTGATATATAATAGAGGAGCAACATATATTTTTCCCCAGTCTTCTTAATAGCTTAACAAACTGGTATTATTTAGATTATATATAAATTATATTGTATAAATGATGTTTGTTTAAACCAGGCACAGTGCAAAGTAAGCACTGATAGGAGAGCTAAATACCTAGAGGGCTACATGAATAAAATGTTCAATATATTGTATAACTAAAAATAATTTATATCCTATGATGCAGTTTATATATATCTGAAAGAAATCACAGGACAATTTCACAGCATTGTTAAAAGGGAAGTTGTGGGGTTGACACTTTCCAAAAAGTAGCATTTTGTACATTCAGAAAAAAAATTGTGTTTGTTCATCCACTGTTAGATCTTTCTTTAGCTAATCTAATGGATACTGAGCCATGATAATTAAACCCACTGGAAAACAAAAGATATAAACCATGAATGTTTATTTTAATTAATTAGTTTGTGTATTTTATCAGTCAGAGAAAGACAAATACCATATGATTTCACCTATATATATGGAATTTAAGAAACAAAACAGATGAACGTAGGGAAACGGAAGGAAAAATAAAATAAGATAAAAACAGAGAGAAGGGCACCTGGGTGACTCAGTCAGTTAAGCATCCCACTTTAGCTCAGGTCATGATCTCACAGTTCGTGGGTTCGAGCCCAGTATCGGACTCTGTGCTGACAGCTAGCTCAGAGCCTGGAGCCTGATTCAGATTCTGTGTCTCCCTCTCTCTCTGACCCTCCCCTGTCTCTCTCTCTCTCTCTCAGAAATAAATAAAACAGTAAAAAATTAAAAAAAAAAAAAAACAGAGAGAGGGGCAAACTATAAGAGACTCTTAACTATAGAGAACAAACTGAGTGTTGCCAGAGGGGAGATGGGCAGGGGAATGATCTAAAGGGGTAATGGGTATTAAGGAGGACATATGTTGTGATGAGCGTTGGTGATATACATAGTCATGGATCACTAAATTCTACTCTGAAACCAGTGCTATGCTATATGTTAACTAACTTTAAATAAAATCGTGGAAGAAAAAATAATTTATAATAATAAATGTAACTCTAGAAGACTTATGATCCACATAAATTTCACCTATATGTCTTCCAACCATAGCAAAATTACACAGGAAGCCAAATTATCAGAAGATTGTTTGATGAGAATAGAATTACATTAGGAACAGTTGATTATATGTAGATTTTACTGATTATATCAGCTCTAATAATTGGGGTATCTATCTTCTCCAAAAGGAAATTATCTGCCTTAAAATACCCAATACTGTCAACATCTAGGCAGTACTTGAATTGGAGTAGATTACTATATATGAATTTTATTTTTTAAGTGACTTCCTAAATTCAGTTTTAGACCAACTCCTCCTATGTATGACATTATTTTCTTTGGACATGTATCAGTATGAAATAAATCATTTCCTAAGGGTTGTGTAATCAATACATTGGACTGCTGGAAAAAAATAATACTTTAATCTATATTTAACTATAGCTCATCCCTTATAATATTACATTATGTATGTTTGAGTCAATAAGCTAAGTTTTCTCGAGGCTTAAGATTTTCTTCATAACTGATTATTTCTTAACAGGTATGTGTTGATTTTACATTTTAACTGTGTTTTAACTGTCTGAGGGCACCATTTTATATTTTTTATTTTAAATTTTTAAAGTTTATTTCTTTATTTATTTTGAGAGAGACAGAGAGAGAGAACGGGAGGGACAGAGATAGAAGGAGAAAGAGAGAATCCCAAGTACCATCTGTACTGTCAGCGCTGAGCCTGAAGTGGGGCTTGAACTCACAATCTGTGAGGTCATCACCTGAGCTAAAACAAGAGTTGATTCTTAATCAACGGAGACACCCAGGCACTCCTGAGGGCATTTTTTTTTTTCAAAAAGTCTCAGATTTTGGAGAGTTCTCTCTTTTCTGCTCTTTGTATCATTATCAGTATTCTTTGGTGGGAATCTATAATCTCATGAATTCCTAAAGTTTTACAATTTAAACAAATTACCACTAAGAAAACTATACTACAAGTAACCGCCTTCTCTTAAATTTTTTTTATCTGAATGCTCTTAGATTACCGTCTCTCCTAAGCCTTGCTTCACTCCACTACCATCACTGCCAACAGTAGCAACAATAATAAAAATGCCCTTAAAAATAAAAAACACTAAGAAGAATAACTTAGGAGAGAAGATACTGTCCATCTACTATCAAGATATTGAATATTCAAAATTCACTTCTGTTATAATCAATTGTTTAAAAATATTAACTGACACTCGTTTATATGGGGTATATAGGGGCTCAAAAAGTGTGTTGGTCATTATTCTGTTTTAACCATGCAGTTCACAGTTTGCAAGGTAGGATAGACTGTTCTTAAATGGCTCTTCAGGTTTATTGTTCAACAAACACAGATAACAATGGGTCATTTTATTGCCAGAAAGGGACAGAAAACAATAGAACCTCAATGCCTAGTGGTATTACAGATCAGGATTAAATGATTAACAAAGAGTATTTTGTGGAAATTGTGGTATATATCTCTGTTCCTAGGATACATTATGAGTTTATAGAATGTCTGAAGGTTGGATTTTTATCTTTATGTCTCTGTTCTGTCCTTGGCTTGTTCACATCCTTGAAATGTGTCTAAAGGATTAAATTTCTTTCTCAGGGTTCATTGGTTCTTACTATACTTTTCTGGAAATGATTAGAGGGATAAAGGGGTTTAATTAAACAACAATCAGACTTTCTCTAGCTCTTTGCTTTTGGTGTGAAATTTTGAAGGATTAGCAGTAACAAATAGGGTCTCTCTCTTTAGAACTTCTAGAGTCTCTTTGTGTTGCCTGGAAAAGAGTTAGCTGGAATTCTGGTTTGTATCCTGCACACAAAAGGAGTCACTGTTCAAAACCTTGCCTTCTCCCAAAGGTCAACAGCTGCTTTAAGCATTGTTATCTAGCATGCAGTTACACAGTTCTTGTAATTCACTAGTAAGGTCATTTGCTGAACCACAAACCCCTATTACAACATCTCCCAGTGACCCTCCTTGTCCTTCATTAAATTACCAGGAAAAAGTCACTTTCCTGGAGTTCAACTCAGGATATTCCCTTCTGGTCTGATCCAAACATTCTCAGTCAATACAGAGCCATGCTGCCTCTGAGTGCCACCATGAGCTGCACAATGCCTGCAGTGTCTGTCCACATCCTTTGCTCCACAAACATATGCCCCCCTTGAGGGCATTTGTGCTTCTCTATTGTAATGTGAAAAATATAGTAATTTAAATGTACTGAATATTTTTGTAGGAGATAAGAAACGGAAATTAGATACTGACTTGCAAATCCTATGAGTGTAGAGTAGGGAAAACTCTGAACACTCATACAAAGATTTTCTTTTAACTTATTAGCAGGTTTATGTCATTAATAATAAATCAAACCAAGAGTACAGTAGTCAAAGAAGGACCTTTCATTTAACAAAGGAAAACCTAAGTCTGTACGTATTGTAAGCCATTCAGATGAGATATGAGTGGCTCTCAGGAGCTGGAAGAGAATGCCAGCAAAGTATAAATGGCATCAGGGGTAGTTCTGCCCATAAATATCTTCAGATTTATAGCCTTTGGTGTGAAGACCATATTGTGCGAGGAAATACATTGTGAATAAATGGAAATTGTGTTCCACTGAAGTCAGAAAGAAGGAAATACGGTTTTATTTCTTCCCAACATTTCTGCATCATGGTATCTCTAAGTGTGCAGCCATAAATCTGAGATGAATCTCAAGAAATGATGTAAAAGATTTCATTGCTAATCTGTCAGATTTTAGAATTTTCTTCCTTCAGTCAGTAGGAGAAAAGCACACAGGCAGAGGCAAACAATATGACCAGAAAGCCTGGGGGAACTTTGGCTTCCTTGGTCACTTGGTGCAAAAATGTGACAATGTGAAAAAATAAAGATTAAATTACTTTCCTTCAGAGAGAGTAATGTGTAAAGATCCAGATGTCTAATCATTGTCCATCAGTCCTGTAAAGAAGGCTTTTGATCATCAAATGGACAAATTACAGAAAGAATTATCATAAATAAATCTATTGTTTTCTCTGCCTTAACAAAATACGATGATTTGACCACATAGAAATAGCTTTTCTTCACCTATTCTGGATTATAGCAACCATTATATCATTAATTAAGGGTAGTCATTATTTAAAATTAATGATCTCACCTGAAAAATAGGAACTGTTATGTCATAATGTGGTGTGGAGCATTAAGTGAGGTAATACAGGTAAAGTGAGTTGTTAGGTTTCTGATCCACAGTTCTTGCTCAGTAAATAGTAACTAAAATAATTATACTGGATCTAGGACTAAAGTTTTAACTATGTCTTTAAAATAATTTGAGATGACTATCTATATATGAGATCTGTTTCATATACTTTTCTATATGGATTTTATTTTTCATCTTTGGAGTAATTTTGATCCTTGGTTTCAACAATTATCTTATTCTCTCTTATTTGTTTTCTCTCTTTCCATATAGTTACATAAATATTATTTATTACTACCTATACATCTATGCACAAAGGTATTTGGTAGATTCATGACTCTCACAATAACAAGGAAATTCTTCAAAATAACCTCAATATTTATTATCATCATACTCAGGAAATTTAATATTGATATATTATTTAACATATGGCCCATATTTAATTTTTTAATTATTCTTTTTCAACTTTGTTTTCATTTCTCTAGGGCTTTTCCTCCCCTGGATATAATCAATATTCATTTGGTATTTTTGGCTATCATGTCTCTTTGGTTTCTTTAATCTAAATTGTTCTCCCACGTTATTTATTTATTTATTTAGTTAGTTAGTTAGTTAATCTGTCATGACATTTTTTGAAGATCCTATACCACAGGGCTTGTTGAATTTCTCCACATTCTGGATTTTTCTGGTTGTTTCATTGTGATTAGATTCATATTAAGCATATTTTTCAAAAATATAATAGAAGGATACTGTGTCCTCACTATATTGCGCCAGGAGGCTCATCAAAGCAATGATGTTCTGGAGAGATGATTGTTAATATCTCAGGAATTTTGTGAGACAGTTTTTGATAGACACAGTCATTATTAAAAATTAAACTGCATAAGCTTACAATTACATAGTGCATATTAAAAAAGGGAATATGCACTATAAAGTCATCACTTCCTAATGATTTTACTACATTTACATCTATCATGGTGACAATACTACACATTTCTGTGTCGTGTTCCTCTCAGCTCTAGGTACAGTGATGTCACATTGAGAGCTTGAGAATTCTGGGAATTCTGGGAATGCAAATGATATGAATCAGAGTTTGGTTTGTTGTACTGCTGATTTTTTAAAAAATGATGGAGAAAGTGTTACCCAGCTATTCTCTTACTATTCGTATGGTTTCCTTTTTTTACTTTTAAACTGTTGTATTTTCAATTTATTTGAAATTTATACTGCTGCAGAGCATGTGATTTACAATTATTTTTCTAGCTTAATGATTATATAATTTCCTAACCTCATTTATTTAAGTCTAACTTTGTCCATGGTATTTGAAATTTTATTTTTATTATATACCACATTACCATATTGCATATATTTATTTCTAGATCTTTTCTGTTACATTGTTTTGTGGATTTGAGAACCAGGACACATTGGTTTTAGAGCATTTAGTGTATATTTTGATTTCTGATAGAGCTCATCCTCCTTCATTAATCTTTTTGTTTTTAAGGGGTTTCCTAGATGTCCTTTCCCCATCACTTTTGTTCCAGAAAATATATGGTAGTATTTTCATTAATATAGTGTGTTAAATTATAGTAAGAATTTTATATTTGTGTTATATAATCTTTTTATATGTAGGTCATGAGATGCCTTTCTATTTTTTCAACTACATTTTGTACCTGCTTGAGTTTCTTTTTTTCTTATTTTTTTATGTTTATTTATTTTTGAGAGAGAGAGAGAGACAGAGCATGAGTGGGGGAGGGGTAGAGAGGGAGGGAGACAGAATCTGAGCTGTTAGCATGGGAGCCTGACACAGGGCTGGAACCCAAGAACCACAAGATCATGACCTGAGCTGAAGTGGATGCCCAACTGACAACCACCCAGGCTCACCATGTTTCTTGATGTTTTCTTGAGAAAGATTTAGCATTTTTTAACTGAATTTATCTCTAAAGTTATTTCTATTACATTTGTGAACAGATTATTTTCTCTCCATCGTATTACATAAGTTGTTATTGTTTGTTTATATGAAGGTTATTCATTTTTGTCTTTAATTTTCTGTGTTGTTATGTCCTGAATTTTAAAAATAGACTTTATCTTATAAAACAGTTCTAGATTTATAGGAAAATTAAGAAGATAGAACATGGAATTGTCATATAGCTCATATCCAGTTTTTCCTATTATTAACATCTTACCTTAATATGATACATTTGTTAAAATGAATTAATGGATACTGTTACATTATTATTAATACAAGTCTGTAATTTATTTTATTTTCTTTGATTTTACCTTATGTCCCTTTTCTGTTCTGGAATCCTTCCAGGATATTACATTGTATTTAGCAGTCATGTCTCCTTAAGCTTCTCATGGCTGTCAGAGTTTTCAGACTTTTCTTGTTTTAGATGACCTTGCTAGTTTTGAGGAAAAATAATCAGGTATTTTGTAGATTGCCTCTTTATTGGAATTCTGAGTTGTTGTTGTTGTTTCCTCATGAATAGACTGGGGCTATGTGATTTGGAGTGAAAGAACACAGTGATAAAGTGCCATTGTCGTCACCTCATTTCAAGTGCCCATACTTCAACATTATGTGTCCCTGTTGATGTTGACATTGATCACCTGGCTGAGGTTGTGGCTTCTGCACCATAGAGTTAATTTTTTGCCTTTCCTTTCCACTTTGAAAGGAAGTTACTGTGTGGCTGTTTAAGAGCTGACAGTTATGTCTGCCTCTTTGAGGGCAAGGTATCTACATAATTTGGAATTCTTCTTTAAGGGGTCTTTGAATATTCTTTCCAATTTATTTATGTATTCAATCATTTATTTTGGTCAGTATGGGGTCATGAATAATTATTTTATATGTTGGGTTATAATCTAATACTGCTTTATTTATTTTGCTGCTCAAATTGTTCTGGGTTTGGCCATTGAGAGCTCTTTCATTTGATTTCCATGTTCCTTTGACATAGGAATTACTGATATTTCTTAATACTTCTTTACTTTTTGATAACACAAAATTCTTCAAGTTCTTATATATTTCTTGCCCATTCCTAGAATCAGCCATTTCTCCAAGATATCAGAACCCTGGGGGAAATAGTATTAGAAACTATTCTGGGTATTGGATGTGCTTGTTTCTACTGGGGTGCTGTTTCTTTTAGGACTTCTCAGCTGCCACAGCAAGGAAATATACATGTGTATACGAAACTATGAGTGTAGGTCTATATGTAGACGTCTGTATCTATATTTAACTAAAATGAGTTCATACTGATGTGTTTAATTATAGCCTATTACCATATGGATTATTCTAGCCTCATGCCCTCATTCATCTGTAAACTCTCACTTTAATAATGAGAAACCTGGCTTCTGTCATCATCATCCATTTATCTAATTGTTTAATTCCAATTCATATGTATAACAAGATCAGAAATGTCAACCTGTATTCCGAGAAGCCATTGTATCAACTAGAGTATATTCCTTACTTTAATTCCCTTTGGCTTTAATCTTGTAGATTACATTCATTTACAAAATGTCAACACGTTCCTTCTATCCACACACTGTTACAGTGAGGATGTTTCATACATCTGTTGTAATATGGTTAGATATTGTCGTCACAGTCTGCATTCCTTCCTCAGGTCCCCTTAACTACTAGGGGATATATATATATATATTATATAATATATATATTTATTATATATATATTTATTTTATATATATATATAAATTTACATAATGTTTACTCTGTGCCGAAAGTTTCTATGGCTTTTGACAAATATGTGATGTCATGTATTCATCATTACAATATTATACAGAATAGATTTCACAGTGTAAAAATACCCCGTGTTTCACCTATTTAATCGAACCCCCCCCAAATCCCTGATGATCACTAATCTTTTTAATGTTTACAGTTTTGCTGTTTCCAGAATGGCATAGAATTGGAATAATGCAGTTGGTAGTCTTTTCAGATTGGATTCTTTCACTCAGTTATAAGCATTAGGACTCATCTATGTCCTTTCATGGCTTGATTGTTCATTTCTTTATATTTATGAACAATATTCTTTGTAAGAATCAACATCTCTGTCTTTCAGATGATTAGTTTTTTACACTTTTAGCAATTAATTATTATTTTTTTAATTCTTAGTGGTTGCCCTAGAGTTTTCAGTATATACTTAGAATTAATTTAAGTCCACCCTCACATAACGATCATGCTTGACAGCTGGCAGTTATATTTTTTTAACATAGTATTCCCAATTCCTCACTTTACTCCTTTATAATATTGCTGTCATTCATTTAACTTATATATTGCTATGATCTAAAATACCATAACTATATTATTTTGAACAATATTTTGTATATTAGATAAATTAAGAACAAAATAAATTATTTTATTTTTTCCTCCATTTATTCTTTCTCTGATATTCTTTCTTTAGACCCAAATTTCTGAAATATATTATTTTCCTTTTCCCTGAAGATCTTCTTTTAATATTTCTTGAAGGGCAGATCTGATGGTGATGAATTCCCTGTTTTGTTTGAGATACTTATTTCTTTTTCACTTTTAAAGGACAATTTTGCTGTGTATAGAATTCAAGGTGTTGTGTTTTTTTTTTTTTCTCACAAGGCTTTAAATATTTTATTCCAAATTCTTTTGGCTTGCATGGTTCCTGATGAGAAGTCTTTTATCATTCTTATCTTTTTTTCTCCGTAAGTAAAATATTTTATACCTCAGGATTTTTCAAGATGTTTTCCTTTGCTCTTGGTGTTCTGCAGTTTGAAAATGATATGCCTAATGGAGGAGGGCACTTGTGGGGATGAGCATGGGGTGTTATATGGAAACCAACTTGACAATAAACCATTTGTAAAAGAAAGAAAGAAAGAAAGAAAGAAAGAAAGAAAGAAAGAAAGAAAGAAAGAAAGAAAATGATATGCCTAAGTTTAGTTATTTGGTATTTAACTTATGTGATCTTCTATGAGATTTGTGGTTTGCTGCCTGTAATTATCAAAAATTCTCAGTTATTACCACTTAGCTATTTTTTCTGCTCCATTTTCTCTTTCTTCTCTTTCATCAGTTACCTGTTTTTTACACCTTTTCTATTATCTTACTGTTATTGGATGTTCTGTTTTTCCTTTATTCTTTTTTATCTTTGCATTTCAATTTGGAAAGTTTCCAGTGTCTTAATTTCAAGCTTTCCAGATTCCTTCTTCAGCCATGTCTAATCCACCGATGAGCCCAGCCAAAGGTACTCTTCATTTTTGTTATAGGTTTGTTTTTCTTGACCTCTTGCATTTCTTTCTAATTCATTCTTAGGTTTCACCTCTATGCTCTTATCATTCATCAATTCTTATATTCATCTATTTTCTGGATTAGTAATTTAAAAATTCTCATTCATAATTCTATAATCCATGTCATATCTGAATCTAATTGTGATGCTTGCTTTGTCTTTTCAGACTTTGTTTTTGGTTTGCCTTTTGAGTATGCCTTGTAAACTTTTGTTGAAAGATGGACATGATTTATGGATAATAGGAATTGAGGTAAATAGGCCTTTAGTCTAAGGTTTTATGTAAATCTGCCTAAGAGTTAGGATGTGATTATTGTTTGATGTAGAAAATGCCAGAGTCTTCAGTTTCCTCTATTGTCTTTGTTTTTTTCTCCTCTGTTGTCTTTTAGTTTCTCTAAGAACTCCTTCTTAAGCAGAATCTGTTCTTTATAGCTCTTTATAGCTATAATCTACTGTTATTATACTGAAGCCTTGTTTTAATGTGATAGTAAAAAGTAGGGGAGGAGAAGCTTTCTATATTCCTGTAATTAAATCTGACACTTTTAGTGGGTTTGTCCCTTGGATGTAGATTTCACAAGTGTTTCTTATTCCCATGCCCCCATAGGTGACATAGAGAGCTCTGGGAGGTTGGGGGAGGGGTACTGAGGTTGAATAATTGCCCTTCCTTCAAGTTGGCTAAGGGTCTGATAAAGTCTTTTTCCCTAGAAATGAGGCATATGTAATAGAGAGTGCCCCAGGAATGTTTCAAATTATTTTTCCTTCTCCATGCACTGATAGCAACCTGAGGGCTTTTTTCTTTTTTAATGTTTATTTATTTCTAACAGAGATAGAGAGAGCAGGGGAGGGCAGAGAGAGAGGAACTGAGGATCTGAAGAGGGCTCTGTGCTGACAGCAGAGAGAGCTGGATGTGGGGCGAGATCATGCATGACCTGAGCCAAAGTCAGATGCTTAACTGACTGAGCCACCTAGGCATTCCAGTGAGGACAACTTCTAAGATCTTTACATGCCAGAGCTGAAACCAGTAGTCTCATGAGCTATTATATTTTACTTTTTTACTTTATTTTATTTTCATTTTATATTGCACTTTTATTTTATTTATTTTATTTTATTATTTTTTAAGTTTTGTTTAAATCTCCTGGGTTTTCATGTATGTCATCATATTACTTACAAATAAAGATAGTTTGTTTATAATTTCCCCAAACAATTTTCTCAATATTAACTAAGGTATAAGATTGGCATTTCACCTTGTTCCTAACTTCGGTGAAAATGCCTATGGTATTTTTAAGTAGCTTGCCAACTTTAGATCGGAGCCATGTGTAGTATGTTAAGGAAGTAGTCATAACTTATATTTTATTGTATGTTTAAGTAGGAAAAGGAATTGAATTTTCAGTGTCTATGGAGAAATCATGATTTTTCCTTATACTTAGTATAATGAATTACATAAGTGGAATTCCTAATACTGGAACACTTTTGTATTTCTGTAGTAAATCGCATTTTGCCATGTTGTATTTTTTAATGTTCTGTTGTATCTATCAATCAGTATAGAGTCATATTCTTTGAAAATAATTTGTTTTCTAGATTTATTCACTAACAGGTCTTGGAGCAAAGATACCTTAGCTAGAGTGAGCACAACTAATTCTTGTTCTTGGTTTTTAAATACCATGCCCTGTTTTAAAGGAATTAGAACTCCTTGGAGATAAGCCACATGGAGCAGATAGAAGTATGACTAAGTATAGAATTGGATTCAGGTTATTGGCACAGACAGAGAAGTAGTACCAACCTTTAAAATTAACTCTGCATCATTCATGGGTACTTTTATTCTAACAAAAAGTTGATAATGTCATTTATGTGGTTAATTTTATTTTTAAAAAAACCCTTTAATATATAACATATTCTTTTTTTATTTTTTTTTACAAATAGTTTATTGTCAAATTAGTGTCCACATAACACCCAGTGCTCATCACCACAAGTGCCCCCCTCCATGCACATCCCCCTCCCCCCCACATCCATCTATTCTCAGTTTTTGTCAGCATTCAAGAGTCTCTCATGGTTTGCCTCTCTCCCTTTCCACCACCATTTCCCCCTTCTTCTCCCCCTTGTTCCTCAGTTAAGTTCCTCCTAATCCTCCTATATGTGCAAACATATGATATTTGTCCTTCTCTGCCTGACTTATTTCACTCAGCATAACACTCTCAAGGTCCATCCATGCTGCTACACATGAATCAAGAAGATGTGGTTTATCTATACCATGGAATAATATATAACATATTCTAATTTGTAGTGAGAAGGGAATGTCCATGAAAAATTTTTGTATCACAGAGTTTCACTGGTTGTCCTAGGGCAAATATTTCAGAGTTGGTAAACCTAAACAACTTTTTTTTCACGTGACCATTCCAAAAGTGTTTATCTCTTCTAAAATGCCAAGCGATGGCCACATTAATATATGTGTGTGTGTACTATATATGTGTGTATGTGCATGTATACATTTGTATATATGTATGTATTGTATGAAAACATAAGCCAAGGAAATAGTGAGGGAGATGTGCAGTCAAAGAACTTTGGAAAGTTTTGTTTTCTTATTTTTTTTAAGTTGTGGAAGGCTCAGTGGGATAGGTTCTTCTATCTAGCTACAACTAGTACTGTTTTAAATTGGGTATAGAGATTTATAAACAATAAAATTTAGTGATTTTTAATTTCCACTGTTGACCTATGAATTAGCAAAAGTAGGCAAAAGATTAATAAAGATCTTTGTTTAATAAAGAAACCTGACGTAATTTTAACTGTGGACCTCCACTTCTTGAGCTATTGTGTCTTACTGAATATTCCAAAAAAAATAAATCATGGACCCCCATATTGGTCAGAGAGGCCTTTAGTGGGCGGAGCATCTGGTTTTCTAGCCCCAGTTGAATTATATCTCCATGTCATGTTATGTGTATAGGATGTCTGAGTGAGATTCTACATGGAAAATGTACTCCATAGACAGAAAAACAAAGTGTATGACAGCTACTGGCCTTCTCACCTGCATTATTTTCACAGGTTCTGTTATAGATGTCCATTTGCCTTGGGTAACTACAAACGTTTGCAATTTCTATCATCTTTGAAACACTTCTCATGTCATTTCAGATATCTGCTGCCTTCTTGCTCTCTCTTCTGACTCTCTTTTTTACCTTTAGTGTGGTTTTTAAAAAGAAGAAGCTTTCAGTTTTTAAAAATTATTTCAAACTTTGTCTAAGTCCAATTTTGCTTCTTTAAGAGTTGATTCTTCTGAGTGTTTTCAATTATCTAACAAAACAAAATGTGAGTGAAAGTAAAAGATGATGCTACTTAATGATTTCTTAATTATATTCACAGATGTTCCCCAATTGATATTCATAACATACTTTGATAATTTTCATATATCTTACTCATTGAGACTTTACACTCATTTCAAATATAATGAAATGAATCCCTTCTTATAAAATGAGGAATCTATACTTTAGAAGTTAAAATTAACATAATCAACAGTACCTAGTCAAAAGGTGATAAAGTTAGTAAAGATCTTCTAACTTCTGGTCTAGTATTCTTTATACTATATTCCAAAAACATTTCTAATGAGACATGATAGGTAATGTTTCTTGACGTTGGGTAGAAAGACATGATAGCTGATATTTATTTGAGTGCTTACTCTTTTTATATCAATTCTATAAATATATAGAAATCAAAGTATTGTTGTGAATATTAGTATTCCATAATCACATTTAAGAAAGGTGTTCTACTGGGGCACCTGGGTGGTTAAGCATCTGACTTCAGCTCAGGTCATAATCTCACAGTTCATGAGTTCGAGCCCCATGTTGCAATCTGTGCTGATAGCTCAGAACCTGGAGCCTGCTTCAGATTCTGTTATCTCCCTCTCTCTCCACCCCTCCCCAGCTCATATTCTGTCTCTCTCTCAAAAATAAATAAAAATTTAAAAACTTAAAAAAACGAAAGGGGTTTTCTACGACCAAACTTTTGGAAAACTACTGCCTTGAATGAAGTAAAAAAAAAAAGTTTAAAGCTTGGTTTGATATTTTATAAACCCCGTTAAGTAATAGAAAAATCACATTGTTGCTGGAATTTATTGCCATTCTTGTCAGTTGTCTTTTCATACTCATATCCACATAGAAAAATCCACAGTTGGTGTGATTCTTACTAAAGATGCAATGTTTCATATCTCTATGAACCTCTGGTGAGATGGCCCATGGAAACAAGTTTGCACTGAAACTCATTTTTTATAACAATTTAACATTTAAAATTAACATTGATAACAGAAATTGAACGTTTTTATTCAATACGCAGTCCCTTACTGTGCATTGAGGTCCATTTTATTAAATAGCAAAAAAGTTTAGATATTAATTAATTTAACATGAACTTACAGATTTGACTCATTTGATATAACTTCATGTTGCATGGTCCCACTTATAATTATAGTCTTGGGCTAAGCAAACAACTCTTACTTGATGTTTTATGTGTCTAGATAGGCATTTGAATAAGTAAATGCAAATTTTTGACAGCATTATGGATGTGAAGTTGAATTTAATAAACGGTGTATATTAAAGCATGCAATTTGTTATGTTTTATAGAGAAACATTGATAGCTCTGAAGCTATCACCACAGTCATAAGAAACAAGTCCATCAAAATCTAAAACTTACTCATGTTCTGCTGTAGTCTAATCACTCCTTCCCCCAGACCCAAATGACCAGCAATCTGATTTTTGTTACTGCAGATTAGATTGTGATTTCTATAAGATTGTATAAATAGACTACACAGTATAGACTCTTATTTGGCCTCCTTCACTAAGCATAATTATTTTGAGATCCCTCAATGTTGTTACATTTATCAATAATCCATTTCTTTTCATGATTAAATAGTATTGTATTGAACAATATAGATAGTTACACCATCTGTCTGTTGATTAACATCTGAATTGCTTTCAGACATTGGCTATTGTTTCGATTGTTGGCTATTACAAAGTTATCTGCTACGCTGATTTGCGTACAAGTCTTTTTGTGAATACATATCTTCATCTCTTTTGGTTACATGTCTAGGAGTTCAATGTCTGGATTTTATGGTGTGTATATGCTTAACATGTTAAGGAATACATGCACATTTTTAAAATCTAATTTCCCTACAAGGTTTGCTTCTACCACATGCCCTAATTCCATTGATCAGGACCAGTCTGTGTAGAAATAGCATGAAGCATTTACCACGAGCTAGTTTCACAGCCACTTAGATCTGACTACATGTTCAACAATGATGTATCCACTTGCTTCTACGAATAGGCCTTTTAGTTTGGGGACTTAAAAATCCCTTTATATAGAGAATATAATTCTTCCTTAGGGGTTGTCCAAATATTTGTTTTGTTGCATTCTAGTGTTCTATTTTATATATAAGCTGCCAACTTAAACTACTTTTTTCTACTAGTGTAGGGAATTCTTACATCCCATAAAGCAAACTTCAATCCAATAACCCTGAATAATATGTACAAAACTCTAATATAGATCTGAATTACTGTCTTATTGAACAACACCTCCTCAGTAATGTGGAGCTTCTTTCATATTTTTCCATTTTTTTAGTTCAGTTAAATAGCAGTGTCAGGTTTGGACAACTTAGCCTTACATAATATCCGTGCCTGGAACACAGCAGGCAGTTTTTTGCTTTATTACTGTGCCTGGGATTACTTTGCAAATCTAGATAGATGAATTTGGTTAGAACCATTTATATTATACCTGGCTGCCTTAACAATTTCTGGAAGTAAAAGATTTCCTGTATGTTAAAAAAATATATATATATCCCTACTGGGAAGCCAAACCACAACTTTCCTTCCTCTCAAAATCTTTGGTAAGGAACACTTCCCAAAATCAGTTTCCAGAATGCTGAAAATGCGATACATGAGATAATGAAACTGCTGCTTTTACACATCCACAGAGCTACAAGGGAGGCCATGTAAAGTGGGGAAACAGCATGAGGACCAGGTACAGGATATTTCTCTATATCTGGTATCACAGTCCTCTGTAGTGTCTGCTCAGATAGTGAAGACATATGCTTCAATTTTCCTCTCACTTATTGAAAGCTTTTGTCTGGGCCCACATCAGCTTTGAGTGTCATGCCACATTGATAGACCTACTGCAGAGTGACAAGCCAGCTCCCCCTGCAGTAACTTTTGCAATCTTGCTCTTTTTTTCTTTATTTTATCACTGACATGTCCTTGAAATGGCACATTCAACCTTAAGCAGATTTTCTTGTAACACTCATTGCTTGGTTTTTCCCCCTGATGATAAAAGTAATAGTTTATTGTTGTAAAAATTTTATGACAAATCAATTTTAAAGAAGAAAAACCACATTTAATACTGTACAACTCTCTCATCTATATGCAATACTTTATATAATTAGAATATATATTCATGTATACATTCAATTAAAAGTAAGTGCATTTTCTTTGCTGTCAAATATTCTCTGAAACCCTTATTTTTAATATCTGTAGAATTAATAACTTTTCAGTTAGATGACTTCTCTTCAGCTGGTTATTCTAAGAGTAAGAACACAACTTCACATATAGAGAGTCGGTTTGGCAAAGAGTTTAATGCAAGGTGAGGTTTTCCTCACTCAGATATAGTAGAATTTGTCTGCTCTTCATGGTAGCAGTGTTGAAATCCTAAAGATGAAGATCAGGGTGTGTTATTAGTCATCTGCTCTAGCAGCTGCTACTACTACAATTACTGCTGCCACCACCATCATTACCAGCACTTCCACTTCTCCTCTTACTATTATTACTGTGTTGTGTCTAACAACGGGACACCTCCCCTCTATAGAGCAGTGAGGGTAATTGTCTTGTCATAATTCTCTATGGCATCATCAGTTACTGCCTATGAAGAACCCTTCTATCATCCAATTAGTTCTGGATACAACAAGTTTAAAAAGTTGTTTCAAACCTCCTGAGAGGTTAACAATTCAAAAGGGTCTTGTGATCTGAAATTGTATGCAGCATTTCAAAAGAGTGTCGTGCTACTTCAAATTTTTTTTAAATATTCATTTTGTTTCAATGTTGATTGTGGAAAAAAAACACTCTGCAATAGGCGTGTAAACAGTAGAATTGAATGGGTTTTTCTAAATCATTTGGTTCAATCTTTTTCACTTACTTCAGAAGAATTCGAGTTCTCATCAAGTACTTGTTTAAGGTCACAAGATATTAAAGGGAGTATTTGACCTAAAATACAATACTCAATTTTTATACTATGCTTCATCACAGTTCTTGCCTCAATGTAAGAGATTTAGCAAGATACTTGCCTTTAGGTTTTCTGCTAATAATTTGAATTTTTAAATATTTATTTATTTTGAGAGAGAGAGAGAAACGGAGAGACAGAGAGCAAGTGGGGTGGGGCAGAGGGAGAGGGAGACACAGAATCCAAATCAAGGCTGCTCTAAGCTGTCATCACAGAGCCCGATGCAGGGCTCAAACTCATAGACCATGAGATCATGACCTGAGCCAAAGTCAGACGCTCAACCAACTGAGTCACCCAGCTGCCCCTCCGCTCATATTTTTAGAAGTAGAATATAAAATCACAGTTCTTTCCAAAACATTTAATAGTTTCACATTTATTATAGCTTAATTCATATAGAAATTAAACAAAAAAAGAAGACAAATATAATGACTCAGGAGCATTTTTTTTCAGATTCATTGGCATATACTTTTGCTCATGTTATGAACCAAAATTGAATTCATCTCAACTTTAGTATAACATAAAGCCAGCGTGCAATCCTGAGAAATAAGTAAGATTTCTTTTAGTTGGGTCTCTAAAGACAAGATATGGTTCGAGTTAGGTGGTGGTGGTGCAATGAAGAAAGGCTGAATCCTCTATTTGCTCCAGATGCCAAGTTTACTGAGGTCTAGAAACTATATCCAGCAGGAAGAGGAGGAGATTAAAGACCAGTCTACTAGGTGTGTTGCTTATCAAACCCCTAAATAATCTGGTCTTCGTTGTTCTATAAGCAGTGTATTCATGTTGTTTGAAGCTTATTTTCTAGACTTGTAAATTTTAACTACTCAATTCCTACATTTACCCTGTATTTGTGACTACCAGTCTGGTTCATAAAGCAAGCACTGGACCTACTTTGAAGTAGCTATTTATTAGCTGTGCAATATTGGATAGGTTTTGTTAACTCTAGGGCTCAGTCTCCTCAGCTATGGTATTGAAATGATACCATTTGCCTCTTCAGGTTTATTGTCAAGATTGAATGAGAAAAGGAATGTGGAATAACCCAGCAGAGTGTTGTTAATGAATAATATTAAGACCTTGATTAAAAATGATTACCTCACCTTTCTATACTTAAAAAGAAGAATCTCAAGGACCCTGATCTGAGTCTGAATGTTTCTCATATTTGAACTTTCTAAAAATATACTTTCATTCAAACCCTATTCTTCATGGCTTCATTAGTCTTTCATATCTTTATTTAAACGTCAAGCTGGGATACTTCTTATGACAGTTTTCATGAATTAAATATGCAGTCCTGGGAATTAGAGCTGGATCACCAACTCATTTGGTGGTTGAATAAGTACCATGATATTGATGATGCCACTTTCATTTATGACCCTCTTGCTGATTTCCTGTGTGCTTTTCTACAGTTGTTAGCCTCATCGGTGTCCTCAGAGCCGAAGGATGACTGTCAAAAGCTTCCTGATAGAAAGAAAGATTAAGGCTAAAATATGCTTTACCCTGTGTGATTCTATCATTACTTGAGTTCTTAGAAAGGCTTTATATAAGCTTAAGTGATTATAACGATCACCCCTTATGATAATCATCAAATCCAGACTCAACCATTAGACATTGCAGAGTCCACTATTTGATGTCTGCTGGCCTGGGTACGTTTTTAAGCAGCAAACTAATAAAGACTTATTTCATAAAAAATATATTAACAACTAAGGTGTATCTCCTCTGATAGCAATATTCTACATGTTCAGTATTTATCTGCTTAAGTTGTCCTAGCTGACGACATGTTTAATTATATCTTTTAATGCATTTTAGGTGTATTTTTTCCTCTTATTTTATTATATTCCTCTTATTTTTTTCCTCTTATTTATATATATATATATATTTATATTCAGCAAAATATCTTTATCAAACTAAATTTCAATTGTTATAGCCTTTAAGGGATGTAATACTCACCCAGGCGTCTTAGTTTCATCATGTGGAATAATTTATATGGTGGTATATTCTTAGAAAGAAGAATGAAATGGCTTGTGAAACATAGAGGGATGATAATGGTACCTAGAGGCAGTTTTGAATTATTTTTTGAAAGATTATAGGAAGAAAATCCACCAACAATTTTAATAGATCATTGGCAAATAGAAACATATGTCTTTATTCACATCTGTCTTTATTTCCCTATCCGTTTATTTTCCCTCTTGTATTCACTAAAAACTATTATTGTGTACCTACTTTTTGCCAGGCATTGTGTTAGTCACCAGAATTATAATAATACTACATGCCTTCTTGTTCCTTGTGAGAGTCAGGAGATACATGTATTCAGAGATGAACCATATTTCTAATTGGTATTATGAATTGGAGTGAATTTGTTTTAACAGAACCCAATGGATCTACCAGATCTCTCCTAGTATTGAAGTTTCTTAGTACTCAGGAAACATTTTATCCAGATTAATGTTATCTTTTCAGTTTAAGCATGAATTCATAAAATCCTAAAACTTGAAGAACTTGCAGAAAATATAAAATTTTACTTGCCTTCCAACCCTATTATAAAATTGAGAAAATTGAAGCATAGAAAAATTATGAGATTTTCCTAACAACGTACAAGTAATTGGTGGCAAAGTTAGAATGAAAATCCAAGTATCCTAACTTCAAGTTCACCAATCTACACAATAACACAACCCCAGCAGTTTTCTGATAATACAAGAAATGTCTTCACAGGTTACTTTGAGGTATTTTATACTCATTCTCCTCTTCTGCCTGACATTTCTAAGGAAATTTCTGTCTTGCCACTCAATCTCAATCTCAAACCATGTAACTCTAGGAAATATCTTTTATTTCTATTTAATATCCTTACCCTTTATCTCTCCTGAGGGAAAGGATTATGTTTTATTTGTCTCAAGATCCCCAGAAACTAGCATAATAACCTGTGTTTCTATGCATAAAAAACAGACATTCAAATGTTTTAGTTGAGACGACTTAATTTGATTTTTTTAACCTCTTAATTACTGATCAAAAAAACTTGGACTATCATGGCATATCTTTAGGTAATAATTCTTCATTATTAATAAAAATGGAAAGAAATACCATAGAAGGAAAGCAGCTTATTAAATGCTGACATTAACACTGCAACCAAATTTCTAATTTAAATTTTATAAATCTTCTTATATAATCTTACAGGTGTTTGACTAAGACTAAAATGAATAAACAGTGCCCTCTTCTGTCTGGTAACCATAATGGTATTATATGGGGTATGAACTTCAGTCTACAAACTCAGATGTACAAGAAAAAAATACTTTTTATTTTTATATTCTCTAAGTTAATCTAATTTTAACTTTGCTCATGTGAAGTTTTAACATAGTCATTGGACCTTCCCTTTACCTCTATCACTTGTCTTGGGCCAGGTGAACCAAAGTTCTAGATTTCTAGTTCTTAGACAGGGAAGATTCCTCCCCCCTCCTCATTGGGGGACATTTGGAAATGTATGGAGATATTTTTTATTGTTACAACTTGGGAGGGTCCTATTGCATGTAGGGGGTAGAGGCTAGGGATAGTGCTAAACATCCCACAACAGACAAGAAAATACAAGATAGTCTCTTGCAACCAGAATTATTCAGAGCAAGATGTTGATAGCGCTAAGTTTTGGAGACTCTTTTCTAGAGACTTAAACTGTATCAATGCATCTGTTTCAAGAAAGACCTACCAATTACTTGGCATTTTACCAAATTAGTTATCAATGAGATACCCATTGTCTTAGCCCATGTAGCTCCTCCAGGTTTACTGCTTGCTGTTTCCATAATACTTATGGGCCTTGGTAAGACTTCAAACTCTGGTCTGCATTTAGAAGATGGTGTTTTCTCTGACATCTTTTTATATCCATACTGAACTTTTAATGGGATCCATAGATGTCGTTCTATTCTTCCAAATCTGAGAATCTTGAGCTCTGTACAAAATCTATTATCTCTAATTTCCATAGTCCTTATTTTTAAAATACAAAATCCAGGATCCTTGGCCTCAAATCTTCCCTTAAGCAAGGAATCATTAACTCAGCACTTATTGACGGCAGAAGGGAAAGGATTAAACATTACTCTAAAGCTTAAAAAATGTTCTGTGACATTCTTCTGATACTGATGCCAAAGCTTATTATTCATTAAATCATTTGTTCCTTTATTCAGTTAAAATATTTTTATTGAGCACATAGTATATGCTGTTTCAAGGTGCTCAGAGTGGTGAACAAGACAGACAACACCTTTATTCTCATGGAAGTTATGCTCTAATGGGACAAGATGAAAACATATTCCATTTCAAAAAGAAAAATAAAGAAAAATATAATTTCAGGTTATGATCATCAAAAGAGAGCTAGAGAAAAATTATAGGGTGATGTAATAAATAAATGAGGTAGGGGAAAGCCTTCCTTTTAGATAGACTGACCAGGGGAGATTGGATAGGGCTGAGCATAGGCCACCTAAGCTCTCAGGGTGAGAATGATCCAGCCATGTAAGAGCTCTAGGAGGGGCACACCAGGCAAGAGAGCAGTGGATACAAAGGACCAAAGACCTGGATGTAGAATGAGCAGGTGAGTGGGCCATGTCTGGAGTACAAAAAGGTGCTTGTGTGTGTGTTTTCGGCAAAAGGCATTTCTTAGGTTTCTATTATTTGAAATGATATTCTTAACATGCCTAGTTCTCTTATAAAAATGAATTTTTGACACAGACATTCCCAAATCATCCTGTGCTATCACCTGAGCTAGCATGATGTAACTGTGCATGCTCCTCTCACTGCCTGCCTGGGAAGAGGACCGAGAGTGCCCTTCCTAACAGCTTACCCGAGTGTCAGACAGCTCCTGTCACTGCTGTGGCAGTTATTGGATTGTAGCAAACCAGCAATGGATAGTTGGAGAAGTATGATTTATGATTAAGTCACATGTAGGATTTAGAATTCAACCTTAATTTGAGAGGAAAATGTCAAGCATGACTCCTGTTACTAGGCTACCCTTTTTCTTCTGTTTTTTTCTTCCTTTTCTTCTTTCTCTTCTTTCTTTTTTCTTTTCCTTTTCAGTGACCACAAATTTATTTTTTCAAATATTTTAATGTTAACCATTTATAAAGTCTGTGTAAGTGAATTTTATGTGTCATAATCCTGCATATCATCTCACTAGAAATGCTGAAGGAATTAATGAGATAAAGTCTGTAGAGAACATGAAGTTCCTTGGGAAAAAAGATATATAAATGCAGTCATTTCTATCTCAGTAAGTGTATATATATTTATTAAAACTATCAATTTATTGTGACCCTGAAGTTTAATGTGCCACTGTGGTTTATTGCAGCTCTAGATTCTATGTAAAACCCCAGCCAGAATATTTTCAAGTTTTATACTTGATTCTGGCCTCTTTCGCCTAAAGTAAGGTCTTATAGTAAAATTAATAATAATTTATAATAATCATAAACACTATTAAACTTTAGTACTTTCTAGTCACTAAAAAATGTTCCAGTTCATCATCTTATTTTATCTTCACAATAACCCAAAGGATTAGGTGATATTTTTGTCATTTTGCAAGTGAGGAAATGAAGCTAATTTCAATTCACTTTGAGCTACCTAAGAAAGGCTTCACAACAAGCAAGAGTTAAAACATAAAAGCATGAAATAGTTTTCCTGAATTCTGAATTGAGAAATAAGTGAGTAATGACTAAGTTTATTAACACTCTTTCAAGAAAGAAAAAAAGATATCTATAGCTTTCTCTTGCTCTAGTTTAGAGACAGCTCAGATTAGAGAAGGAAAGTTATATCCATCATCACTGAGAATCTATGTGAGAGTGAATCTTTGCTGGGGCTGGCTTAAGGGGCAATTTTATTTTTATACATGAGTAAAATCAGATCACAAGAGATCTTTACTTGGATTCAGGAGAAGACGATATGTGTGGAATTATATTAAACCCTGTTTGGTACAGGACATCACATACTCAAAATGGAGTGAATATAATGATAGCATTACATCAATCCAGAATAACAAATTTGGAATAAAATGGAGGCATCCAATTGATACAAACATTTTATCCCAAATATAAAGGGTTGGATAAGGAATGAAATGGTGGAAAAAGAGGAGAAAAAGCAAGAGAAATAAAGAAACTTCACTCTAGCTATCTGTGGGCTAACCAATTCTTACTTAGAGCATCTTAGTACAATTGAGCCTCCTGACAATTTTCAAGATTGGGAAGTATTATTCAACACTTTATTCTGAGGAAACCAAAGTTTAAAATGGTACCCAAAATGCCCAAAGTCCACAATCACTAATTAGAGGGCCAGAATTAAAATTTATCTGTGTATTATTCAACATTATTGGGTCTTTCTACCACCTAACACAGCTCTAGGGTAGTTTGGTCTCCCCTCCCCTAGAATGAAAAGTAATTGAAACAAAGCAAAGTAACAAGTCACCATTGAGGAACGACTAAAATGCGGACCTAACTATCCAATAATAAGGAAATGATGCATCCACTTTATCGACTACCATACAGCCACTGAAAGTGAAAATAATGAAGGGTGGAAAGTGCTCAGGATCATAATAAAACAGAATATAAAATAGTGTATATACTACAATTACAATTATAAGAAAGGACTTGTTAAGAAATAAATTCAAAAATTTTTTTGTTGGTAATAAAGGATTATAAACTTTCCTCCTCCTGTATTGTGTTTTCTGTAAGATTTTTGCAATTATTTTAAATAAAATTTTGCAATTTAAAAATAAAATTGTTAATAATATTAAAAAGTAACTAAGTGATAAAAAAAGAAAGAAATTAATTGGAAACACACACACACACACACACACACACACACACACTTTTCAGATGTTTGCACTGTCCAGAGTTGTGCAAACTCTGTGTCTAGATGAGTGGGGAGCCAAAATACAATAGAGGGTAGCCCCGACTCCCTTCTCCCTTTTACAATATGTGTGCTATTATTATTTTTCTTCATGCCTAAAAAAGTTAATGTATCAACTCAAAAGTGATTAGAATACTCCTATTTCGGGGCGCCTGGGTGGCTTAGTCGGTTGGGCGTCCGACTTTCGCTTAGGTCATGATCTCGCGGTTCGTGGGTTCGAGCCCCGCGTCGGGCTCTGTGCTGACTGCCAGCTCAGAGCCTGGAGCCTGTTTCAGTCTGTGACTCCCTCTCTCTCTGACCCTCCCCTGCTCACGCTGTCTCTCTCTCTTAGAAATAAATAAAACATTAAAAAAAAAAAATTAAAAAAAAAAAAACAAAAAAAAAAAACAAAAATAGAATACTCCTATTTCTTTCTTAGCTTCCATTTAACCTAAATGATAACATTGTATATTAAACTTTTTATTTTTGCGATAGCAGTGAACTGCTTGACTTACAGAAAACAAAATGCTGCCAGCAAGTGTTTTGAACACTCCCCCACTGATCTTATTCCTGAAAAGAAGAGGTCAGTTGTGACTTTTCAAGAAAATGATAGTTCTGTGTTCAAGACAAAAACAAAAGAAACAAAAACAAAAACATAAGCACAGAAGTATGTGGGTGTAAATGGTAGGCTTATCTCTTCCTGCAATAGCACCAGCAAAAATGATACTTGTGACTTTCGACAGCAGCAATTGTTCTTAGTTTCTGTTAAGTCGCTTTATTTTGAGTTGAATAAAATATTGGAATCAACGATAAAGTTATATGTCATTTTGTTGTAAAGTATAATCCAAGTAATTAACAACAGACATTTATAAGAAACAGATCACAGTAAGGACACCAGACTGCCTTCAGTGCAAAACAATAAGACCCAAGAAAAGGAATGTGATAACTGAATTTATTCAGATGTCTCAGGGGACGGTGATGTATCAAGGAGGGAAATTGAAAAGATTCTTTCTCAAGAATACTGTGGGAAAAATACACAAAAGTGGCTAATAATGAAACACATGATTGCATAGAAGGTCCACAGAGGTGTACTCATGTTACTAACACCTAAGAAAAAAGTGGAAGTTGCCCTGCGATCATAGTTGCACATTGTCACAGAAAAGAAAGGCTGCATGTAGAGATAAACACGTATAACAGTTACTCAAGCATATCAGAGGCCTTGGTAAGGCCTATTAATAATTAACGGACCATTAATATCTAATAGTAGTCAGTTGCAATAAATGCAGAGCTCTGGGTGATGCTCAGTGTAAGGCTTAGAAAACAAAGTGCTGGTCAAAGACCATGAGATGGGACAGAATCAGAGGCTATTAGTGGTAGGAAATAGGTAGTTTTGTTCTAGTGTGAACTAATTATTCCAAGTTCCCGTCTCTAGAGTGGTACCAAGGGAAGGGAAACCTGACAAGGCCCTCAAGATAAACAAAGGGCTTGTGTGCAAAGCAAAGTTGAAGGGAAACCGGGGCTAGATTGAGTAGACAACCAGTGTCCTTCCCCAGTTTTTAACAGCCAGGTGTGTAGAAGAGATCTTTTACTTCGCTTTTGGTTGTTTTTCATTAAACCTATTTGATTTCCGGATTTCATACCAGGGCTTTGTATTAAAGGAAACATACATGATTTAAATGAAAACAAATATTAACTTAATTCTTGTTAAGTACTCTTACTTGTATTTGCAATAACTACAGATATCTTTAAATTATTGCCCCGGTGAAATTAAGAGGCAATTCTGAATTAGGAGAAATAACATAAGGCAAATAAAATCAGTTTGAAATTTGAAAGAAAGAAGCAGAGTCAAGTTAAGACAAGTGCTTGTTGTTATCATTGATATGTTTCCTTTTGCTCGTATCCAACTCTCATTTCGGCTATCACTGATAATTTTGCTTTATCCACTCAAAAGCACAGATGTGTTTGATTATAGTGAAATGACAGTAAGCAGGGAAGACCCAGTCCTTACCTCAGTTACAACAACTGGTTGCCTGTTTCAACAAACAGTGCTGAAATCAAGTATGGTGAGCATCATGACGGTGGAAGTAGAGGGGTCAGGAAAAGCTTGGCGGAGGGCCCCAACCCAGTCTAGGTCTTCCTGAGCCAGACACCTCCTGACAGAAGATGTTTGAGCTGAAATTGAAGAAAAGGAAATGGAAGTAGGTTAGCTCTTTAGAATAGACACTGAAGTTAAAATATTTATAGTTTAATTTCTTTTCCTTTCAAAATTTATTGGGATATAATTCATATACCATAAGAGTCACCATTTTAAAGTTAAAACTCAGTGTGTTTTGTTTTGTTTTGTTTTGTTTTGGTATATGCACACTATCTTGTGATCATTACCACTATCTAATTCCAGAACATTGCAATCATCCCAAAGAGAGACTACATATCCATAAGCAAACTTTGCCCACTCCCCCACTGCTTCTTCCCTCACCCCCTTGTTTAGGATCTGCCAGTCAAACTTTTGTCTCTATAGATTTGCCTATTTTTTTAAAAAAAATTTAAATGTTTTATTTATTTCTGAGAGAGAGAGAGAGCATGAGCAGGGGAGGGTCAGAGAGAAAGGGAGATACAGAATCTGAAACAGGCTATAGGCTCTGAGCTAGCTGTCAGCACAGAGCCCGATGCGGGACTCGAACCCATGAACTGTGAGATCATGACCTGAGCTGAAGTCAGACACTTAACCAACTGAGCCACCCAGGCGCCGCTAGATTTGCCTATTCTAGACATTTCATACAAATGGAATCAACATGTGGTCTTTTATGATTGACTTCTTTCACTTACCATAATATCTTCAAGATTCACCTATGTTGCAGCATGTCTCATTATTCGATTCGTTTTTACAGCCAAATCATATCCTAGTGTATAGAATTCTGTTTATCTGTTCCCCAGAAGATTTGTGTTTAAGTTGTTTCCACTTTTTGGCTACTATGATTGGTATGCTATGAACTGTTACGAACAGTTTTTTACAGGTTTTTGTGTGGACATGTATTTTCATTTCTCTTGGGTATATATCTAGGAGGAGAATTGCAGGGTCATATTGGTAACTCTGTGCTTACTTTTTGAGGTATTGTCAGTCTGTTTTCCATTTTGCATTCTCACCAGCAATGCTTTGCTTCCTTTTTATAGACCCCAGAGGAACTGGAGGATGTTTCTGACTTGGAAGAGGAACATGAGGTGTGCAGTCACACCAGCATTCAGACTGAAGGGAAAACTGATAGGGTAAGTCACTTCCCTGAGAAAACAGCTATATGCTGTGCCCTCTTGTTATCAATCAGGCAGGAGCTCACTGGTGGGACTCCTGGATATGGGGCTGGTTTTATGAAGCATAGGAAGAAGAGCCTTGGAATTCGGGAGGGCGGGGAGCTTAGCATGAGAGAGAGAGGCAGAGAGAGACACACACAGAATCCGAAGCAGGCTCCAGGCTCTGAGTTGTCAACACAGAGCCTGAGGTGGGGCTGGAATCCACAAACTGTGAGGTCATGACCTGAGGTGAAGTCAACGCTTAACTGACTGAGCCACCCAGGCACCCCAAAAGTTCTATGTTTTCAAATGTTCAGATTACTTAGAACTGATATATATTAGTCACGACACCCGTGTGTTCTTAGAAATGTTGGTTTCCTTGAACTTCCACTCCCTGCTGATTATTTGGATTATTTCCCAGCTCTCTAGAAACCAGCTCATCTCCCCAACGGGGGAGCACCCAGCATCTAAAAGAAGTTACCTTCAGATCTAGTAGGCATCTTTGGGAAGAGATCAACAAATGGCAATGGGATTAGAAATGAATTTTGCTGGTATTCTAGTTTGCTCATACTTTCAGATACTTTCAGATACTTTCGTTTAGGTTGCTGCTGAGCCACAGGAGGTGGAGGGTAGTTGTCAGGACTTACAAAGTAATTAATAGTAGGAAATTTTGTTAAAATAAAGGTACCTTTTAGGATTCTGGGATTAGGATAAACATGCCATGTTTCCCATTCTGGATTGTCACATGTATACAATCAAGCCTTGGTGAAGGCCTTAAAACTTAGAAACCTCAAAGTACTTCATCTGAAAAATGAGAAAAATAATATCATACCTTCTGAAAGCATTATCAATAACCTCAAAGAAGGTAATGCATATGAAAGTGTTTTTATAAACTTTACAATTATATGCTAAGAAAATAAACTTCTTATTACTACTATTTTGATTTATACTTTTGTTCTTGGCTGTGGTAACAGGCCAGCTATATGGCCACCTGACTAATTTAGTTTAAGAAGTTGATGATCTCCATGGTTGTGATCTAAAGAATCTTTCATAGAGGGCACTGCTTCTAACCTTGTAGAAATCATCCTGAAACTTCTCTGTATTCTGGATTTGTGTTCTACTCTGCACAGTTCCCTGATGGGCTGGTTCATTTGGAATGCCACTGGGAAACACCCTCACTACTACCTAGTGGCAAGATAGATCCCTACCCATCACATCTACTGGGAACAACATTATGTTTAACTTGACCATTCTCTGCTCTAGTAAATCTCTCTGCATAAACTGCGAATAACTTAGATTTTATTCACTTCCTGCCTTGAGGCTTCTCTGAAATTGCTGTGTGGAATCCCTCAGGAAGCTATTCAGATATTCTAATACATGCACAATCTTGTGTGAAGCATTAGCACTCCACAGCGTAACCTTGGCAAATACTCTTATATTTCTTGGATGGACTATTTTGCATTTTCCATAGGCACTCAAAGGATTCCCAGGGAGATCAAGCCCCACTACTACCAGTGACGAGCTTGATAAAATATCTTTGGATTTGCCCTCCTTTTTTTCCTTATCCATTCTTCCCAGGTGTCCAATTCTGTTCCCCAAGATTTCATCCTAGAATAAGCTACCTAACATTCTTAGACTCTGCATTTGGGAGAAAACAAGAAAAGATAGTCACAGTATATAAACTGTTTAATTATCACATTAACTTTGATATATTGATACATTATTCCAGTTTTACTAATATCACTGAGGCACAGATTTATAGAACTTGTCTGGTAAGTGGATTTTCTAAGAACTTTAGTGATTACCACATATCAATTCATGTAAAACATAGAGTTAGTGGAATGAATCTTTTACTAACAAGCAAACAAACCACCAACACTCCAATAAACTTGATTCATCATTAATGAAATGAAACAGGAAAGAATAAAGGATGTTGTAGTCATCTGAGAAATGTAGGAAGGATACAACTTTTAACTTTTAAAGAGTAATTATTGTAAAGTACAGACAATTTAACTCAAATAACAACCTCTTATTGAATATCTGTCTTGTGAGTTCATTGCTACAGAGATTTCATTCATGGAAGGCCAGCTCAAACTGTCCTTCACCCAAACCACCTGACCAAAATGATGATGCTTGCATATGTTTTATGATTTCTCTTAGGCATCTTGCATCCTTATCAGGTCCCATAGTCTCCATAGTTGTATCTATGTGCTTAGAATATATTTCTATGTTCAATCTCATATCCATTTGAGACTTTATCTCTGTACTCTATCCAGCATTCCTGAAGTTTGTATTCATTGGACTGAGTGTATCTTTTGACACAAGTCCCAGATACCATCCAATTTGGGAAGATATCATAAAACGTTGAAGTGATTCTGTTGAGAATTTTTTGAAAATATGTCATGCTTCATGAGGAATTTCTGGTCACTGAACAAGATATGTATTTGGGTACTTTTTTGATTGCTGCTGTTACTAAAGAGTAACTGCTTTTTTGGTTCTTGAATTATGCAGACTCTGCTGTATAGAACATACAACAGAACAAATTTCAGGCACTGTTTAGTAATGGAATGACAGTTATTTATTATCATTTTACTTTCTGCACTTCTCTCCCAGTAGCTTTGGCTCAATATCATCTGTTATTGTTGTCATCAGTGGCAAATGCCACTGGGCATTGTAAAGGTCTATAACCAACAAATAATGATTTAGAGTCCATGGTCAATGAGAGTGAAATACTAAAAGACCAATAGTGCATGCTTTATGAAGAAGTAGCAGAGAAATAGCAGTGGAAATTAGTGATTATCTTAATTATTAAACACAGATACTCACTGGACCAATACTGTGGTTATATCCAGTAGTCAGGCATTCTACAGTGAAATAGAGTGTGATTTTGCTATAGATTTATAGAACATTCTTTAAAGATCTAATTGTTTATTCTCTTCATGTTCTTAGCAAGGATGAAATAGAATTCTTTTATCTTAAAAACTCTAATTTGAAAGAGGCATGAAAATAGACTCCTGTTAAGATATTCAAATTCCTAAACTTACTGATAAAATAACATTTTGGTAAGTCCTAAAAACTTTCTAGAAGATTATAGTAAATAGATGCTAACTCATATTTTCTATTTAAACAGAACAGTGCCAGTTATCATTTAACATTTACAGCTTACAGAATATTTCCAAATTGGTGTCTTATTTCACAAAAGCCCTGGGGTTTTTTTTCTCCTTGATTTTACTAACTAGCGAATTTAACTCAAAGAATTTCAATAGTTTGTGCAGATCATGTCGACTGGAACCAAACCCCAGGTCTTCCGGCACCAACCGCACTCTTTCTAGTACAGCACACTTGTAAACTTGGGGAGAATCTTACCATCACATAAGATCTCATTGCTCTCCAATTATTACAGCCAGTATAGTGGAGTTGATATTATAAGTCCTTTACTAGAAAAATGACTTGTGAATCAAAAGACCATAGACCTAAGTATCGGATCTGCATAAGCCTCACAAGTTTCAAAATGTCTCAACATTATAATCTTTCATCAATAACAAAATCATTTTGTTGATTACTATTTGGAAATACATAGTGATGCCCAGACCTTTACAGTCTCCCTGGTGGATCACTTCACCTTGAGGAAATGCAGTATTAATCAGATAGAGCCAGACAGTGGCAGACCTTGTAGGACAAAAATCCTAGGTCTCCAAGCACAGAATCCAGAAACCTCAGTCTGTTATCACAGTGGCCTCTGTGATATTTCAATTCAGGGAGTATTCTAATTTCTAGATTTTCCCCTTCAATTACTTTATGCAGTAGGGGCAGCAATAGCAAGGGACTCTCAGGAAATAAAGTGTCAGCACGATGGTGACTAAAAGTATGTTTCTCATGCCTACCTGAGGGACAACTGTAGTTTTAGAAAGAAATAACAGAATAGATTGAAAGAGTTTTGTGAGTGGAATGGGTGAGCAAGTGACTCATCTCCACCAGCATTGCCTTATATTGTAAAGGGGTATGAACTTGGGAGTCATATAAGCCTTGATTCAAATCTGGATTCTACCTATCACTATCCATATGATGCTGAAAGCATTAGTTTACATTTCAAACTGTCTTCTCATCTGTAAAATTGTGAGGATAGTAAGAATAATAGTACCTATTTTATTGTTTTTCGTGAACATTAAAGTAGGTACATGTAAAATTTCAGTTCAGTTCCTGGCATATAGGAAGTGCTCAATACATTTTTATTTTTATTTAAAAAAATGAATTTCATGATAAATGTAGACTTGTGTTTGTATTACACTTTGGCTTCCTTTTG
Organism: Crocuta crocuta; assembly: GCF_008692635.1. Classification (NCBI taxonomy): domain Eukaryota; kingdom Metazoa; phylum Chordata; class Mammalia; order Carnivora; family Hyaenidae; genus Crocuta; species Crocuta crocuta. The sequence goes on from NW_027532406.1 coordinate 9,256,614, forward strand.
AGTGGTTCAAGAAGCTTTGTAAATACAAGACTCAGTCTTCTACTATGAGACTGCTTTGGTTATTTGGTTTTACGGTGTGAAACATTTTGACATGCTGGAAATTCAATTAACAACGTCTTTTGAAGGAGTTTTTCCCTCAGGAGAAGGACTCATCAGAAACTGCATTAGGAGGTTAGAAGGAAGATGACATTAATGTGATTTTTAATGATGCTGGCACTTTCACGTACATCTAATTCATCTACCTCATGTACAACTGAAATGACAATCACAAAAAACAGCTCTTGATAGTAGGATAAAACAGAGAATTTGACCCAAGTTCTTATTTTCTTCATTATTGAATGGCTGCCATGCACTGGGAGGTTTTGTTTTGTTTCTTTGTGGAATTTTGATACTCTGGTGTTCTGTTATTTCCTCTCTCACAGTCCTCATATACCTTCATCAAATTATATAGGGCTTAATTTCCAAAGTTTATGGTACATAGGCAATAAAAGGAAAGGAAAAGTTCATCCTAATATTTATAAGATGCTTGTTAAAATCAGTGTTACCAGTAGTCATTTAATGCCACCTTTTATTGAATGAAATGTTGCCATTTGTGACATGGATAGATCTGGAGAGTGTAATGGTAAGTGAAATAAGTTGGTCAGAGAAAGACAAATACCATATGATTTCACTCATATACTGAATAAAAGAAACAGAGCATATGAACAAAATTTTAAAAAGAGACAAACAAAAAACAAATTCTTAATCATAGAGAACAAATCATAAGGGAGGTAATCACAAGGAAGGTTGTTGGGGGAGTGAATGAAGTAGTTGAAGGGGATGAAGAGCACACCTATCTTCATGACACTGAATAATGTATAGAATTATTTAGTCACTCTTTTGTACAACACTGTATGTTATATATACATACAACACGTGTACAACACAGTGTTAATACATGTTAACACTGTATGTTAACTATATTGGAATTAAAATAAAAAATAAAATAAAATTGCTTTTTATTTCTCTGTTCCTGTCCAAGAAGAACATATGTTCTAATGATTCTTTCCTCTGCCTATACAGGTCGAAAGCCAATAGGTCTAAAAAATAAAAGATTTTGTTCTGTCTCACACAATTTAAATTTTGATCATACTGTCTTGTAGATGAAGAGTAAAAATGGGAACTCAGTTAACATTACTGACCAAGACCAGATTTTCTTTTTTAATGTCTATTTATTTTTGAGATTAAGAGAGAGAGAGAGACAGAGACAGAGACAGAGCGCACGTGAAGAGAAGGGGACAGAGGATTTCAAGCGGGTTTTGCACTTAGAGGAACGAGACCTGATACAGGACTCAAATGCATGAACGAAGAGATCACGACCTGAGCCAAAGTCGTATGCTCAACCAACTGAGTCCCCCAGGCATCCCATCAAGGCCAGATTTTTATCTGAAAGTAGTTGAAGCTGTCATCTCTAAGTGCTTAAATTCAGTTTAGTGGCTATAACATGGAAAACAAAACTCTTAAAAATTTATCATTTCAATTGTAGTCCAATCATATGTCAGCATAAAATTATACCATCTTTTAAATGAGCCATTATTCATCATATTTACTGTTGATCCAAAAGTAAAGAAATTGGAACATTTAGCCTTTGGTGATTAAGATTGTCATATCTTGAATGTTAGATTCCCTTAAACGCATATAGTTTGTAAATCTGCTTTGCCTTAAAGAATATCTTTGAGGCCATTGAATCTATATATGTTCTATATGTAGAAGAAAATTAGGACAGAAATAAGAACAGTTGCCTAGGTTACTGGACACAGCCTCAAAACGTCATTGCAGCAAATGAATTGGAGCATATCAAATCTTAAAATAAAGAAGATGCTTCTTGGGGTAAAAAAAAAATAGCCATGTACACTCTAACTTCATGTTAGTGATTGGGAGAACGTCCTGTTCATTGCTTTTTTAAGAGCAGCCAGCTGAATATTCTCCACCATGACAATAGAAAATTTAGCATGAATGGGTGGTTTATTTTAAAACCTGGAAACATTTTAATAAGCTCTATTATCAGAATACACTCTCAATAACTCAAGCTTATACTGAATTAACATATAAAATATGGTAAGACACGACCTCATTACCTTTTTCATGATATAATTTGGTTCAGGTTACTATGAAAAACACAGCTTGCATAAGCGTGGATGAAATTACATTACATAAGCAGCACTACATTAGGCAGTGCATTTTCTTTTCATTGGCTTCTTTAATTTCTATTGTGTACTTGGCAGTAACTCTGCTTTCCCATCTTTCTGGGTGACCATTCTCAGTGATTCATCATTTTTTCTTCTATCTATTTCACAAACATTAGGGTTCCCTGGAGTTCTGATCTAAGCCCTCTAGTCTTCCAATTCTTCCCAGTTTTCTGGAACTGTCTCATAGAGTCCCAAGATTTCAAATCTCTTAAATAGATAAGTGAATGTAGTCACATCCTGTCTCATGAGCTCTGGCTGCTTAGATTGCAGGCCTGTGGGTTTCCTCTCTTCGCATGGCTTATAGGCTCCTGTGGCACTCACTGTTCCCAAGCCTGAATGCGTCACCTTATCCCACACATTGACTCTAACTCCTATGCCCCCTATAATACCTCTGTACTCTGGGTGGAACACATCTGAACCTGGGAATAATATTTTACTCCCTCCCACAGCCAGTCATACACCACATTCCAGCTTTACTATCTTCTAAATATTTTCTGAACTTGTCTCTTTTTTAACTACCTCCACCATCACTACTTTCAGAGAAAATTTCACACTGGACAAAGTTAAACAGGAAGAGAAGACTTTATTCAAGGCTATTGCAGTAGGGGAAAGAGACCAGAACTTTGGCTAAATTTGACTTTCCTGGAAAAAAGAGCTGAAAGTTTTTCAGAGATGGGATGAGGGGGATTGTAGGCCATCTGTTTTTGCTAATTGACATTACCCAAAGGAAAAGTTAAATGTTTTCTGTCTTCATGACAGCAGGTACTTTTACACCTTGGAGCAAGGTGCCCTCTCAAGTTAGATAGCCACCCTGCCACAGAGCCTGGGATGTAGGGGCTCTATCTTCCTTGACAATTACATTTCAAAAGGTTAGCTCCTTGGATTTTGAAAAAGACACTCCTTGTTTGTAAAGCTGTTGAAAACATTTAGAAATATTTACTAACATCTTAAAGTGGCAAAGAAAGAATTTACAATGACAAGTTTTGTAATTCCCTCTAAGAAAAGGGAGGTCAGGCATCTAGAGTCAGAAAGAACGCTGTCTAAAATGTAGTTAAGGATAATGTTAAGGCCATATGGGTCACTATGTTAGTTTAGGTCTTAGATTTTCTTTAGCAGACTCCTAAATTGTTGCCTGCCTTTAGTAAACTTCCATTGTCTCACTTGACCTTGAGATTATATTTCTAAAGTACAAATCTGTCATCTATCACTGTGTGTAAACCCCTTCAAGGTCTCAGTGCTTCCCCTTGCCCTTAGCATAAAATCCGGCCCCGTAATGTCCTGTGTATTACAGTACCAGGTTCTGCTCCCTGTTTCTCCTTTCTGCCTCATATTTCATGTTTTCTTTCCAATCCCTCCCTGTGTACAGAAATCTTCCTAGAAGCACCAGGTTCTCCCTCACATCCCTCCCTGAGGCATACAATTCGCTCAGCTCTCCATCCTCTTTTTTTGCCAGCAAACACCTAGTCATCATTAAGATTCCAGATTAGCCTAGACATCACTAATACAAATTTCAGTGCAGTTTCTTTCCAACATTCAGGCCTGAATCTGAATGTAACACATGGAGATTCCCATATCGTGGCATTCATTGTGCATGCATAATTTCTTACATAATGGCTTTTCTTCTCCACTCATTAAACCTCACTAAACCTCATTAGTGCAGGGAACATGGTTTTAGTCTCATTTAGTGCTCTGTTTACAGAACGTCACATGGTGGCTGGTACAGGTATATAAGAGAAGATGAAGAGAGCCTTCCTTTTGTAAGACACCTTGCCTCCAAACTATACTAGTTCCTCAGTATTTTGAGCCTAAGGGATTACATTAATTTCATTCTTGCTGCTTCTTCCAACAGTTGTACCTAGTTGTGCCAGATAAATCTTACTATAAATTGCTAGGTCACTGCTCTGAAATACTCAGTGGCTCTCTACTACCTAGTTTCTGCTGCTATAAACATTAAATGCTCTGCCTTTTTTGCCAAAGTCCTTTACAATGCTCCCTTGCTCCTGGCTCTACAAAGCATACAAATCAAAAAACCTGTTTTTTATTTGATGAAATGATTCTTGTGTTTCTGATCATTAGGCCTATCCCTGAGGCTGCATTTGTGATCTTTTCCACATCTGAATTGTCTACCTTTTGTCTTTTTTATTCCCTCCAATACAAAATTTCCTCAAGATGAACTCAACTCCCTTTATTTCCATCAAGTTTTCTTTACACTTGGTCCTTTTGATTTAATGATACAAAACCTTCTGCTAGGAGGCCATCTAAAGGACAGTTTACTTACTCCTTCTGGATTTGTTCAAAATTTTATTTATTTTTGGGAGATAGAGGGAGAGAGAGAGAGAGGGAGGGGGCTGAGAGAGAAGGGAACATAGGATCTGAAGCAGATTCCATGCTGACCTCAGTAAGCCTGATGTGAGGCTCAAACTCACGAACTGTGAGATCATGACATGAGCTGAAGTTGGATGCCCAACCAGCTAAGCCCCCCCAAGGTGCCCTGTTTTTGGATTTTTACATGCTAAGGTCACTATGCTCTATTTCCATCTATTGTGATGTACTGTACCTAAACAGTGCCACCCTTTTTTCTTATTCAAATTCTTTACTGAAATTGAAATTTAGTATCATTTTATTGATTAGAGAAGCCAGTGTATAAAAATCTCGGCAAAGAAAATTAAGTTTAAAACATTGCATATTATTTTATCCCCAAATTCTTATATTAGAATTATTTTAATAAATACCTATTGAGATTTCAATCCAACTATGATTGTTACCAAATATTTAAACATATTCTCATTTATCATATAATGGAATTATATTAAAATACATACATTTTCACCCTACTTTAATTTCTGGGAAATTCCAAGTTAAAATTAATGCCTAGTAACGAATCTTAAATGCCTGATATATTTGTCTCTGTTCCGATTTGATTGTCTTATTTCTTTTTAAAAATAATCTCAAATACAAATTCTGAAAAAATATTTAAAAGATATCATTTTATTACAGTTTATTATTGTTCTTGTCACCAGTGAGGTAATGTATTTTAGAGTGAGAGGAGAAAGAAAGTATATCCAGTATAGGGGCACCTGGCTGGCTCAGTCATTAGAATGTGTGACTTCTGATCTCAGTGTCGTGAGTTCAAGCCCAATATTGGGCATTGAATTCATTTTTAAAAAAAGAAAGTATATCCAGTATTACATATTTTTACAATAATTACAAAGTCTACAATTTAAAGCTAAATCTCTTTACTATTTTATTTAATTATAGAGTTGAACCTTGGCATTTATAAATGTATATATCCTATTTTTAACATTATTGAATAACCCAAAAAATTATGTGTGGAGTTATTTATAAGCCCACAGGAAGTGATATATTGTGATATTTATATGTGACTTACTTGCTAGTGAGTGAAATAAGTCTTCCACCAAGCTTTAAATAGAGTATTTTCTACTCATTAATGAATTCACAGCAGGGAAAAAGCAAGTAGAAAAGCCTTGGAGGCAAATGTTAGTGAGGCAAGAGGAGGTCTGACACTAAAAAGGAAGGCTGATCTTGTAAGGAACACAAACCGTTGCAAGAAATTTGGCTGTTATTTTGAGTAGGATGGGAAGCTAGCAGAGGGCTTTGAGCCAGAGAGTGCATGATATAAAGGGGTCATTTTGAATGCTGTGTTGAAAATAGTCTGAGAAATAGTTCAGGAGGAAACAGGAATTTAGAAACCCATTGCTATTACCTGGATGAGAAATCATCGAGGCTGAGAAAGGATTTTAGAAATGGAGAAACTGAGGGGCGCCTGGGTGGGTTAGTCGGTTAAGCGTCCGACTTTCGCTTAGGGTCATGATCTCGCGGTTTGTGGGTTTGAGCCCCGCGTCGGGCTCTGTGCTGACTGCCAGCTCAGAGCCTGGAGCCTGTTTAAGAGTCTGTGACTCCCTCTCTCTCTGACCCTCCCCTGCTCATGCTGTCTCTCTCTTTCTCTCCTAGAAGTAAATAAAACATTAAAAAAAGAAAAGAAAAGAAATGGAGAAATTGAGAGTTCTTGATTGAACATATATGGTGGGTTAACTGAATGTGCTGAAGAATTAGATTTTGAGTATGAGAAAGAGAAAGGAGTCAGACAGCACACAGGTTTTCGCTTGAGAACTGGGAATGTGGACTGACATTTATGTTGCTATGAGGGAGAATGAATTGAGCACATTGGAGATCGTAGGAGATCAGAAATTAATTTTACATCTGTCTTTTCTGAAATGTCTATTAGACTACCAAATGAAGAAGTCAGGTAGGCAGATTTGAAATTTATCAAGTAGAGTAGGAATCACCTCACATACATAGCTTTATATTACAACTTATTTCCAAAAGTTTATTTATTTATTTTGGGAGAGAGAGAGAGACAGAGAGACAGAAAGACAGACAGAGAGACGGAGAGACCTAGCAGGGGAGAGAAAGAGAGAGAGAGGGAATTTCAAGCAGGCTCCATGCCAGTAGCTCTGAGCCAGAGGCAGGGCTCAAACTCACGAACTAGAAGATCATGACCTAAGTCAAAGCCAAGAGTCTGTCGCTTAACTGACTGAGCCACCTCAGTGCCCCTATATTATAATTTTATAAACTTCGAAGCTCATATTGAAATGTTGTATATTACATAGTGACTTTTTTTAAATTTACTCTCAAAGAAATTGATATTTTAGCTTTAGGTCTAGTTTCAGATGTCATGCTCCCACTTCTCTTCTGACACCCTTGCTCTTTTGAATGTCAACTTTTTTGGAAGGCCACCACTAATTCCCCTGCTTGAAAATGCAGCACTGTTCCCAACCCACATATAAACCTCTTCACCTCTCTTTTTTATTTTTCTCCATAATACTTCCTTTCACTGCCTGACATACAACATGTTTACTTGTTTGTTTTGTCATCTACTAGATGCAGAATTCAATGAAGGCTACAACTTTAATCTTTATTCCCATTTTGAGATATTCCTCATACTTAAAACAGTATTGGGCACATAGTAGATAGGCTGTAAATATTTACTAAATATATGAATGAATGAATGATGTTGGCCATAAATGTCCTTTGGGAAAAGGAACATGCACAGAAAATTGGGGGGAGGGGAGTTTTCCTAGATATAGCATTTGTATCTAGTCAATAACTTGCCTACATAATAAATGGGAGGTGCACCTGGGTGGCTCAGTCAGTTAAGCAATTGACTCTTGACTTTGGCTCAGGACATGATCTCACAGTTTGTGAGTTCAAGCCCACGTCAGGCCCTGCACTGACAGTGTGGAGCCTGCTTGGGATTCTCTCTCTCCTTCTCTTTCTGCCCTTCCCTGCTTGTTTTCTCTTTCGTTCTCTCAAAATAAAAATAGTAAAAATAAAAATAAATAAATAAAGCAGATAATCATAATTTTTTGAAAATAATATTTTAGAAAAGAATTACCCAGATGATTGTCATCTGGACAAATCTTCTGAGGCTAAAGTATTTAGGTGATTCTCTGCCTTGTCCAGTTTGGAGGTGTTTGTGAGGGATACCTGAATTTAAGTTATGCCCTTCCTATTCTCTGAATTGTTCTCATTGAAGAAGTTATATTTCTTTAATGTTGAAAATTTAATATTTATAAAGTAAGTAGTTTTGAATTTTTCATCTCTTGTGAAATAGGAAATATGTACTTACTTCTTTTCTTATTAAGGAAAATGTGTATCGAGTAATGGTTAGGTAGTAAAAAAAAAAAAAGAGTTCAAAATAAAATGTAGTTTTAAAAAATCCTCTGATAATCTAAAAATACCTTTGTACACTGCAATGACCACAGTCTAAATCTAGGCTTTTATATATGGACATTTTAAATCAGTGAGTATTTATTAATGTGTGTTTATTTTTTAGAAATGTGAATATGTGTTTCTTTTAATAAGTTGCATAGGCTGAAATGCTATATATATATATCTAAGGCTTGGTTAAAATCTTGTGTAAATGTGAATGGATATAGAACATAAAAATATCCCTCAGAATGGAGTCATCACCTCTATAAAGCTCATGTACCTACAAGAAATAGGGATTTTTATTGTTTTCAAATTTTTATTTGTTTTTAAGTTTTTAATTCAAGTATAATTAGCTTACATACATTATATGTATGAAACATATAACATACAGTGTTTTATTAGTTTCAGATGTACAATATAATGATTCAGTAATTCTGTGAATTCTCAGAGCTCATCAAAATAAGTGTACTCTAAATTCCCTTTATCTATTTCACCTTATCCCCCTCTCCACCCTTCTTCTGGCAACCACCGTTTTGTTCTAGGTATTTGAAACTGTTTTTTGTTTGTTTCTCTTTTTTGTTTATTTGTTTTGTTTCTTAAAATCTACATATGAATGAAATCATATGGTATTTGTCGTTCTTTAACTTACTCCACTTAGCACTGTGTGCACCCCTATATTCACTGCAGCATCATTTATAATAGCTAAATTCTGAAAGCAGCCCAAGTGTCTGTCAATAGAAGAATGGATACAGAAGATGTGGTCTGTGTATACAAGGAATCAGCAATAGTGAAGATTAAAGCCTTGCCAATTGCAACAACATGGATGGATCTAGAGGAAAAAGGACTTTATAAAGTCATACGTGGACATGTCTCTCCATTTATAATTCCAAGATAAGGAAAAAAAGAGAGTGCAGTTTTTGGAGTCAAACTCCCAAGTTTGAATCCTGCTTCTGTCATTTACGACTGTTAACATTCAGCAAGTTATCTCTTAATCTTAGTTTGCTTATTTTTAAAATAGAACTACTCTCATCATAGGATTATTGTGGTTTATGAGATAATATTTGTAAGGAGCAGCACATAGTTAAGTGATAAAACTTTAGTGACCACGTATCATGATGGTCATTACCACCAATACTACTAATACTATCATCATCATCATCATCATCATCATCATCATCATTTGTGAATGGATTCACATTTGTAAATGGATTCACTTTCCTGATTAGTCCTCTTAAACTTTTTTGGAGCAATGTGTGGAGACCCAATCTGATCAACTAAGCCAAATAAGTTTCTTTCTATGTGTAAAGCTCTTTGCATAAGATTATTTTCATGGGTTAATTTGTGGATGGGTGGCCTTTGAGCCCAGTTTTATGCTGCAGATGAAAACAAAAGGAACTCAGTGTTGTTTCCTTGCATAGAAAATCACAACACCCAGGACCAATATCAGGTTATAAGGGGACACTGGGTTTGTTGGATGTTAAGATAGGCACACAAAGTATAATATTACCAAAAAAATCAATGCCAGACGGTTTCCAGGGAACTGAGAGTCATCTGTATCCAAGAAATGTCCAGGAAACACTTGTTTCTATGATTCATGGTCCTGGGTCATTCGGAGCTTGTAATCTAAGACAGAACATTTGGAATGCATACAAGGAATACGTGGTCTACAGAACAGAAATGTAAAGACATCACAACCTGGCTAATAAAATATTCGCATTGTACACTAATAAAGGCAGGTACATTGAACAAGTAAGAAATCTGAGTAAATTCTAGAAGACTGTGACTTGAGAATACACAGCAACTCTCTATCCAGGCTGTATAGATAAGGAGAGACACTCAAAATTTTCCTTATCGGTCCAGGGAATTTTTATGTAAAGTGTAAATTACGTACTTTCAAAGCAACAGTTTAGAAGATTTTCATACCTTTGCTCTCCAGCTACCATCAGCCCATTTTTAAAATTAAAAGTGACAGATTTTTAATCTTCTCTCTTCTTTCGTAGGCTTAATTAGAGATAAGATGTCCAAATCCCTTTACAGCAAATCCAGTGTGCAAGGGAGAATAAAGAACCTAGGTGGCAACAAAGTGCTTTATGGTTTCAATTGATTTGAAGTTTAAAACTTTAAAAGAAAGAAAAATCCTTTAAAATTAGCAAGAAGGCATATTTATCTTTTTCAAAAGTTTATTTATTTATATTGAGAGACAGAAGGAGAGCAAAGCATGGAGGGGCAAAGAGCAAGGGAGAGAATCCCAAGCAGGTTCCTCTGTTAGTATAGAATCTGGAGCGGGATTCCCTCTCAAGAACTATGTGATCATGACCTGAGCTGAAACTGAGAGTCAGTTGCTTAATCAACTGAGCCACCCAGGTATTCCGGACATATTTACCTTTTCTTTCTTTCTTTCTTTTTTTTTTTTTACAAATAGTTTATTGTCAAATTAGTTTCCACATAACACTCAGTGCTCATCCCCACAAGTGTTCCTCCATGCCCATCCCCCCTCCTCCCCACATCCATCAGTCCTCAGTTTTTGTCAGCATTCAAGAGTCTCTCATGGTTTGCCTCCATTTACCTTTTCAATAGGTCTTTTTAAAACTTGAACGGCACTGATCTTTGTATTTCTGATGGAACTTTAAAGTTTTACATGTTACTAAAATTGAATTTGATAATGTCAATTTTTAAATTCCTGCAATATCCTGCTGTTCTAAAATGCTTATCTATTTCTTTGTCATAGATATGTCTTTGAATAAACATTAAATTAAACAATAAACATTAACATAGCCTATTAAATTAGTACAGAATTGTATATTTGAAATTAGGTGCATGTGACTCGTGGGAAACCATGATCATAAAGTTGGTATCCAAAATATACTTTTAGAGAAGTTGGAATTATCACAGCCTTCCATGGAGAGTCAGTATGACAAGAAAATATATTCCTATTTGAGAAAAAATTCCAAATTTACTTTCAAAAGTTTTATCTTTTATCTGCAACATATATGGGTATGTCCTGGTATATTATAGTCACCTACTCTGATGATGATAAAAATATAGTGGTGGCAGCAATAACAATTATTCACCAAATGCTTAATTGGTAGCAGGTACTTTAAATTTGTTAAATGTCTCCACAACCAACCGTTGAGGTATATATTATCATCCCCACTTCCAAAATATAGAAAAAGAGACATATGGTTAGGTAAGTACCCAATATCGCATAGTGTGAAGTAACAGACCTGAAATTGACGGAAATATGCCTGACTCAAGGACCTGCAGGTGCCCCTGTCCTTCCACCACCTGACATAGCTACCCTTCCTACAGACCAGGCTTTAGATGGGACCACTTGAACAAAATCAGTCTGCATACTGGCAAAAAGTGCTACATTCATTGGAGACTAGGACTCATATGAAAATCTGACTTTAAAATCCCATTCAAAATGACAGGAAACTTCATTTTGAAATTGAACTATATGGAAGCAGAATCAGGACTGTTATTACACCTGCTGTCCATATCCATTCGCTTGCAATTGTATAGCCCCGAGATTAGTGTACTTCTAATAAAATGACATAGATAATAACTACTGTTACTAAAATTTCTTAAAATTATATAAAATTAAGGGGCACCTGCCTGGCTCAGTTGGTAGGGCTTGAGACTCTTGATCTTGAGGGGTTGTGAGTTCAAGCCCCACATTAGGCATGGGAACTACTTTAAAAAATAATGATTTAAAATGATATAAAATGGGATGATGGAGAACAGATACTCAATTTCCAGAATGTAGTTTCTAAAGTGATGAAGAAGTGCTTTGATTTTGTTTGCTTTTTTTTTTTTTTTTTAAGAGGCACCAAAAGGTAAACAAAAGGGCACTGGCTTTAGAGCCATTATTTCTGGGATGAATCTTGGCTCCTTTTGTTAATGACTGTATGACTCTTAGTAATTTATTTATTTCTCTGAGAGTCTTTTTCCTTATATAACAGTTTAGACAATACATACCTTGAAGTATTTTAATTGGAAAGAATATATGTAAAGGACCTAGTACAGTGATAGAAACATAATAGGTGCCTAACACATAGTTTCATTCATGTATTGTGTTTATAAAATATAACAATGTCTAATCATAAGAGACTCACATAATTGTGCAGTGAATTAAGTATGAGACCTCTAAGTCAAGGTGAACCATAGGAGGTTAAAAAAAGTTTATGTTTTAATTTGCAGGAGAACAGAGAAACAGGCATAAGGAATGTAAAATAAAAAAGGAGGGAGGAAAGGAAGGAAGGAAAGAAGGAAAGGGATATTATCTTGAGGTAGGTAAAGTCCTCTATCAGGAGTGATAGTGTGCAATGAACTGAAAAATATAACTAACACAATCTGTACTAGATAAAAAGAGTAAATATTTATTTTGTGACCTTGGGATAATAAAGAACTCTCTGTGATACCAAACAGAGAAAAGCAAAGGAAAAAGCAGACAAACTTTACTCCTGAGAACAGACAAAAAAATAAACCCAAACAACCAAAGCCCAAGATTAAGCCTGAAAAACTTAAATACATAAATTTGGAAAGCTAATGATCATAATTTATATAAGAAAATGTTTATATATAAACAGATTTCCACCAGTGAGAAAAAATGACTTCAATTCCCCCACCCCACCTCCCTACAAACAAAAAAAAATGAGTGTAGGAAGAGAAGCGGGTAGTCACAAAACAGACATGCACGTTTACAATGAACATATACATAGTTGTTCCCTCTGATCAGATATGTAAATGCAAATGGAAACAGGAATGAAATACTATATTCTAATATATTTGCCAAATAAAAGATTGTTGATATTCGCTTTCAGAAAACTTTTTTGGAACGTGGGCACTTATACATAGTTTCTGGGGATATTAATTAGGGCAAACTTTCTGTAGACAAATGGAAAAGTCTGTGCTGAAAACCTTTATAAAAGTGTTTCCCCTTTGTTTTTTATAATTTTTCCTCCAGATACTTTTGGAAAGAGGTAGAAAAATATCACAGCCTACTCAATACACATAAATATATGCATAAAGACATATGATTATAGATACCTACCTGCCTGTATGTGTGTGTGTGTGTGTGTGTGTGTGTGTGTGTGTGTGTGTATAAATGGAAAATACCTGATAACCATTGAAAACTTATACTAAGATCATACTGGATCTAAACAATGAAATAAAAGGTTTAACATTGTGATGAAGCTATGTTTTACAGACATTGAAATACTTTATATTGGGTTTTAAAAATAAGAAATAATAAAACCATATATATGCTATGATCCATTTTTGTAATTTAATTTGTAAAAATTGTCACATATATCTGTAGTATTCAAGGATAACCACTACAATATCATTTTCAAATCTTTGGTGTATAAAACAGTATTCTATAAATATGCAAGCACTATGTATGAAAGTACACAGACAAAAAGATGTCTACCATGCTATTTATGCATCACTTTATACACCCACTTTCCAAATAAATTTTAGGAAAAAAATAGCTACCTATAAGTTTTACTCTCTAGATAAAACCATGGTTATAAATTCATTCCACAAACTAATAAGCACATGGAATCGTGATCAAAGTACTAGAACTGCAGTTAGCCACTAATTTTTCATTCTGGTCCTAAGTGATAGTGTAGAACTTCACCACTGCAAGTCTGTTGCTAAATTATTATTAAGAATGATTGAAAGCAAAATACAGGTTGAAAGACAGATTAACACAACAGGTATTGTTACTGGTGGGAGAGTTTGCATGTTGTGAATCATCTTGGTTCTTGGATTCCCCACAAAAGATTTACATGAGGATCCTTGCCCGAATAAATACAGCCAGAAGGAAGGTACCAAGCACTAAACATATTATTAAGGACAGCACGTTCTCAAGATGGGAGAGCAGGCAGGGTCATAGGTGACAATTGCATTGGGGCTAAGGGTGTCTTTTCCTTTTATGTTTGCATATGTTATGGGCCATATGGGTGGACTCTGAGGTTGTTTCCAAAGGGGAATTTTGAGTCCTACAAGGTTCTTGCTGGAACTGTCATGGACATCTTCTTCCATGGGGAGGTGCTGGAAAGGTGGTGGTGGAGGTGGTGATGGTGGTCGCATGAAAACCACAATGTAAATATATTATAATGAAGCTATAAGTTACCCTGAGGCAGAGGTTGAAGAGGAGGACACATGTTCTGCACCCTGTGGTTCTTAGTCAACCTGGTATATGGGAAGACGTAAGACCAGGATGCTAAAAGCCACAAAGTCAGGATATTGTGCCCTAAATCTTCTAATGTATCCCCTATTTATCACCACCTTTGCCTCCAGCTCATATCTAATGAACTATCAATATCCCTGGCTTCATAATCTGTTTAGCACATGGGAGAAGTCTGAGCCAGTGCCACTGACCCTTGACCTGTTGTACTATTGAGATTTTGGATCAGATAATTTCTTGTTGCGGGAGCTGTTTGTACCCTGTAGGATGTTTAGCAACATCTCTTACTTCTACCCAGTTGAGGTCAGTAGCACCTTCACCCCAGTTGTGACAACCAAAACATCCCAAAAGATTGTCAAACAGTGAGGTGGGGCTGAGAGGGTAGGGGGCGAGGTGAAACCAACCATAGTACCAGCCATTCTTTCTTGGGAATGTTTGTCCTTTTTCCATTTTGGGTCCTCCTTAATTATTTTATGTTAAAATACTCTTCATCTTTCTTTTGTTTACTATTTATTTATTTATTTTAAGAGAGAGTGCAGGCAGGGGTGAAACAGAGAAAGAGGGAGAGAGGGACTCCCAAGCAGGCTCTGCACTGTCAACACAGAGGCCAAAGCGGGGCCAGAACTTATGAACTATGAGATCATGACCTCTTGACCTGAAATCAAGAGTCAAATGCTTAACTGACTGAGACCCCCAGGCACCTCAATACTCTTCTTTAAAAATAATTGATAGCCATAGTGGATGGTAAGTTTTATGTGTTAAAATTTCTCTCCTCACTTCTTTTCTTTTTTAATTTTGAATGTGTGAGGGTATGTATGGGTGTGTGTTTTATGACCTTACTTGGTAAAATAGAATAATTTGAGACATATGTTTATCCCTCAGCTTGTTTTTTAATTTTGTAGTCCCGTGCAATCCCATGTTTAAGTACCTTTGGAAAAAGAAAACAGTGTGTCTCATCTTTTACTTTGAAAATGTTTCTAATTACTATAGATTTTCTTGGTGAGCTGTTTGTATTGAGGCTACAATAGACATGATATGTGTATCATTCTGAAAGGTTCCTCCAAGCACCCTGGAGTTTTACCTTTGAAAGCTTAATTCATTGAGGCTTTAATTTTATTATCTGTTTGTGCTTATCCATAAGCACAGCTTTATCTGTATGCTCAGTGCTAAGATAGGCTCATGTGTCAGATGCTGCCTCTTGAGCAGAATCTCATTTCTAGTTCCTGAATGGAAGTTTACGTGGAAAAACCTTATATTCTGCTAAGTGCCTTTCGAATCCAGATGTTTGCCTCTTGAGATTCACATTCAGAAGACAAGAAGAATTACGTTTTGTTTATTTAATTTAAGTGTGTGTTTTGACCATATGGATTTAATTTATACACAGTTAGGGAATGGCTTCCTAGGGCTGCTGATGGCAGATAGGTGTTACCGTTAACCCTGTGTTTTCATTGTTGTAGCGGCAAAGAAGTGTTTTTACACATTTTGAATCTCAGGCACTAATTTTATCAGATTTTGACATAAAAACTTGTGTAAAATACTTTCTTTGGAAGTGAGCAAAAGAAAGGAATTAGATTGCGCTGAGTTGCACATGGAGGGAAGAGTCCTTTAACTGAGATCAGATAATGTAATTTAGCAGTCCATTTCAGAATGTGTCAGGGCTTGAGATATTTATTTGGAGAATTATAAATACTATAGGTAGTGTTATGATAAGTTTAAATATATAAAAATGAGATGGTTGCTTTTTGCACTTAAACTTGAATTCTTTGAGAACTATTTGAATCATCAGAATAACATGCCAACATTGTGACTCTCTGGGAACACTCTTCCATATTTTCTACTTTTTTCCCCTTAATCATAAGTTAAAAAATCAGGTTATGTTATAAATAAGGATAAAAATTATTCAAAATACCATACTATTAACTCATTACACAGATAAACTATAATCTATTCCAGGTATCCATGAACCGTACTTTGAAAATTGCTCTGGTACAAATGACTGGATGATAACTGGTGGAATTATACCAACACCAATTCTCAGTTTATTATACTGAAAACTCATTTTGAGACTAAAATGATTTGTCCAATTTAAGCCAGGAAGTAAATGAGAGAAATCCACTTCAGTGCTTCTCTCTCAGGTAACATTTCTTCTCATTTATTTCCTCCCATGATGGATTTCTCACTAATATAATCATTTTATTAATAGTAGTGAATAAAAATGCATTACAATTTTGAAGTGAATATATCATTTTATTCTTATTTCACAAATATTTTTAAAGTGTGTGCGTGTGTGTTCTTTTGAAATATCATAAAGCTCAATATTGGAAAAAGCAATTAGTATGAAAGATTCTTTTATAAGTTCTTTACTGTTGATTTATCTAAACATATTGCCTCACTTTGTAAATTCACAAGGAAGGCTTTATCACTTTCCATTGGAAGTTTTCTTAATGAGTCTTATCTTGTCAGGAAGAGTCCAGAAAGTCTTAGTCTCTGGAGGACAATTCCTTATTAGTGCCCCAGTGTTCTGTCTTATAAGATCCCAAGGAAGTTTAGTTGGGTTGTTATACATCATCTTTAATAAGTAAACACATGTAGGTAGGTAGACAGATGATAGATGCATAACATTGAAACATGCCTTTGAAATGTGCCTTTGAAACTTGCATCTCACAAATTGTTCCAAACATTTTCTTTTTTTTTTCCAAGTTTTTATTTAAATTCCAATTAGTTAATATACAGCATTCTGTCTCTGAGAAAACAGTCCAGGTTTTACCTGGAGATTTATTAAATTAATCTTTACCTTAAGGAGGCTTAGGGCAAATAGAAATGTGCAGTGTAAATACAAATAAAACATATTCATCTCATCAAGATGACTTCTTTTTCTAAGGATGATCTTTTTTCTTAATTGCAGGATTTCTATTGAGAAAAAATGTTTGTTTAGGAAGCATCTACTGTAGGCACTATCTTTATTTTTTAACGTTTATTTATTTTTGAGACACAGAGAGACAGAGCACGAGTTGGGGAGGGGCAGAGAGAGAAGGAGACACAGAATCTGAAACAGGCTCCAGGCTCTGAGCTGTCAGCACAGAGCCCTACATGGGGCTCAAACCCATGGACTGGGAGATCATGACCTGAGCTGAAGTCAGCCATTCAACCGACTGAGCCACCCAGGAGCCCCTGTAGGCACTATCTTTACAGCCAATTACATTTATTTACATACTAAATATACTTACGTTTTTCTAGGTAACCTAGTATTTTGGACATCATATTCGGTGTCTGGTAATCCTCAGGACATTGTGCAGAGTGCAGGAGGATCAAAAACTAATACCATTGTAATAGAAGACTTATTCATGTGGGAATAGTCTATAATTGTTATGTAACATTTTGACCAGGCACACTTTTGGAGCCTGTAAGGCTACTTTTTTGGAAAGTACATTTGGTTTCTTCTGAAGACTCAGTACCATTCCTTTTTATCTCTGTTTTTTTTTTTTTAATTTTTAAATATAGTTTATTGTCTAGTTGGTTTCCATATTCTTAATGTCAATCAGTTGGAGAAGTGGGCACTCAGGGAACTGGAATAGAAAAATCCTCTATTCCTCTCTGGGACTTAGCCACCCCTGGTTATACTTGGACACAATAGTGTCCAATCTAGTGCCTGGGTGGTAAGTAATAAATACTAAAATGATTTCCACAATATAGAGGGTACAAAATGAGGATGCAATAAGGAGCCAGATTTTAGATCCCTCTTTGCCAAGAAAACATTATTCTGTATCTGCCATTATTTCATCTGTAACATTTTGTCTAATCTATTACAGTAAGACCTTGGTTTGTGAGCATAATTCATTATAGAAACATGCTTTTAATCAAAAGCATTTTTATATCAAAGCAAATTTCCCCATAAAAAATAATGGAAATTCGGATGATTTGTTCCACAACCCAAAAATATTCATATAAAAATGATTACAATACTGTCATATCATACTAACCAATCAAGAAAATATAAAGAAAATAAATGAATTATCCTTTGCTTACATTTGAAAACCTTTGTGGCTGGTGTGAGGGAGACAATAGGGGAGAGTTATTGTGTAGGATGACTTTCACTATCACTAATGGAATCACTGCTATACATTGGCTCAGTGGAATCTTTTTCTTCATGGGGACCACTATATATGCTCACACCAATGTGGACTACAGTACAGTATTGTCATAAGGGCCTCTGGGTGGCTCAGTTGGTTAAGTGTCTGATTTTGGCTCCAGTCATGATCTCATGGTTCAGAGTTCAAGCCCTACATTGGGCATTCTGTTTTCGGCACAGAACCTATTTCAGATCCTCTGTACCCCCTCTCTCACTGCCCCTTCTCAGCTTGATCTCTCACTCTCTCTCTCAAAATGAATAAATAAGATTAAAAAGTAAAATAAACTCTTGTCATATACTGTATTTAATGTAACTAGCAATAAGGCAGCAGAGGAAAGGGTCTATATCTGCAGGCAGCCTGACGTAGAACGGAAGCCACCCACAATCCTGCAGCAAGAGAGAGAGAGAGAGAAGAACCACTGGCTCAGTTGTGATAATGTGATGTTCAGTGTCACATACTACTCATATTGCATGACATCACTCATTTATTAAGTTAAAATTTATTAGAAATGTTTGTTTGTCTTGTGGAACACTCACAGAACAAGTTACTTGCAATCCAAGGGTTTTCTGTACATATGTAATCTGATCTCATGCTAGCTGGCTGTGGTTAAGAAAAATTATAGAAAAGTTGCAATTATAGTAAGGTTAATTTCCATATACTTTTCACCCAGTTTCTCCTAATGTTGACAACTTGCATAACTAAGGTCTATTTGTCAAAACCAAGAAATGAACATTGGCATTATACTACTAAATAAACTGTAGACTTCATCAATTTTTCCACTAAGGTTCTTTTTGTCCTGCAATTAAAGCTAGGATCCTACAGTGTATTTAGTTATCACATTTTAGTCTCCTGTAGTCTAGGGCAATTCCTTACCTTTCCTTGTCTTTCATGACCTGGATATTTTTGAAGGGTATCAGGTATTTTATAGAATGTCCCTTGATTTAGATTGTTTGATGTTCTTTCCTCATGATTATTTTAAGGTTATACATTTTCAGAGGGGATACCGTAGAATTCATGGGACCCGAGTCCATCAAGTAAGGAGGTATAAGATGTCAATAGGTCACAATTCTGGTGATGCTGGCCTTTGCCACTTGCTTAAATTGTTAGTTGCTGGCTTTCTAACCATTGTAAAGTTACTATTTTTTCCTTTTAATTATTAAATATCTTGGAGAAAATGCTTTAAAACTATTCAAGTCTTATTTATTCTCAAAGTTTATCTACTAATTTTCATATTCATTGCTGAATATTGCTGCAGTTATTATATTGGTGCTTGCCTAACAGTGATTTTTTATTTTCTTGATTTCTTCTGTATTTATTAATTAGAACTATAATGAAGAGCTGTCTTATCTTTTACATTATTTATTTATTAAATTATTTATTTCTATCATTATGGACTCATGGATTTTTTTTGTAGTGTATGAATTTTAATTCTGTTTTGTTGACCAAATTGTCCCACCTTTTGTATTGGCTATTTCTTAACATGTCCTCACTGTTTGTTTTGTTTTGTTTGGATTTGGATTTGGTTTTAGTTTTGGGTTTTGGTTGTTTGTTTTTGTTTTGTTTTATTTTGCTTTTATATTTTTTTTGAGAAATTGCTTACTTTTTGACATCATATGATGATCCAAGCTCAACCAAATTGTCAACTCTTTTAGCTGAATTCACCTTACCGATGTCCAATGGCATCTGTTCAAGAGAAGCAAGATTTCATAGCATTTTTGCAGCAAGTACCTTTTCTTTTCCTAGATGTCAGGTTAGGTGATTGAGTTGTGACTTCTAAATAAGATGACCCTAACATTTCTCTTATGTTGAGTAAACTTTAGTTAGGTTTCTTCCTGATTATAGATCACTGGTTCCCATTTGCTTTGAGCATTTACTTCGGAAAACTTACAATTATAAATTCTTTCTGTACCCTTTGAAATGCAAATTTTCTCCCAGCTTCGTGCCAGGTTTACAACCCAGGTATATTCTTATGGACCTGATGTCACCCTTCTGAAATGTCATAATCAAGAAAGACAGTTACTACATCTACCAGCTTCTATTAATAAACACCATTAGCACACACTTGGGTGGCTTAATCACAGTGACCAACCTCCCCCTTAATGTTATACAGTACTTTTATACTAACACACCCCAGGACTTAAAAACTCTCTTACCTTTTGTTTCAGCAGAGTTGAGTTCAATCTCTCTCTTATTACAATATCTTGTATAAAAAAGTTTTCCTTGCATGTTTAACTTATCCAATGCAATTTTTCTTTGACTGCTCTGATGGGTTAAAACAAAGTCATGAACTTTTAGATTTTGTGACTTACTGTTGTCTTCAATGTGGGAGCAGTGTTTTATCCAATTTTCTACACCATCGGATGAAAACTGGATAAATTATATTTTGTGTTATTTCCATTCCCATTTTGTAAAGTTCCTCTTTACTCCTAAACACTTTCACAAATTTTCCCCCACACACAAATTATGTATGTGGATGATCTGTAAAATGTTTAAAATGTAGAGTCACTACAACATAGTGAAAAAGGAACAGTCATAGAGAGTTAGTCTCAGCTGAAAGCAATAGATCAGGGAGGACAAAAATGCAGAGCAGAAACATAGCCTATGGGGCTATAAGCCCTCAGAAATTTATAGATCTCTTGAGGGAGGGACTTTGCTATTCTCAAAGATGTATAATAAGGAGTTTGACTCAATTTTATTTAAATTTCAAAATATGAAAATGTAACTTTCTGNCACAAAAATATTTGTGGATTTTCCAAATTTTATATATATATATATTTATATATATATACACACACACACATATAATGTTTTAAAATACCTAGTAAGTGGTAAACAGGGTATATATTATACAAAATTCTAACTCTACTTTACTTTAGGAATTACATAATCCATATTCAACTAATAATAATCTAATAAGAATATTTTTTCAATCTTCTTTGCCATTGTATGTGATAACAGTTATTATCAGCATATTGATATAGATTATCAATCATGGTACTATATTAAATCACAATAATATAGGTATATATAAGCATTTTGTTAGTTAAACAAATGTCATGTATATTTGAGACTCTTAACCACATTCATCAGATTGCTATTTTATCAAGAAAAATGTTAGATAGACTGAAGTGTTCAAATAAATATAAACTATTGAAGGGAAATATGTTATATCTGTATTCAGTTATATGTAAAATACATGTATAAATTATAAAATTTTAGTTATTATGAATTATAATTAAGCAGAAATAAACCAAAGAAATAGTAGAGATGTAGTTATTTTTCAAATTATAGCAATTTTAGTGATACACTATTCATATACCTTTTCAAAATGTTGTCTTTAATAACATATTTAAATAATTTATAAGTGAATATTAAATATTGTACCATCAAAGATATATGAAAATC
This sequence comes from Crocuta crocuta, assembly GCF_008692635.1. Taxonomy (NCBI): domain Eukaryota; kingdom Metazoa; phylum Chordata; class Mammalia; order Carnivora; family Hyaenidae; genus Crocuta; species Crocuta crocuta. The sequence goes on from NW_027532406.1 coordinate 9,278,303, forward strand.
ATATTTAGTAAGATTGTTGGCTTCCTAGAACTCTTATAGAACAAGTTATTTTGGACCAAAATACACGTTTTTAACTTAAAAAGAATCACTGGAATTGGTTTTTAAATTGTATTCCATGCATGCTAATTTACCATAGAGTAATAAAAGTAATTTGATATTTTCTGCACTGGGAGATTTTAAGCTCCTTGAGAGCAGGAACAGTGCCGTATAACTCTAAGATGCAGTAGAAAATCAGTAAATGCTGGGTGATGATGTTATAAATGATTCATTGTCTATATTATGACCAAACATTATTGTACTATGTTGTAATATACAGTGATAGGAAAGAGGTATAATATGAGCAGGGAAGCTTATTTATAAACTGAAAGGCTCCCAATTATCTGAGCTTTCTGTATTCACCTTGACAAATTTTCTCTCCCTTCGTTGGGGTCAGACGAGAACATCTCTTGTCTACTGCCAATTTACTGTAAACAGGGGCGTGGAATTCAGGTAACCAAACTTAAATTGTGTGCGAAGTTAAAGTTACTAGGCTCTGAGTCACAACGTAATGGTACTCTTTTCGGTAAAATGAATGGGCTTCTAGAGCTACAGCCTTTACAATATTTACTTATTGAATTGCTTCTTTGTTTTACATAGATATGTGGTTTTGAAAACATGAGGATTTCTGTACTGTTAGTCTTGGCAGCACTAGAAGACAACAGTATTTTAAAAACCTGGAATGATATTCTAAAGAAAACACAATACAATTGAACTTAGATTCATCTATGTCCTTGCAACATTTAAATAAAAGAAAAAAAAGCAAATATACAGGACTATTTAAATCAGAATACTCAGGGGCTCTTAGATGGCTCAGTCGGTTAAGCGTCTGATTTCGGCTCATGTCATGATTTCATGGTTCATGGGTTTGAGCCCCACGTCGGGCTCCGTGCTAACAGCCAGCTCAAAGCCTGGAGCCTGTTTCAGATTCTGTATCTCCCTCTCTCTCTGGCCGTCCTATGCTCACGCTGTCTCTCTCTCAGAAACAAATAAAACATTAAAAAAATAAATCCAAATATTCATATAAGCTTGGTAAAGTGTGTTCTTTCTTTTGAGATTGTGTTTTGGAAGACAGCTTTTAATAACCCACCAGCTTTGGTGAGAAAGAAACTAGAGGAAAGATTTTAAAGGCTTGGTGTTAANAAATATGCAGTATATATATATACTGCAAGAAAGACATGGCCATACTAGGGTCACATCTGTCAAAATGATTGAGATAGTCATATTAGGTTTTTGATAACTCTTCCCACCATCACCACTATTTTGAGACTCCATGAAGATCACCACCTTTATGTTAACAACTTTTCTTTAAGAAAGGTTCATGCTACAGCCACATTTATTTAAATTTCAATTATAACTATACACACTAAGATCTTGAATGAAGTTGTTTCCTATGGCCACACTTACCTATGTGAAGATTACTTTAGCAGGTCATGAAGCTCATTCATTGTTTTGGTTTTTACTGGTAGTATTTGCATGGATTACTTGATCTTTCAGTCCAAAAGAACTCAGCATTGGGTTCATTCAGGTATGACCAAGGAGAAGCAGAGCATCATTGGTCAGGGATGTTGCAGAAAGAATGGCATTTTGGGATAAGAGCTTAGACTCTATGGCTTATAAAATCTCTAATGCCTTCACAAAACGAGAACATAGCACATTATTATTTTTCTAATTATATATTTTGAAAAAAATAAAGACAGAGAGAAAATTAAACACACTAGGAGGGTGTACACCAGTATTTCCATGATCTATTTCTAGTTTTAACACACTGCCAGTGCATATATGCTTTTTTCCCCTGAACTACTTCAGAGTAATTTGCAATATCTGAAGGAAATTAGCAATCCCTTCTTAATTTTGCCTAATATCCAGTTTATATTCAAATTTCTCCAGTTGACTCCCAAAGCAGCATTTATTTTTCCTAGAACAAGGCCACAAATTGAGTTCACAAATAAATATTACTTTTGTTCTCAAATTGAAATTAACCCTTGTGCTGAAAATCATATTGCAAATGAAGCCATATATAGGGAGATGTGATGAATAAAAAAAAAGAAAATGTTGGGGAGTGTTTCATTTATAGGAGACATACATGTGTTCTCTATAGGCCAGATTTCCATTGTTGTTAAAGGTGGATATTATAATATCTACCTTAAATAGTATTATTTAATTAGGATAATTTTTCAAAAGTGTTTAGCAAAGTGACAGCACTTGGGAAACATAAATACATGTTAATTGTCATTATTATTATTACCTTTAGAACATAATTAAGTAAGCCTGGTAAGTAAGCTGTTTTGAGCCAACTTTTGTAGCCTATAAAGTTTTATAAAGTAAGATAGTTTTACACCTAAGGGACCTGTGAGTGTAACTCATGAGGTTTCAAGAGTGTTATTTTTTAACAGATGAAGAAACTGAGAGACTTTTAAAGCTAACGTATTTGTAAATTTGATTTAAAGGACTATGCATAAAAATGTATATCACACTTTAAAGCAAAGTTCAATTCTAATCCCTAAATATCATTTTTAAATATTATGGAAAACTTTTCTTAATGAATTCTCAGGAATATGTTTGAAATCACAATTTAGTGTGCTTAAAATATCAATGCATGATACTTTTTCATGAATTTGTTCTCCAAATTTTAATTAAGTTGAATTCCTGCCAGCAGCAGTTCAGACTTTCTAAACTCTAGCAAAATGTCATACTATTTATATTTCTTATATATTAAAACACACCCATTTCCCAAATGCCTCTGAGCTTATTAAAAAAAGACACACATACATAAATGCTACTACTAAATTTGATAAACTCTGGAGATTAGAACAAAAAAAATTTACCTGTCATGCAAAAGTTGAGCATATGTATTAAAAATCTGCAAAACATTTTATTTTAATTGTTGAGTTCTAGCCACCCATCCACATGGAAATATTAATTGATTCAGAATTCCTAGTATTTATAAAATAAAAAATAGTAATTGCGGCTCACATATTAATAAAATTTCTGTGTTCCATTCAGGTATATAGATAGTAAAGTAATAGAGTTATATGTTTTACTTAAGAATTTAATTTCCATGAAAAAGTTATAGCTAAGTAAAGCAGAGCAATTTTGTGGGAAGAGAGAACTACTAATTGCAACATATGGATTTAAAAACCAAATCTGCTATTAACCAGCTGGCTAATATTTTCCAAGTCATTTCTCTTTCCTGGGACTCAGTTCCCTTATCTGCAAAATCAGCAATTTGGATTTTGGAACTTCTGAGAATAAGAGAGTTATGATGACCTTATATTTCTATATGGTTTGTTGCATAGGGCATGTATTTACTCAATGTAATTTACTTGGTTCCTGCCAAAACTCTGTAAGGTAGCTAGATGAATATTTCTAACTGTCCTTCACCACAATATCATGGACATTTTGGAGGCCAAGTGAAGACATTTATATACATCAATCATAGTACCCCTTACTAAGTTCCTAATACATTCTAGGCATCATTACTTACAGATATAATTTGAATTATCAGAAAACCCCGGGACACCTGGGTGGCTCAGTCAGTTAAGCATTCGACTTCAGATGCTCAGGGCATAATCTCGCAGTTCACAGGTTCAAGTCTCCCCCTGCCCCTATCGGTATCTGTGCTGATAGCTCAGAGCCTGAAACCTGCTTTGGATTCTATCTCCCTCTCTCTCTTCCTCTTCTCTGCTCATGCTATGTCTCTCTCTCTCTCTCTCTCTCTCAAAAGTAAATAATGCATTTTTAAATAGAAAAGAAAATCCTTAATAAATTTATCATAATTTTAACAAGTGATAAAATTGGGGTTGAGGATGATTAAGTTGCTTGCTACAAACCTAGTACTTGGCAGAGTTGGAGCTTGGATAGAAATTTGTATGACAATATTTTTTTGTATTTTTCCTGTTAAACCATGTTTCTTTCCTTTTAGTCTTTTTAGGAGATAAAGAAAGCCATGAAAGTGGTTATAATAAATAACATATGCATATTAATATTTTAGGTAGTAATGAGTATAATGAAATAAAAAGCAGATGAAAAAAAGATAAGATCTATAGTGTTAATGAGGACCTGAGTTTGAAAGTGGACAGTATAAGTGTATGGAAGAGATTAAATTCTACCTTGTAGACACAGAAGCTTGAAAAATATGTAAATGTAGATGACAAACAAAATGCATGATCAATACTATAAAATTTTGATCCCACAAGCCTATTCTTTATCTCTCGCCTATTTCTACTAACAAGTATAAACATTTATCATATATATGTTCTACTTTCAGAAAAATTACATTCTGAGAGAAGAACAATAAAACACAAATACAAATATATGTATGTATGTGAGAAAGAGAGAAAGAGACCACTATTATTCACAAAGGTGTTTCTGCTTTCAAAGTCCTTTCCTCTAGTAGGAATCTATCTATCTATCTATCTATCTATCTATCTATCTATCTATCTATCTGTATATATATATATATATACTCATATTCATGAGTAATGAGACTATAAGAGAGAGAGAATAATATGAATATTTTGAGGGGAGAAATGATAATATGTTCGGAATTTTATTTTTTAAATGTTTATTTTAAATGTTTATTTTAAACTTTTATTTATTTTGAGGGAGAGAGAGATAGAGTGTGAGCAAGGGAGGGGCAAAGAGAGAGGAAGACACAGAATTTGAAGCAGGCTCCAGGCTCTGAGCTGTCAGCTCTGAGCCCAATGTGGGGCTCGAACCCACAAACTGTGAAATCATGACCTGAGCTGAAGTCAGACGCTTAACCAACTGAGCCACCCAGGCACCCCGTGAACTTTAAAAAGTAATAATTATAGGGTGCCTCGGTTGCTCAGTCAGTTGACCATTCAATTTTTTAAATAATTTTGTCAATGCTTATTTATTTTTGAGAGAGAGAGACAGAGTGTGAGCAGGGGAGGGACAGACAGAGAGGGAGATGCAAAATCCTAAGGAGGCTCCAGGCTCTGAGCTGTTAGCACAGAGCCCAATGTGGGACTCGAACCCATTAACAATGGATCAAGACCTGAGCCGAAGTTGGACACTTAACCGACTGAGCCACCCAGGTGCACCAAGTGTTCAATTCTTGATTTTGGCTCAGGTCATGATCTCAGGGTTATGGGGTCAAGCCTTCCATCAGGCTCTGTTACAGTCATGGAACCTGCTTGAGATTTTGTATCTCTCCCACTGCCACTCTCCCCTGCTTGTGCTCACATACTCTCTCCCCCAAATTAAAAAAATAAATAAATAAAGGAATAATTATATACAGCTGGAGAAGAAAGAAGGATGGACTATATAAATTTGGCTTGAAAATATAATTAACTTTGGACCAACAAAGACGGGGAAAGGAAAGATGAACAAAATAATTAATGGGCAATATTCAAGATATTTACCTAAAACAGCAAATAGTGTAGTTTAGCTTAAGGGTACAGCGTATGAGAGGAAGTAAGATAAAATGACTTTGAAAAGTGGTTAGGGGCAAAGGTCATGATTGTCCCCGATTCAGTCATTTTATTCCTAGAAAAATGCACCTTTGTATGCACCAAAAGAAAAATGCAAGAATATTCACTATTAATAACAGCCAAAAATGGAATACTTCCCAAAAGATCATTAATAGAAAAATATAAATAGCTGTTGTATATTTGCACAGTGGAATTTTATGTGTCTAGAGCAACGAGAATACACAAAGTATAACTCCATGAAACACTACAGATTTGTTTCAAATATATATTATATTTAAGAGTTAGATACAAAACTACATATACCATCATTCCATTTCTATAAGGTTCATAAGCAGGAAAATCTGTAGTTTTGACATCAAGAAAGTGATGGTTCTTCAGAGATAGTGACTGGAATAGGTCCTAAGGAGGCTTCAAGAGTGCTGACAACCTTTGATTTCTTTTTTTCTCCCTTCCTTCCTTCCTTCCTTCTTTTTTTCTTCTCTCTCTCTCTTTCTTTTTCCCTTTCTCTCTTTCTTTCTCCCTTTTTTTCTCTTTCTTTCTTTCTTTCTTTCTTTCTTTCTTTCTTTCTTTCTTTCTTTCTTTCTTCCTTTCAAGTTAGTTAATATATATTGTAGTCTTGGTATCAGGAGTAGAATCCATTGATTTATCACTTATGTACAACACCCAGTGCTCATCCCAACAAGTGCCCTCCTTAATGCCCATCACCCATTTACCCCATCTCATCCCCCCAAATGTCCCATAAACCATCAGTTTGTTCTCTGTATTTAAGATTCTCTTATGTTTGCCTCCATCTCTGTTTTCTTCTTATTTTTCCTTTCCTTTCCCTATGATCATCTGATAAGTTTCTCAAATTCCACATATGAGCCAAATCATGTGATAACTGCTTTTCTCTGACTGACTTATTTCAATTAGCATAATACTCTCCAATTTCATCCACATTTTTGCAAACAATGAAAAAGATTTCATTCTTTTTCGTTGCTGAGTAATGTTCCATGTACACACCACATCTTCTTAATCGATTCATCAGTTGATGGACATTTGGGCTCCATAATTTGGCTATTGTTGATAGCCAAAGATTGGGGTGCATGTGGCCCTTCAAATCAGCCCTCCTGTATTCTTTTGATAAATTCTTAGTAGTGCTATTGCTGGGTCATATGGTAACACTATTTTTAATTTTTTGAAAAAACTACACAGTGTTTTCCAGAGTGGCTCTACCAGTTTGCATTCACCAGCAGTGCAAGAGGGCTCCTCTTTCTCCACATCCTCACCAACATCTGTTGTTTCCTGAGATGTCATTTTTAGCCACGCTGACTGGCGTGAAGCAGTATCCCATTGTGATTTGATTTGTATTTCCCCGATGATCATTGGTGTTGAGCATTTTTTCAAATGTCTGTTGCCTTCTGGATGTCTTCTTAGGAAAAGTGTCTATTTGTGTCTTCTACCCATTTCTTCAGTTGATTATTTGTTTTTCAGGTGTTGAGTTTGATAAGTTTTTGATACTAATCCTTGGTTTCTTGATTTGGGTGTTCAGTACAAGCATTTACTGAGCTTGTGAAAATAGTCTCAGTTGTACAATTATGATTTGGACATTTTTCTATATGAATTTTCTACTTTAAATAAATTCAAGGGTGATATTTGAGGAATTAATATTCTTTATTCAGTAAGGAGACATGTAAGCTCTTGTTTTTAGCTGAAGAATTGCACAATGGTATTAAAATCAGAAAGATTATATAAAGTGATAACAAGACAAAAGGATTGAAAATAAAAGAGAAAATTGGCCTGAACTTATATAGTAGTACTGGGAATACAGACAAAGAGATGGATGTGATTAAAGCATTAGAGATGAAAGATATCAGCCTTCTGCCTAAAAGAAGGGGACATATAAAGAATGGAAAGAAGTTGTTTTTCTTTTTTTTTAATGTTTATTCATTTCTGAGAGAGAGAAAGCGAACAGGCGAAGGGCAGAGAGAGGGGGGAACAGAGAGTACAAAGTGGGTTCTGTGCTGAAAGCAGTGAGCCAGATGCGGGGGCTCAAACTCACGAACCATGAGATTATGACCTGAGCCTAAGTTGGTGCTTAATTGACTTCTGACTTCCCATGTGTCCCAAGAGAAAAAGTTTTTAAAAGAGATTTAAGGGGTGCCTGGATGACTCATTCAGTTAAGCATCTGACTTCAGCTCTGGTCATGATCTCATGGTTTACTGTGAGATTTGGGTTTGAGCCCCATAGTGGGCTCTGTGTTGACACCTCAGAGACTTGGAGCCTGCTTCGGATTCTGTGTCTTCCTCTCTCTCTCCCCCTCCTCCACTCATGCTCTGTCTCTGTCTCTCTCTCTCAAAAATAAAAAAAAAAAACAATAAAAAATTTAAAATAAGTTAAAATTAATAAATAAAAGAGATTCAACACTGGGTGGCAAGCAGTACTTCTGAGAAATACAAAAAGTCAAGAGGATAAAAGGTTTGCCAAATGTTTGCAAACTGCAGCCATCAGTCAAATCTGGCCTGTCAACTATTTTTGTACAGCCCATGAGATAGGAATGATTTTTTTTTACATTAAAAAAATTTTTTATATCTTTATTTTACTTTGAGAGAGAGGCAGAGAGTGAGCAGGGTAGGGTCAGAGAGAGAGGGAGACACAGAATCTGAAGCAGGCTCCAGGCTCTGACCTGTCAGACTGTGAGGTCTTGATATGAGCCAAAGTCTGACGCTTAAGTGACAGAGCCACCCAGGCCCCCTGATTTTTTACATTTTTAAGTGGTTGAAAAAATTCAGAATAGAGGCTCCTGTGTGGCTCAGTTGGTTAAGTGTCCAACTTCAGCTCAGGTCAAGATCTCACAGTTCTTGGGTTGGAGCCCCGTGTCGGGCTTTGTGCAGACAGCTAGCTCACAGCCTGGAGCCTGTTTCAGATTCTGTGTCTCCCTCTCTCTCTGACCCTCCCCTGCTCATGCTGTCTCTCTCTGTCTGCAATAAATAAAACATTAAAAAATTTTAAAAAAATTCAGAATAGATGGAATCAGAATAATATTTAAGGCACATAAAAATTATATGAATTTGAAGTTTTGATGTCCATATAAAATTTTTTGGAACACAGCCACACTTATTTGTTTGCATAATCTTTGGCGACTCTTGCATTACAATAGTGGCAGAACTGAGTATTATCATAGAGTAGTATCGCATGGCCTGCAAAGCATAAAATATTTACTATTTTGCCCTTTACAGAAAGATTTTGCTACCCTCTGCTTTAGAGCTAATATTATAAATTATATCGTATATGATATATATACTTGAAAATGCCTAACATGGTAATGGAAGAATACAACTTTTATTGAAAAAGGAGGATAACACTAGAAATAGAATTCTGAAGATACTGTGTAGAATGAACTGAGTCTGTCATTATAAGTTAGCAGCTGGTATTTTAAAAAAAAAACTAAAGAAAATAAGAAGTGCTTCATACATATTTATTCAATTGATCTCTAAGGCACACTGTGAGACAAATATCATTGTCTCTAGTTTGTAGATGAGAAAACAGACTCTAGAAAATATGTGACTATGCTCTGGAGAATAATTGTGTTCAAAAGTAGAAGGTGGTAGAGAAACACCATTGAGTGTGAATATTTTGATCTTTTGTGCGCAATAATGCTCATGTTTATTGACATAGTAAGAGACAAAAACTCTAGGCCAGAGTTTCCAGGTCTGCATACTGGTTTTATCACTTACTAACACTAGAATCTTGAGTTAATGACTTAATCTTTTGGACACTCAGTTTCATAATCCATTAAAGTTAGGGTAATAACATACTTATTTCATAGGGCTGATATGGAGAGTGAAGTTTAAAATATGTAAGATGCCTACAGAATGTCTGACATATATAAATGTTAGCTATTTTTGTTTTTAGCAAGAGACTTAAAAAAACCAGTTGACATACAATAAAATTTTATTCAGATGGAAGTGACTCAAAAAATATTTGATAGTTATTTATATCTCAGCTCTACTCTATATATCTGGGCAGGAGTGGAGACAGACTGCCAGCCAAAAATAATGTCAGATTCCATTTATCTGATTTGTCTCAAGCTTTCTTTCTTTGCTTATCCTGCACACAATTATCCAATAAGGAATTTTTGCTCAGAATTCGGAAATATCAAGTATTCTTTAAGTCCTATTTTGAAATTTTCATAGTGATTCAAATTGATTAATAACATATAATAAATCATCCACAGAAGCACTAAAAGTCTTCAGTACAAGTGTCAGTCAATAATTTAATGCTTTTCTGATGCTGTTGTTCCTCGTGTGGGAGAGTCAGAATTCACTAGAACTTTCAAAGTTATAAACTATGGCCCAACTTTTGTCCCTTATCTTGTCGGAAGTCAACATCTGGTGATTATAATTCACCATGTGAGTTGAGATGTTATTAAGGAAATCGAGTGCAACCGATGAGATTCAAGCCTGTGACAGGGTCAGCCTTGGTGTTATCCAATAATCAACTCTGTTCCCTGCATGGTAGGTGGGTAGCAGTTGCAATTACTGTCATTTTGTATCTGGAGAAACTTAGACAGAAGGGTTAAGTGACTTCCTTAAGGTCATATTGGAAATCAGTGGCATTCCAAGGAACAAAACTTAGAATACACATAATTAGATCCCTTCTTGAATAGTTTGAACATTTTTGTGAGCAGAGTGAATAATTTTTCATTATATGCCAGTGTATACTTAAAATTATTTATTAGATCCAGATTTGTAGATTAATTATCTTTGAGACAAAGACCATAAGAAGAGATCCTATTTGAATCTAACTATATCTATTATTATTTGAAAGTTTAAACACTTCTTTTAATGAAAATGGAAAGAATGGTAATAATCAGTAGTCAAAATGGAGAACATTCATTTCAGCTTTTGAGCTCGTTCAATGGGTTAGTAGCTGATAATATACTTAATGGGCTTTCTTGCTATTGATTTCAGACATAAGTGAGCTGTGTCATCATTTATGTGCCTTGCTATATGCCAGCAGTAGTAAGAGTTGTTTTTATTTTAATAGGCCACATTTTCTAAGAAAAGAAACTACAAACTGTATTCTTATTCTAAGGAAGAGACACCTGTATAGCTCATCAATTAAAAGCCTATTCTTAGGGGTGCCTGGGTGGTTCAGTTAGTTTAGCATCTGACTTCATTCAGCTCAGGTCATTATCTCCCGGTACGTAAGTTTGAGACGTGCATTGGGCTCTCTGATGTCTGCACAGAGGCCTCTTCAGATCCTCTGTCACCCTCTCTCTCTGCCCCTCCCTGCTCATTCTTTCTCTCTTCCTCTCTCTCTCTCAAAAATAAATAAACGTTAAAAATTTTAAAAAGCCTATTCCTATGAGGTTAATTTAACTCTTCAAATAAAATAGTGCAAGAATGCAAGTTTTAAGTGCTAGATATGTGAATATATTTTGATAATTTTCTTACTGAATATGAGATAGCCATCATTTACTGCGCATTCAGTGTGTGTCATACATTATCCTAAGGAATTTAGAGGAAGCTTCAAATTAGAAAGTGTCATTGTTTATTTTCATGACTAGGTTAGAACTGAAGAATGGATAATTAACACTGAGATTTCACAGATACCAAGTTATTTTAGACCCTGGGTTAGTGTGATACTAAATAGATAATAAATGACAGATACTTGATATTGATTCTTCCATTATTTTGGGGAGAGTTTCCATTGAAATTCTTGTAACTACTTCATTCATATATCTAAGCATTTTTGCTCTTATACACTATTGATTTAATAAAGAATATTCCAACTATTTTGAGTCTAGTGTTCAGAACATTTCAAAGGTTTTTGAGGTGATTTTTTCTTATTTCCCCATGTAGAGGTGTCTTAGAGACACATCTGGGAGAAAATAGGTATTATAAACATCACATATTCTGTAAGAATAATCTAATAAGTAAAATTTACTTAAATGATTTATCTTTTTTTTAATACAAATAGTTTATTGTTAAGTTGGTTTCCATATAACACCCAGTGCTCACCCCCACAAGTGCCCTCCTCCATGACTATACTCCCTCCCCCCACACACCAATCAGTCCTCAGTTTGTTCTCAGCATTCAAGGGTCTCTCATGGTTTGCCTCTCTCCCTCTCCCCCACCATTTCCCCCTTCTTCTCCCCCACGGTCCTCCGTTCAGTTCCTCCTAATCCTCCTATACATGCAAATATATGGTAGCTGTCCTTCTCTGCCTGACTTATTTCGCAGAGCATAACACCCTCAAGGTCCATCCATGTTGCTAGACATGGCCAGATTTCATTCTTTCTCATTGCCATATAGTATTCCATCGTATAAATAAATCACATCTTCTTGATGCATTCGTCCATTGATGGACACTTAGGCTCTTTCCACGTTGTGGCTTTTTTTTTTTTTTTGAGTTGAATTTTTTTTAACTTTACAAATAGTTTATTGTCAAGTTTGTTTCCATATAACACCCAGTGCTCATCCCCACAAGTGCCCCCCTCTGAGCCCTTCCCCCTCCCCCCCCACATCCATCTTTTTTAACTACCCTCTCTGAGACTCATGGACTTGTTCTATTAGAATATATATGGATTTTTTTGAGAGTGTGATTGCCCAGACTGTCATGTGAAATTTTATGGCCTTGATTCTATCGAATAACTTTTACTTCAAAATTCTTTTTTATTTGACAGATGGCTATAGGTCCCAGATTCTAATGCTGTGAATATGGTGGTTTAGGACTAGAGACACTATTCTACTCATCCCACATTTCAAATTGCAAGTGAAAATGCAAATTGTGTACTGTACAAAATTTGACATATCCAAAGAATAGTACTATGCCAACACATCAAGGGTACTGCTCATGGGAGAAGAGCACCTCAAAACTCAGGATGCTAACTGGTGAGGGCTGCCTTCATAAACCTTGCCAATAACATTTTTACTCTTCGTTCAAAATAGGTTTTATATATATGTACATTTGAATGTGTATAGAATGACAAAATACACATATACATCCTTATAATTTTAAATATGTGCTTATCTAATACATATGATTTATAAATGTATACTATTATTATTTACCAGTATATATTCAATGTTTGCATAAGGATCTATCTGAATGTATATACATACAAGGATAAATAGACATCATAATGTCAATAGGCATTTCAAGATAATTTTGTTATACTTTTACTTTTTGAAGCATACTCTGACAAAATAAAATAAAGCATATCTTTGAGGAACCTGGGTGGCACAGTCAGTTGAGCATCTGACTCTTGATCTTGGCTCAGGTCACGATCTCACTGTTCATGAGATTGAGCCCTGGGTCAGGCTCTGTACTGACAGCATGAAACCTGCTCTGAATTCTCTCTTCCTCTCTCTCTGCCCTTCCCCTGCTTATGCTCTCTGTCTCTCTCTGAAAATAAATAAATAAGCTTTAAATAAATAAATAAAGTATATGCTTTTCTAACATATGAGATGCATTATATTAAATGCAAATTAATTTGAAGTGGTATTGCATCAGAAATTTGAGAAATCTCAGAGCACCTGAATGGTTCAGTCAGTTAAGCATATGACTTTGGCTCAGGTCACGATCTCAGGGTTCACTAGTTGGAGCCCTACATTGGACTGTATGCTGACAGCTCAAAGCTTGGAGCTTGCTTTAGATTCTGCGTCTTCCTCTCTCTCTGCCCCTCCCTTGCTCATACTATGTATCTCAAAAATAAATAAACATTTAAAACTAAGAAAAAAAAAACAAATTTGAGAAAGCTCACATTTATATTAAGGAGTAGATTTAAATATGTCAGACACTAAATTATACATTGTCATTCTCAAATTTAATGCTGTAAAACAAACATTCATAATTTAAGAAATTTTTCATATGAAAAATTAAGCCTGGAAAGTTTTGATTATATCACTTAAAAAATGACATCTCTGTTTTTGAATGAACAAGTTTAAGAATATCCTATAATGACCACTTCTGCCTAAAATGCTCTTTGATATAGTGGAATGCTTATAAATCTAATTATCATATGTTTTAGGCTAAGATGACTCAGTTGCCTGAGGCTGAAAAGGAAAAGATTGCTGAGCAGGTTGCTGATTTCAAGAAAGTAAAGAGTAAACTGGATGCTGAGATTGAAATATGGGATGATACAAGCAATGATATCATTGTTCTGGCCAAGAAGATGTGTATGATTATGATGGAGATGACAGACTTCACAAGGTAATTATGTGGAAAATGATGCACATCATTTACAATGGGCAGAAACATTTGTCAAAGTAGTAAAACCTAAGTTTCTCTAAGTGACAGGTGCTTAAAACCAAGTGGTGGAAGGAACACAAATAAAATAGAATTAGAATGTTGTAGGTGTGTAGGTCTAGAGGTTTTGGTAAATAAGTATGTCAAAGTTTCTCATAAACTGCCACAAAATGATTTTAGAAATCTCTTTACACCTTCTCACCGTAGGAATCTTCTCTATGTATATTAGCATATTATTTTACAAAGAAATTGGTAAATGAAATTATGATCTCGGTTGGAGTTCTCTGAATATTTGCTTTCCATAGCTTCCTAATTTTAGTTGTAGTGATTTATGTATCATCAAGATCTGTGGTATCTTTTCTACTGAGAAATCAAATGAATATATTTTAAATCACAGTGACTTAATGAAATAATTTCATTATTCTTTCACATGAAAGAATAATACATTGTGTGTAAATTCCAGAAGGAATAAAATATTATAGCTTGAAAATATTATTTTATAGAACTAGACAAAGAGCAGTAAAATAATATAGTTCTTGCCTTACCTGTTACTAAAATATACAAAACTACAATTATGCTAATTTAGTGTTGGTGTAATTATAAATGCCACAGAAAGAATACGTTGAAACACACCTAGTATACTCATTTATACCACCATACATTATGCACAAATTAAATTTTGGATGGAGTAATAATGTAAGTTTAAAATCATAACAAGGGGAAAATGTACATAAATCCTTTATTTATATTAATATTGAGAAAGGCTTTCTAAGCATTTGATAAAAAAGAACTTGTAGGAAAAGGATTATTTAATTGAACTAATTTAAAAATTCTGTAGATCAGTAGAATGTCCTCAATAACACTGAAAAATAAATGGATAATTGAGTAAACATTTGTAACAAAAAAATATGATGTTTATATGTACAGAATACTTAAAACATTATAAAGAATAAAGACCCAAATATCCTAGAAGAATGAACAAAAGACATGAGCAAGTAATTCAATTTCTCCACATGAAAGATATAACCCATAAATATGTGAATAGTAATTAAACTAAAATAGTTTAAAATAAGGTAACTTTTAAATTTGTAAAATTGAACAAAAATTTTAAAATAGGTTTATTACAAGAAAGTTATGGTGATGAAAGTATATGTTGGTGTAAACCTTAATTTGGCAAAATGTATAAATTAAAAACTTTTATAAACTTTGACATTATATATATCTATATCTGTATATTACATATACGGTTTCATAAAGTATGTCTTTTATTTATTTATTTTGGGTATATAGGTAAAGGAAATGAAATAACTATCTTGAGGAGATTTCTGCATTCCCATGTTCATTACAGCATTGTTCACAATAACCAAGATGTGGAAACAATGTTGGTGTCCCTCAAAAGATGAATTAATAAAGAAAATGCAAAATCTATGGATGAGTAGATAGGCAGATAGATAGATCTATATATAATGGAATATCTTTCAGCCATAAGAAAGATTAATACTGGATGGTATCACTTACATGTGAAATCTTAGAATAAAATCAAACTCATAGAAACAGAAATGAATGGTGGGGAGTAGGAGGTAGAGGAAATGGGGAGATGTTAGTCAAATAGCACACACTTTCAGTTGCAAGATGAATAAAATTTGAGTATCTAATATACAGTATGGTGACTATTGTTAATAATAGTGTATTGTATACTTGAAATTGGGAAAGAGTAGATCTTAAGCATTCTCATGCACACACACAAAAAAGATAACTACATGAATTGAAGGATGTATATATTTCCATATACATATATATGTACATGAAAGAGAGAGAAGTATATATATGCATATATATACATTATAATTATTTGCACTACAGAATTAAGACACTTCTTATTGGCTTATTTATCAAAGTAAGATTAAACATTGCTCTTAGCTTACATTCCTTTCCACTATGTGCTGTTTTCCATATAAATCTATGGACACTTTAAACCATGTCTAAACTCTAATTCAACTTTTTATAGGAAATGTTTCCGTCATGTATGTTTTCTACCTAAGTTAGGTATATCAGTGCTATAATAATTAAAATATTATTTATTAATCCTTATTTTCAGAATCAATATGTAACATAACCATGGAGTTTTAATTATTAAGAAGAATATAAATATTAGCTATCTTAACAATGTAAAAGAAAATGCAGTGGAGAGAAGGTGGGTTATGAATAATATATGGAACAGAGCATTAAGAAGCAGAAGAGTGAATGTGGGTATCTTTCCCTTATACATAGTTGGAAGCCGAGATACAACTAACACATATAAAAAAACTGGTTATGAATAAAATGATACTATCAAGGGTTGTAAATATAAACAATGAAGATATATAAATTCATCAAACTAAGGAAAGGAGGGAGAGAAAAAAAGATGGAGAGTCTTATAAGTGATCTAAATTCTCATCTGTAGGAAAAGTCAATAAATTATATCTTAGAGGAGAAAGTATAATGTTTAGAGGTATGGAGATAATCACAAGAAATAAAATCATACAAAGTTAAAACTGCCTGCTTTCCCTTCGTAGAGGTAAGGATTGCTTCTCATATATTGTTATTATTTGGTTGGTTTCACCTTGCATCTCTCTGTCTCTTTCATATATACATATATATGTACATATACATATATGTGTCATATATATGTATATGTATATATGAAAATGTACACATACGTCTAGACACATCGTCAGAGGCAAGGGAAACAGAAGTGCAATTGAACTATTGGGACATCATCAAAATAAAATCTTCTGCACAACGAAAGAAACAATCAACAAAACTAAAAGGGAGCCTATGAAATTGGCGAAGATATTTGCAAATGACATAACAGATAAAGAGTTAGTATGCAAAATCTGTAAAGAACTTACCAAACTCAACATCCAAAAAATAAATAATCCAGTGGAGAAACGGGCAGAAAACATTAGTAGACATTTTTCCCAAGAAGACATCCAGATGGCTAACAGACACATGATGAGATGCTCAACATCACTCATGATCAGAGAAATACAAATCACAACCACGATGAGATACCACCTAATATCTGTCAGAATGGGTAAAATTAACAACACAAGAAACAACAGGTGTTGGTGAGAATCCGGAGAAAAGGGAATCCCTTTGCACTATTGGTGGGAATGCAAACTGGTGCAGCCATTCTCAAAAACAGTATTGAGGTTCCTCAAAAAGTTAAAAATAGAATTACCTTATGATTCAGCAATTGTACCCATAGATGTTTACCTAAAGTATACAAAAATATAGATTAAAAGGGTACAAGCACCCCAATGTTTATAGGAGCATTATAAACCATAGGCAAACTGTGGAGAGAGCCCAAATTTCCATCAGCTGGTGATGTGATAAAGAAGATATGGTATATATACAATGGAATATTACTCAGCCATCAAAAAAAGAATGAAATCTTACCATTTGAAATGACATGGATAGAGCCAGTATATTATTCTAAGCAAAATAAATCAGTCAGAGAAGGACAATACCATATGATTTCATTCATTCTTAAATGTGGAATTTAAGAAACAAAACAGATGAACAAAAGGAGAAGGAAAGAGGAAAACAAATCTTGAGAACCTCTTAAAAATAGAGAACAAAAACTGAGGGTTGATGGAGGGAGGAGAGTGGGGGAATGGCTAGATGGGGGAGGGGTATTAAAGAAGGCTCTTGTTATGATGAGCACTGAGTGTTGTATATTAGTGATGAATCACTGATTTCTACTTTTGAAACCAATATTGTATTGCATGTTCACTAACTAGAATTTCAATAAAATTTTGAAAAATAAAATGAAGGTTGAAAAGACAGTATAGTTTTGATAATTCTCAGTTTGTGGATATTTTTGTTTGAATAGCTTCACTGAATGGTGAAAGAGAAAAACAGTCTTATTAAAAGAAGTGGATGAGAAATTAACTGATGAAAAATTAAAGGCACTAAACATAGTAACTTAAAGGAGGCAAATAGTCAAGACAAGATTTTGAAATTTCTGGAGGCAAAAAGGAAATGGAGAGGGATAGAATGAAATTGTAAAAAAGGAATGAAAAGCTGTAACCATAAAATGAGATAGTTAAGTAGGAGCATAAGCCGTGAGAAATAGGGAAAGCAAGGAAACAAGAAAGCAAGAAAGAGGAAGGAAAAAGGAAGAAAAACAGATATGAGGATAAACCTGCATGAATTTAAATAGCTGTTACTTCTAGTCTCAGCTGGAATGTTCCATCATGGAATCCCTTCTTGGCTATCCAATATAAAGATGTCTGTCCCCTCCAAACTTGTCTCTCTGTATCATAAGATCCTGTTACTTTCTTTTTAGCACTTATCACCTCCTGAATTTTTTAGTTTATTTATTTATATATTCCCTGCCTCTATATCCTTAACAGGGTATAAGATGTATAAAAGTATGAAATTTGACTTTATTGCTTTATACCCAGAACTTATAACAACCTCAACAGTATATATGTAAAGAAGCTATATATACTACAATATGCGTACATATAAGTATAAATGACTGTATTTAATATATACTGGTTGAATGGGTTAGGAACTAAAAATAATTTATATTTATTAATAAATTAAAAAGAAAAAATTACAACTTGAATTCAGATGGAACTAAGAATAAACAAACAAAAACTCAAACACACCAGTAAAGTAACATGTTTAAACTCTTGAAATAAACTCTTTTTGATTTTTATTTATTTTTAATTCATTTTATTAATTCAACTGTAATCAATATACACTGTTACATTAGTTTTAGGTTTACTATTTAGTGATTCAACAATTCTAACATTGTTCAGTGTTCATCATAATAAGTGTACTCTTAAAATCATTCTCACCTATTACCCATCCTCCCACCCATCTCAACTCTGATAATTCTTTATAGTTTATTTTCTACATTTTAGAGTTGTGTTCTTGTTTGTATCTTTTCTACTTTGTTTTGTTTCTTAAATTCCACATTTAAGTGAATTCATATGGTCTTTGTCTTACTCGGTCTGACATATTTCATTTAGCTTTATACCCTATAAATCCACCCATATTGTTGCAAATGGCACGATTTTATTCTTTTGTACAGAGGAGTAATAAATATTCCATTATATGCCACATCTTCTTTATCCATCCATCAGTGAGGGAGGAGTTGCCTTCAAATCTTGGCTATTGTAAATAATGCTTCAATAAACATAGAGGGACATATCTTTCTTAGTTAGTGTTTTCACTTTCTTTGGGTAAATACATAGTGAATTGTTGGGTCATAGGATAGTTCTATTTTTAATTTTTTGAGGAATCTCTATACTCTTTTCCAGAGTGGCTGCACCAGCATGCATTCCAAACAATGCATTGGGGTTTATTTTAATTCACATCATTACCAATACATATTTCCTTTCTTTTCTTTTTTGTTTTAGCCAATATGACAGTGAATCCTACTGTTTTTGTTTCTCTCTTAAGCCATAAATAGATCTTAAGTGTTAAACACTAAAGATTTTACTTTTTAATGCCCATGTGGCATTAGGAGGAAACATACAGTCAGGGGAGCTGGAAGTCAGAGCCTTGCAAAAGCCAAGAACTGTGCCTCTAGAAAGGAAACTAGAAATATTTCCACAGACCAGACTGAAGGAGCAAAAGAAAGAATTTTTTTTCCTTGGAATCTGAGTCTATAAAGGTCATTTTAGAGAAACAAAGACCCCAGGCACATGACTTATTAAACTAATGAATCTCAAATTACATTATCAGAAATACTATCTTCAAAGTAAACAATTAAAATGTAAGAAACAATGATGCATAAAGAAATCAGAAAATCTACTGGTGTATTTAAATAAGCCTTTGCAAGGAAATAACAATGACACTAGGAAAGACTATTTGAAATGACCACACTGTAACATGTAATTACTGGAGATCAGAGTTAAATAGTTTACTTTTATATTCATGGAGAATTTATAACATTAACATTATACTTTGTTACATAAAAATGTATATGATTTTTTTTTCATTTCTGAGGAATCTCTAAAATAAAATTAGCATATCACTAGATGTAATTAATGTAGAAAGGTTAGAAGTTAGAAAGTAAAAATAAAATTAGAAAAGAAGATGGGAGTGCATGTAAAAAATGTAAACATGTTATAATAATGATAGATATTTATAATAGGTAAATGCAGTAAGCTTAGTTGTTAAAAAAATATGAGTACAACAATACCATACTAACAGAAGTAAAAAAAAAAAATCTATCATTTTTACATAGAGGAATATAGGAATCTTTTGGAGGAGGAAACCTCTCTCCAAAAGAGGAAGGAAATGTTGATAAGCACTAAATAATATACAGAACAGTCAAATCTCTGTATCATATACCTGAAATTAATATAACACTGTCTGTGAATGACACTGGAAATAAATTTTTAAAAATAAAATAAAAAATTAAAAAGGAAGGAAATGTTTGAGTAAATAAAGGGAATTTGAGGAAATAAATGCCTACTGACTTCTATTTGAGAGGTAATGTCAAATGTGAAATATGAGAAAGTATAAAAAGGCAAATGTAGAATGAGAGCTTGGATAAAAAAAAAAAAACAGCGACAGATCTGGATTATAATAGGTAGTCAACCTGGGCATCTGGGTGGCTCAGTTGATAAAGCATCTGATTTCAGCTCAGGTCATGATCTTACTGTCGGTGAGTTTGAGCCCCTTGTCAGGCTCTGTGCTGACAGCTCAGAGCCTAGATCCTGCTTCGGATTCTGTGTCTCCTTCTCTCTCTGTCCCTCCCCTACTCACACTCTGTCTCTCTCTCTCTCAAAAGTAAATAAATCTTTAAAAAAATTTTTAAAAAGAGGTAGTCAACCAATAAGATCATTCATCTATTCATTTGGCCATTCGTTTATGGTTCCGCACCGTTTGAAACCTAAAATATTCAGTAGGAACAGAGCAAAGATATTTTCTTTTCACATGTTCTTAGAAAACTAGAAAATTGGATTTATCTAAATTCCTATGATGGAAACAAATTTACAGCAGGATCCAAGGGGGTGAGAGAATGGTAACTCTTAAAATAACTGACGAGGACCTTGAGGGGAAGATGGTGGAGTAATAGGAGGACCCTATGGTTGTCTCATCCCTCAAGCACAGCTAGATAAATACCAGATCATTCTGAACACCCAAGATATCTATCTAGGACTAAACTAGAGAGAGAGAAAAGGCCACATTGTGGAAGTCAAGAGGTGTGGAGATGTGATTTCGGGGGAGAAAAGAATCACAGGTGCTTCAGAAGGGAAGGAGCTGTGATCACAGAAAGAGGAGAGAGAGAGAAACAGAGAGAGAGAGAGAGGAGAGAGAGAGAGAACAGCACACAGGGGATTATACAAGAAAAACACTTCCCCAAAACCATTAACTGACAAAAGGAGAGGGGCTGATTATTGTGAATTTTTACAACTAGTGAAACTCAAAGACTGAAGTTTTAGGAGTCCATGCCATGGATGGTGTAGAGCCCAATGGGTGCAAGGTTTCTACTGTGGAGAAGGAGAGCGGAGGCACAGGAGCAGACAGTGTGATCTGAGGATCCCCTGAGATGCACTGGGAGAGATATTTCCCCCTTGGAGTGCATCTGAGAGAGGTGACATTGCCCATTAATGTACAAAAGAGCCAATGGGCACCATTATGCTACCCTGTTCCTTAGCATAGTGGCAGAGATATCTGCTGAGGGCAGCTAACCTGGACACTCACCTTTTGCTGCACTTTATTCTAAACTCCAAGCCCCTAAGTTTTTGGTACAACTGCCCTTTTAGGACAAACTGATAGCCCCTGTGCTGCTAGGCCCCTCCTGGAGGACAAGCATGGATCCATATATGCCATATCTCTAAAATTTGGAGTTTTGAAACTTAGCTGGTGTGCCTGAGTTAAAACACAGGCACACCGAGTGTTTCTGGAAGGGAAGATGGCAGCAGGCTCAGATACAGACAGGATGAAAACAGGGATCTGAGGGACACATGGGACAAAAGAGGGATGATTATTTGTTCTTCTGTGAGGGTTTCCTAGACAGCAGCAGCCACGAGCTCTCCTCTATGGGGATGAGGGAGAGGGCTGATCGCATTTTCCCCCATCCATCAGTATGGACTTACTTTGGTGAGCAGCACAGGGCCCAACTCGGAGGCCTGGGCTGCTTACACCAAGCTCTGCTCTGCTGCACTTTGCAGGTGCTTCTTTCCTAGGGAAAGTGTGCCTGAGAACAAGAGCAGTGACCCTCTTCCCCTACACAAATCCTCCCCTCCACACACCAAGAGTGTCCTACAAAGAGTCCCACAAAGCTTCAGCTCTAGTGGAAATAGAATCAGGCATCTTTTAACAGACAGACCACAGATCATCTAGTTAAACCTTGCCACATTCTAGACAGGTCCAAACAGTCCCCAGTGCAGGCAAGGAGAAACTTTGCAGAGAACTGACCTGAGGGAAAGAGCAGCCAAAACACAGCAGTAGATTGCACACAGATACATACACAAGATATGTATGTGTATCTTCCTGAAGCTCCAGGCCCTGAACAGTGTATTACCTCTTCCTAATAAAGCCATTACTCTCAGGATCAGGAAAAATATCAAGCTTTCCTGACACTCAGAAAAAGACAGAGACCTAGACAAATGCCAAGACAGAGGAATTAATCCCAAAAGAAAGAGCAGGAAAAGGTCATGGCCAGGGATCTAATGGAAACAGATATAAGCAGTTTGCCAGATCCAGAATTTAAAACAAGAGTAATAAAGATACTAGCTGGGCTTTAGGAAAGCATAGAAGACACCAGTATCTCTTATTGCAGAGATAAAGGACTTAACAACTAGTCAGGCCAAAATTTTAAAAAAATGCTATAAACAAGATTTGAAACTGATTGAATGTAATGAGCATAAGGATAAAAAAAACAGAGGAACAAACAAGTGATATAGAAAATAAAATTATGAAAAGTGACTAAGCATAAACAAGAAGAGAAGAAAACATTGGACATGAACGTAGACTTAGAGAACTCAGCAACTCCATAAAGCATAGTAATATTCATACTGTAGGAATCCTAGAAGAGAGGGAAAAGGGGGCATGCGGTTTATTTGAGCAAATTATAATTGAAAACTTCCCTAATGTGGGGAACGAAACAGACATCTAAATCCAGGAAATGCAAAGAACTCTCATCAAAATCAACAAAAGCAAGCTGACATCAAGGCATATCATAGTACAATTTGCAAAGTACAGAGATAAGCATCAAGGGAAAAGAACTCCCTATGTAACAAGGGAAGAGAAATCAGGTTAGCAGCAGACATTTCCACAAAACTTGGCAGGGGAGAAGGGAGAGCATGAAATATTCAATGTGCTGAATAGGAAAAATGTGCAGCCAAGAAAACTCTGTCCAGCGAAGGTGTCATTCAGAATATAAGAGATAAAGAGTTTCCCAACCAAATAAAAACTAAAGGAGCTTGTGACCTTTAAACTAGCCCTGCAAGAAATATTAAAGGGGATTGTTTAGTGGGAAATAACTACCAAAAGTGACGAAGACTAGAAAGAAGCAGAGAAAATCTCCATAAACACCATCTTTACAGATAATACAATAGTACTAAATTCATATCTATCAATAATCACTCTGAATGTAAATGGACTAAATGCTCCAATCAAGAAACATAGGGGAGCACCTGGGAGGCTCGGTTGGTTAAGTGCCTGACTTCAGCTCAGGCCATGATCTCAGTTTGTGAGTTTAAGGACTGTGTCAGTCCCTCTCTCTCTGACCCTCCCCTGCTCACGCTGTCTCTCTCTCTCTCTCCTAGAAATAAATAAATAAATAAATAAAAATTAAAAAAGAAATTAAAAAGAAAAAAAGGACTGTGTCAGGTTCTGTGTGGAGAGCTTGGAGCCTTGAGTCTGCTTCAGATTCTGTTTGTGTGTCTGTCTCAAAAATAAATAGACATTAAAAAAAAGAGAGAGACACATAGGCTATTGGAATGTATTAAAAAACCCAAGATTTATCTATATACTGCCTTCAAAAGATTCATTTGAGACCTAAAGTCACCTACAGATTGAAAGTAAGGGAACAGAGAACCACTTATCATGCTAATGGATGTAAAAAGAATTCTGGAGTAGCCATACTTATATCAGACAAACTGGATTTTACAACCAGTGGTTGTAACAAGAGATGAAGAAGTGCAGTATATCATAACAAAGGTGTCTATCCAACAAGAAGACCTAACAGTTGTAAATATTTATACTCCCAACTTGAGAGAGCCTATGTAATTAATAAAAACATTAAGAAATTTATTGATCATAGTACAATAATAGTAGGGTACTTTAACACTCCACTTATAGCAATGGACAGATCATCTCAGCAAAAAATCAACAAAGAAACAATGGCTTTGAATGACACACTGGACCAAGTGGTTTTAAGAGATATATTAGAACATTTCATCCTAAAGCATCAGAATACACATTCTTTTTGAGTGCACATGGGGCATTCTCCAGAGTAAATGGCAAATAAGGTCACAAATCAGTCTTTGATAAATACAAAATGACTGAGATCATACCATGCATATTTTCTGACCACAAAATTATGAAACATGAAATCAACAATAAAAAAATTGGAAATACCATAAGTATACGGAGGTTAAAGAACATACAAGTAAATAATAAATGTAGTAACAAGAAAATTAAAGAAGTAAAAAAAAATACATGGACAAATGACAATGAAACCACAACAGTCCAAAACTTTTGGGATACAGTAAAAGTGGTCATAAGAGGGAACTATATAGCAATATAGGTCTATCTCGAGAAGCAAGAAAAAAAGCTCAAAACACAACCTGATGTTACACCTAAAGGAGCTATAAAAAGAACAGTAAATGAAGGCTAAAGCCAACTTAAGGAAAATAATAAAGATTAGAGAAGAAATAAATGATATAGAAAAAAAAAAGTAGAACAGAGCAATGAAACCAGGAACTGGTTCTTTGAAAGAATTAACCCCCTAGCACAACTTATAAATAAGAAAAGAAAAAGGACCCAAATATATAAAACTTTAAATGAGAGAGGAGAGATCACTCCCAACACCACAGAAATACAATTATAAGAGAATATTATGAAAACTAACATCCAGAAATTGGGCAATCTGGAAGAAATGTGTAAATTCCTAGAAATATATATAATACCAAAACTGAAACATGAAGAAATAGAAAATTTGAACAGATTGATAGCCAGCAAAGAATTGAATCACTTATCAAAAACCTCCCAACAAATGGAAGTCCAGGGCCAGACAGCTTACTAGGGGAATTCTACCAAACTGTTCAAGAAGAATTAATACCTACTCTTTTTTTTTTAAGTTTATTTATATTGAGAGAAAGAGAAAGAGGGCAAGCAGGGGAGGGGCAGAGATAGAGGGAGAGAGAATTCTTAGCAGGCTCTGCAATGTCTGCACAGAGCTGCACGTGAGCCAAAATGAAGATTCGGACACTTAACCAACTGAGCCACCCAGGTACTGCAATACCTATTCTTTTCACACTGTTCATAAAATATAAATAAAAGGAAAACTTTGCAAACTCATTCTATGAGACTAGCATTACCTTTATTCCAAAACCAAAGACTCCACTAAAAAGAATTATAGTCCAATATCCCTGATGATCATGGATGCAAAAATTCTCAGCAAAATAACAGCAAACCAAATCCAACAGTACATTAAAAGAATCTTTCACCAAGATCAAGTGTGATTTATTCCTGGGTTCCAAGGATGGTTCAATATTTGCAAAGAAATCAATAGGATATACCACATAAATAAAAGAAATGATAAGAATCATATGATCTTATCAATAGATGCAGAAAAAGCATTTGATAAAATACAGCATGCATTCTAAATAAAAACTCTCAATGAAGTAAGGACAGTGGAACAGTGGGAACATATCTCTAAGGACCATATATGAAATACCTAAAGCTAATAATGCTTGATGGAGAAAAAAAAAGAGAGCTTTTCCTTTATGGTCAGGAACAAGACAGGGATGTCACTCTCACCATTGTTATTTAACATAGTACTGGAAGTACTAAACTCAGCAATCAAACAACAGAAAGAAACAAAAGGAATCCATAATGGCAAGGAAGAAGTCAAACACTTATTATATATGGACGACATGATACTCCATATAGAAAATTTGAAAAACTCCACCAAAAAATTGCTAGAACTTATTTACAAATTAAGTAAAGTCACAGGATACAAAATCCATGTAGATGAATCTATTGCATTTCCATACACCAATGATGAAGCAGTAGAAAGAGAAATCTAGGAATCAATTCCATTTTGGTGCAATTGCACCAAAAACCGTAAGATACCTAGGAATAAACCTAACCAAAGAAGAAAAATATCTGTAGTCAGAAAACCATAGGACACTTATTAAAGAAATTGGAGATGACACAAAGAAATGGAAAAACATTCCATGCTCATGGATTAGAAGGAGAAATATTATTAAAATGTCTATAAACCCAAAGTAATCTACACATTTGATGCAATTGCTATCAAAATACCACCAACAGTTTTCATAGAGATGGAACAAACAATCCTCAAATTTGTATGGAACTACAAAAGACCCCACATAACCAAAGCAATTTTGACAAAGGAAAACAAAGCTGGAGGCATCATAATTCCAGATTTCAAGCTATATTACAAAGCTATATTCATCAAGAGAGTCTGGCACTGGCACAGAAACAGACACATAGATCAATGGAACAGAATAGAAAACCCAGAAATGGACCCACAACTATATGGCCAACTAATCTTCAACAAAAGATGCTTAACACAAATAAAAAACATGATGAGATACCATCTCACACTTTTGGGATTGACTAAAATTAACTACACAAGAAACAATGGATTTTGGTGAGGGTGCAGAGAAAGAACACTCTTAACACTGTTGGAGGGAATGGAAGCTACTGCAGCCACTCTAGAAAACAGTATGAAGTTTCCTCAGAAAGATAAAAATGGAACTACCCTACAATCCAGCAATTTCACTACAGATATATACCCAAAGATATATTGGGTCACATGCACCCAATATCTGCGGCAGCATTATCAACAATAGCCAAATTATGGAAAGAACCTAAATGTCCTTTGACTAATGAGTGGATAAAGAAGATGTGGTATATATGTAAAATGGAATGGGGCCCTTGGGTGGCTCAGTTGGTTAAGCGTCTGATTTTGGCCCAGGTCATGATTTCATGGTCTGTGGCTTCAAGCCCCATGTCAGGCTCTGTGTTGACAGCCCTGAGCCTGGAGCTTGCTTCGGATTCTCTTTCTGCCCTTACCCCTCAAAATAAATAAACTTAATAAAAGAGAGATGGAGTCAAAACATAAGAGAGACTCTTAACAATAGAGAACAAATTGAGGGTTGTTGGAAGGGAGGTGGGCAAGGGATAGGCTAAATGAGTGATGGGTATTAAGGAGGGCACCTCTTGTGATGAGCACTGGGTATTATATATAAGTGATGAATCACTAAATTCTACTCCTGAAACTAATATTATACCATATGTTAAGTAACTATAATTTAAATTAAAAACTTGAAACATGAAAAAAATAAATGAAATGAAATAACTGGCTGTGCTCAGACTGGGAAAGAAAGGAAATAAGGCTAAAATATAGAAAAAAAAGTGGAAAGGTGAGGATATGTCACCAACCAGGTGGTAAGGATACAGACTTCAGGGCAGTTTTTCCTGTTCTGCATCTGTTTTGCTCCCAAATGAATACATGTTCTATTGTTACATACTTTGAATCACATCGGAAAAGAATGCTGAACTATGTTTTTGGAAAGGATGCTCAGTGACTTTGAGGGCTTTGTAACCTGCGACTATGGTGTTAGAAGAGGATTCACAACTCCACAGAGTGGTAATTCATTGGAAAATAGCACATTTCTTGTTTTACAAAAGCTAAACAACCCAACTTTCTCACAATCTATAGGTGTCACTGCCAAAGGCATCCACAGAACAGGAATACTATGTGTTCAAATTGCAGGAAAAGGAAGAGTAGCAAAATTGAATGTTGAACCCTGATCATCTTTTGCACTTGAACTCAATCTGGATTCAGTTTCATTTTAGTTCATTTAAACTGTGATAAATCTCCAATTGTTTTAAAGTGGATAAAACCTTGTTTTTTACTCCTTTTTTACTCCCAGTTCTAAGAGTTGGTTTTTTTCAGACACTACAATGTTTTTCTGAGCCTTATTTTAACAGTTTTATATATAGGCTATTCCTTAGTTCCACCCACATCACACTTCTTTCACTGCAGCTGTTTTACCTTATTTGTAATGGGACCCATGAGAACAGGGGCCATAGTTGGAAGTACAGTATTTATGAACAAGTAGTCGATGTACATACAGTACGCTCTCTGTCCCACACATAGAATTTAAGTGGTTCTATATTT
This sequence comes from Crocuta crocuta, assembly GCF_008692635.1. Lineage (NCBI taxonomy): Eukaryota > Metazoa > Chordata > Mammalia > Carnivora > Hyaenidae > Crocuta > Crocuta crocuta. The sequence goes on from NW_027532406.1 coordinate 9,306,432, forward strand.
TTTAAAACAATTATATATATATATATATATATACATTATTTTTTCTAGAGTACCACTGAATATTCTAATTTGCTTCAACTTCTATTTTATTATCAATAAGAGGCATAATAATAGTAAGCTTTGATGAATGCTTAGTGTGAATGACACTCTGAAAAATATATATGTTTTCTCATTTGTATCTTCAGTAGATTTTGATTATTATATTCTCCATTTTGTTATTAAAGAAACTGTGATTCATAGAGGTCAATTCAGTTGCTCAACGATACATAAATGAAATTGAATTTGAATCGAAGTTGGTCCAACTTCAGAATCTGGGTACCTACTCATTGTACTGCAAGTCTTTATTCATGTGTGAAACACAGAATGGGATCCAGTCCTTTTCCCAAAGGGAAAACAAAAGACACATTGGAAATAATAACAGTTGTGTAACGCAGTATATTCTTTTAGCTGTAAATCATTAGGATTTCAGAAGAGGGGAGTTATCATTGGGCAATAGAGTAAGCAGAGAGCAAAAGTATTAACAAGTAGGGTTTGTATTAGAATTTGGATGAAAGATGGGGATGAGATTGTGGAAGGAGATGATAAGTGAAAAAACCCACAAAAGTGGGAGCTAGAAGATGGGAATGAGTCAGATCCATTTGGGAGGTCTCTAAGAAAACTATATAAGTACAACATGAAGAAAGTGATAGATTAGAAAAAGACCTTAAAAATGGAGAAGAGTTTTTGTTGTGGTGTTTTTTTTTTTTTTTAGGAAGTACAAAATGGGGAACTATTCAAAACTTGTGATCATGACAGTGGCATGACAGAAGGAAAAGAAATCTAAGAATTACATTCAGGAAGAATGACAGCCCTTTTGGATGGTACTAGCAAAGACTCAACCCATGGGGGTCTAGCCACAATTGGGAGACCCATATAATTAGTCAGGCTTTGAAATTCTGGTATAGGCTAATAGAAATTTGGTCAATTTCTAGAAAGTACTATACCATGAGCTAGAAAAATTACTTCTATAAGACTTGAGATAGCCACTTCTGAGCTTGGCATAAGCCCTTTGGTATCCTGACCATTTAGTGCTTCATCCAGCTTTAACTGGAGACATGAAGATTTTAGTCAGATCGTGTGTGAGCAGTTACAAATAGAGTAAAGCATCTCTGTCACTACTACTGTGATACATTCATTCCAGGGCAGAAAAGTCAGGCATCAGTTTTTAAAACATGATTTTTCCTTGATAAAGGATCGTCTGCATAGTCACACAACATATGTTACATTATTACACTGAGCCTATGGCGTCTTCTCAAACTCAGCATCCCTTTGCTTCAGAATCTGGTTCTTTTTAGAATCAGACTTAAGGACTTTAGACTTGCTAGAGGAAAGTAAGCTTTTCCCCTTGTACTGATTAGTTTCCTCGGGAAGCATCTTCTAAATTCCCACCTGGAAGGTAAGGACTCTGGAAGCAGAGGTGCAGAGGGTGGAATGACTGATAGTATTTCTATTTAGGATCAAGCATTAACACATTCACTCAATACCCCTGTTATCAGTAAAAGGTACTCTACCTTTTAAATAAGTCTAACGACCTCCAACAAAAGACTTTATTTTACCCTCTTCAAAGAATAATCTCTAGACTCGTCTAGAAGTAAGGAAGAAGCCAATGTTCAATGGTGGAGAATAGGTGAAAGGACTGAACTACCTTTTTCATCTCTCCCTTTTACTTCAAATTCCAGTGAAGTATGAATCTATCTGTTTAAAATGATTTAATCATTCATTTTCCCACTTCTGGTTTGGGCTCTGGCTTTTTCAGGTTGACCAGATTATTTCTCACTTGGCATCTGCCTTCTAGTTTCCTAATAGTTCTTGCTGTTGTCTCTTGTCCCTTTATGTTCTTTCCATCCTAGAATGTTTAGGTCTCTGAAAAAAAAATGCATCTGTAGTTTTAGTGGGACTTGGAGGAGGAGAAAAATTATATACATGTGACAAGCTGTCAGCTTCACCCAGAAGCCCCAGGAGGATTTATTAGTGTTGTGAAAGTTTTCTCTTTATGATATTTAGAGTTTAGATTATTTATTAATGTTTTCTTCATAAATTGTGCCCCCTATTCCTTTTCTTACCTCAGGTACATTTTGTCCAAGCAGTATCTAGACTCAACCTAAACAGTTCCCACATTTCATGGTTTATATAACACTTTAGAACATCTAATTCTTTTCCTCATCTGAACAGGAGACAGGCTCTAAGTAGAACTTTCTAGATATTTAATTGTATCTTGTATGATCACTTAGGATGTGTTTTTTTTTTAATGTTTATTTTTTAGGCAAAGAGACAGACAGCACTAGTGGGGGAGGGGCAGAGAGAGAGAGAAAGAGAAGGAGACACAGAATCCAAAGCAGGCTCCAGGCTCTGAGCTGTCAGCACAGAGCCCAAAGTGGGGCTCAAACTCAGGAACTACAAGATTATGACCTGAGCAGAAGATAGACACTTGATCGAATAAGCCACCCAGGTGCCCCTCTTAGGATATTTCTTAAATGAGGCTGAAAATCTATGAGAAAAAAGATAAAAAATAACTCCTCTGTAAATAAGAAATGAAACCCATCATATTCATATTTGTTAAATACGATTTCTAAGGGTGGATCAATTTTAATTTCAGTATTAATAAAGTTTAAAAAATTGAAAAAACTTAGATAAAAGTAATACTGCTTTAAGCACTATTATTTTTTAAAAAACCTTTTAACATTTATTTTTGAGAGAGAGAGAGACAGAGTGTGAGTGAGGAAGGAGAAGTGAGAGAGGGAGACATAGAATCTGAAACAGGCTCTGAGCTGTCAGCACAGAGCCCTATGAGGGGTTCAAATCCGTGACCTGCAAGATCATCACCTGAGCCAAAGTCGGACACTCAACTGATTGGGCCACCTAGGCACTCCGCATTATTGTTTTTTAATCTATTAATTCAAAATATATACCAGGAGGGGCGCCTGGGTGGCTTAGTCGGTTGAGGGTCTGACTTTCGCTTAGGTTATGATCTCGCGGTCCGTGGGTTCGAGCCCCGCGTCGGGCTCTGTGCTGACTGCCAGCTCAGAACCTGGAGCCTGTTTCAGAGTCTGTGACTCCCTCTCTCTCTGACCCTCCCCTGCATGCTGTCTCTCTCTCTCTCCTAGAAATAAATAAAAATATTTAAAAATATATATATATAGATACCAGGAGGTATACCTACCCTCATCAAATTTTATATTTTAAGACACAATGTGATGTCAGTTTTTATTTTTAAAAATGATGTATTGTTTTGACAAAATTGTAGGCTTGTGTAGACTTTCTTCTGTTGGTTCATATTCTGATCATCTACTGAATATCAAGCATTTTCCTTGGTGTTACTGCAGACACACCAATTTCTCCAGTGGAGGACTTGGAGCTAGGGCTGCATGAAATATAATGGAAGAGGCGAGGAGAATACAAAGATGGGCAGCGAAGCAGAGAGGTGAAAGGAAAAGGCTTAACGGAATGATAACAGATAGAAGTAGCCATGATGGCAGCAGAAATTCAGCTTGAGAGACTACAAAATCTTGACAGAAGTTGAGATAGAAATAGAGAATGTAAAGATTTGTAAGGTCTTCTCACTGGGGCTGTTTATGCCCAAGCATATGAGAGGCGACCACAGTTGTTGAATGAAGATCTCTATTGAGCTGTTGACCAGACAACAGAAAAATGAGAAGACCTTTCATTATCAGATTGTCTGCATTGTTAGTTGCATTCTACTGGCCCAATTTGGTGTTTATGAGAATGATGTCCTAAAGAAAACTTTGGAGGGAAAAGGCTGCAGGAAATTTGTTTATTTACATGTCAAATCATATATGTTTTTTTCCTTTATCAAACTGACTCTATTTTTTTTCTGATACATCCTTCTGGAATTTTAAAGATTGATATTTATCAAAAAGAAAAAAGAACTACTTATAAACACTAACAGAGCACATTTTGATGATCTTTAAACTTAGATACCCTATTTGTTAATAGATACTACTTTTCTGGTATTGGACCAATCTTCTTGGGACAAATTTGGGTAATCATATGGTTATTCAAATGCCTATGAAATATTGCAGCTTGAAAATTTTCAGTTAGTGTTGTGAGTCCAACCATATGTATGACGAACATGGGAAAAATACAAGTTTTTATTTCATTTTCATTAGTTACCCAAGACGAATAATGCATGCTACATTTTCTAAAAGGTTTGAAACTGGTTTATCTTGTGTACATAATACTGCAATGAGCATTCTTTTTATTTTATATTTCTAAAATATTCCTAAGATGTTTTCAGAGTTGTGACCTGTTCCACTAGCTAAGTCTACCTTTCTACAAACAGGCCAGTTTTCTTAAGGCATTTTGTCCTTCTACCTATTTTAAGCATGGTCTGTTGCACTCAAGCATTAACCTAAAACACAGAGGAGGGTGTAGATCTAAAGGGCATGAGCCACTGAGCTCCCAGCTTTCCTTATATACAGGAGGTCCTAAGTAATGCCTGAGCAATGGGATGGGGGACAGGGGTGAGAGGGGTACTTGAAGATCATTCATCTGAAGGGAAAAGTAAAGAGCACTCATAAATACTCATGTAGAAATCATGTTGTATTTATCTACAGAAGAGGATTCTTTGGATGTCACAGCTGTAGAGTGATGGCAGGTAAAGTACTAGGTTTGGAAATGAAGATACATTTCTTCTTCTCACTTCATATACTTCCCCAAGGACAGAGGCTTGTGTTTAAGAAAACTTTTTGGCTCACCTTCTTTTTCTTTAAGATACTCTTCTGAGAGGTGGAACTGATCTCAGGTCTCAGGTCATGATCTCACAGTTCATGAGTTCAAGCCCTGCATAGGGCTCTGTGCTGACAGTGTGAAGCCTGCTTGGGTTTCTCTCTCTCCCTCTCTCTCTGCTCTTCCCCCACTCATTGGCAAAGTAAATAAATAAACTTTAAAAAAGTAAACAAAAAAGAGATATTTAAACAAATTCATGTGTTCTGTCTAACATGTTTTTGTTTGTTAAATATGGAATTTCTTTGCACATGATTTATTTTCTTTCTGAGGTAAAATATTTATGTCCTAAAATAATGTGTTCACAATGGCAGTTTAAATATTTAAGCCCACACAGCAAAAAGCGTAAGAAATATTGGTTAGTTTTACATTTTTTTCTTTTTAAAAACAGTCTTATGTCTTAGGATTTAAACTATAAAGGCAGAGAAATTTAATTTTCGCTTTATTTGATAGGACTACCTGAAGTTTCTCTCTCATATGTGTTAAATATACACATAAATATCTAGCAAATAATTGAAAATATAAAATATGCAGGTTATTTAAGATTTTAAAAAACATTTCTGGCTTTCCTAATAATAACTTGAAGGAGGCATTCATTTTATATTTGAAATAAATATCATATCATGGAAGAAGAGTTATTTTTCTAGATTCTACAATGATGGCTTACTTTTTTGTTGTTGTTGGGCATCATGTTAGAGCACTTAATAAGGTATTATCATTGTCCTTTCCATGAATATTCTCCCTCTAAGAATTTGGTTTGTTTTATATTGTGAAGTCTTAAATCACTGGAATCATTATTCAGTAACGCCAAGGAGAAACGCTTTAACATAAATAAGAATGATTCTGTATGCCAGTTATACTTACCTGATAAAAATTTACATATATTTTGACATAATATGTAATGGGCAAAAATTAATCTTATGTAAGATCTTAGTAATTGTTTATTAAAATTAACTGAATGTGAGGACATAGATACTCTTACCTGAAATTTGGCATCTCAGTGTCTGGCTGTAGTGAATTTATGAGGCAGCTATGTCCATTTCCAAGTTTCAAAACAGTTCCGTATTGTGTGACTCTGTAGAGATACAGGTGGACAGAGTTATATTCTGCATCATCTTAGAGCACAGGTGATTAAAGTATTAGAAATGCAGGAGCAAGCAAAGACAATTCAAATGAAAGCATACAAACACAATTTATTCAGAGCTTGCTATAGCAAAGGAGTCAGCTGTCATCACTTACTTTTGGCAGATGCTCAAAGGCAGATAGAGAACACAGAGAGCTTTAAAATGGGGAAAAAAAAAAGACTTCAAATGTCTGTGATTGGAGACTGTTGACACAGGGAAGATGCGGCCAGTCTACCTATATGCAGGCCATCGTATACAATTGGTTTGGGGAGCGTATTTTGCATTCTTTGATTGTTACTAAATTTAAAGTGAGGCAAATATAGGTGGTCCCACTGTCATTGTCAAAGTCCTGACCATTCCTGACTAGTTGCTATAGAACCTGTGATTTGGTCTCCTGACCTAGTTGCTGTGGTTTGTGGGTCAAATCTCTATTGTCATATTTAGTCTGGCCATTGTCCACTTACGTAGAAGTCTCTCAGAAATTTAACTGATAATAATTTCTTTGGGATAGTGACTATGGATAATTAAACAAGCAATATTGAATTAATTTTATATTTAAAAATATTTATTTTTATAGGAAAAACAATCTGCAATAATCTTTATCCTAAAACAATGGTCCAATGTGTTTAAAAGTAATAGGGTTAAAAAAAAGTAAACCAATAAAACATTCCAATAGAATGTCCAATAAAATATTCCAATAGAGGCTGTGAATATAACTAATTTTATCAGTCTTATTTCTGCTGTGTTTCAAGAGCTGTTCATTAGTGCAGTTTGGAGTTTATTTGCTCTTTACAGTACTTGATGAATATATCCTATAAATAGGAATCCCCCATCCCACATTTGGTATCTTAAATTCTCACTCCTATGTCTAATTTCCTCATTTCCAAAACTTTTATTGCCTAATTCTCAACCTTGTCATGGTCTCTTGTCTCAGATGCTTCCACTTTCCCCCAATTTGTTGTCATTTTATTTTTCTTTTCTTAGACAGCCTAGACCAATTGGCCTATACTCTCTCATGAAAATCTTGACTTCTCTCTTCATGACTAGATGAAACCATCCCTTGTCTTCTGTCTTTTACTTGGGCTTTCAGACTGGGAATTTCATCCTTTGTTTTCTTATGACCAGATGTGTTTTGGTATCATCCATGATTTTATATAGGAAGGGAGCCTCAGAGAGATACTAAATTCTTGTTACTCTGGTATGTAGTGTTTAGGTCATTTTTAATTTGGGGTGACAGGGATCCTCTCTTTAGTTAAATTCTCTTACTTTCTCTAAGTTTTGGGGTTCTTTTGAGCATTCCACCATAGTTACAGATATTTACTTCTACAGATTCCATCCCTCACTTGGGCTACCTTGAAAGCAATCTTTGATATTTACATTTTGTGGCCATATTCTGTAATTGTGAGTGGGAATTGATCTCAGTACCTGTATCTTGTCTGTCAGTCTCATTGACTAGGTCATTTATGCTTTGTCTTTCCCAAAAGGGCACTGATCATTCAGGTGCAATTGTATAAATAGTTATTATCAATATCACCGTAATTTCTATGACAGTTAAAACATGAGGTTGTTTTCTTTTGCTCATATAATGGCAGAGAAGGTCTTTAATTTTATATTCTTCATAGAAACTTACTCAGGGTTTTCAAATTTTTATATTTACTTTGTTAAATTATTTTTATCATAAATAGAATTTATATCATGAATTCAAATTCATGGACCTATATTAGAATCAAATATTTTTGTATATATATAATAACCATTGAAAAACAGAATAAGAAAGAAAAGAAGGGATCACCACAATTCCATTACTCCAGAGGCCAAAACATCCAGAGTTTTAAATTAGACAATATTGGCAATTAAATTTTTTAATGTTTATTTATTTTTGAAACAGTGAAAGTCAGAGCATGAGTGGGGGAGGGGCAGAGAGAAAAGGAGACACAGAATCCAAAGCAGGCTCTAGGCTCTGAGATGTCAGCACAGAGCCTAATGCGGGGCTCAAACCCATGAACTGTGAGATCGTCACCAGAGCCGAAGTTGGCCACTTACCCGACTGAGCCACCCAGGCACTCGAGCAATTAAATGTGCTTTTTTTTTCTTACAAATAGTTTATTGTCAAGTTGGTTTCCATATAACACCCAGTGCTCATCCCCACAAGTGCCCTCTTCCATGCCCTCCCTCCCCCCCCCCATCCATCAGTCCTCAGTTTGTTTCTCAGCACTCAAGAGTCTCTCATGGTTTGCCTCTCTCCCTTTCCCCCACCATTTCCCCCTTCTTCTCCCCCTTGTTCCTCAGTTAATTTCCTCCTAATCCTCCTATATGTGCAAACATATGATATTTGTCCTTCTCTGCCTGACTTATTTCACTCAGCATAACACCCTCAAGGTCCATCCATGTTGCTACACATGGCCAGATTTCATTGTTTCTCANATACAAAGCAAATGTTTTAAAAGGGAGAGGTGAACTTGAAGTTTTCCTTAGGAAAATGTCCTGAACCTCCCCAAATTCTATCATTATCTTCAAAGAATATTTCCTTATCTTCTACAGGGAAAAGCTAAAACTTCAGAGAAAGTTTCTGTCACATTTCTGACCTGATGGCATTGATAATATGCAAGAAAAATAGAAATGAAAGCAAATTATTTGTAGGAGTAAAAGTATTAAATATATTATTTTGCCCTTTGAACATTAAAAGTTGTTTTACTCACATATATAGGGAACTTATTCAAACTTGTTTTAAGAATAATTTATTATAAGCATTTGGGACCTATAAATGTTTTTAAGTTCATTAACATATCATGACCTTGGAAAAAGAAGCTGAACTAATTCATGTAAGGTATTTCATGGTATTTTTGAGTTTTCATTTTAAACAAATACTAAAGCTACCTGGGGATTATTTTTCATGTAATTGTTTGAAGGCAAAACAAAATACAGTGATATAAAGGCCAAGAAGCTATTAAGAGAAGTCAAAGATTCATTGAAATATTTGTTCATTCATGTATTCATTTATCTGTGCAGGTATTTAAAAATACTTAGTGAGCAGCTATCAAACACTGGGTTCTGTTCTTCATAGAAAAAACAAATTTTAGGGGCACCTGGGTGGCTTAGTCAATTAAAGGTGGTTCATGTCATGATTTTGTTGTTCATGAGATCCAGCCCCATGATGGGCTCTGTGCAGACATCATGGAGCCTGCTTGGGACTCTCTTTCTCTCCTCCTCTCTTTCTCTCTGCCTCTCCCCCACTTGTGCATGTGTGTGCTCTCTCTCTCTTTCCCTCCCTCCCTCTCTCTCAAAATGAATAAACATTTTAAAACTAGAAAGCAAAATCTATGTTTGGTTTTAATATCTACTCTCAAGGACTTGTAGAGATTGAGGGAGGAATAAATATCAGGATTAGGAACTCAGGAAGTGACCAGCTATGCACTGAGAATTAGTAAAGACTTCACAGAAAAGGAACTATTTGAACTCAGACTTGAAGAATTAGTGGGAGTTTCTCAGATAAAGAAGCAGAAAAGCACCTCAGAGAAGGAGTATGAAATGTAGGGCATGATTACAAAGGAAAGTGGCAGAGGACAGCACTGGTGTGAGTTGGGAGCAGATGATGAATGGCCTGGAATTGAACTTCAAGTCATAAAAGTCTGAGGATGTCAAATCTTTTAAGATGACTCTTATATTATATATGAAAGATAAGGGAAAATAATGGTGCTATTTTTAATGTAATATTAATTTAGGGGAAATATATCTTTGAATATATTTAGTTCAAATACAGATGTTTTGGATTTCTGATAAAATATACAAGTATAAATATCTCAATTGCTATTAGAAAGAGGAACTAGAGTTCACGGTAATATTAGGTACAGATCCAAATTTGGGAATTATTCTCAGAGAGATAATTGTTAAAGCTATGAGAGTCAATGAGCTTTTCAAGGTAGGCTGTATGAAAAGGGAAGAAAAGGAAACTATAGTCTGGATATTAGAGTCTATTTAAAAATTTAAAATATTATAATATCAAATATTCATTTAGTCTGTTTTTCCTTCATAAATTATTAAAGTGTTCTTGAGCATTGTCTATTCTTCTTATAGAAATGTGATAACATATAATTTTCATGATATTTTAATTTCTCAGAAATAGGATTATTTTATAGGTATATCATGGAATCTGTACAGACCCAACTTGCCATGTCTTTCTGGAAAACACAGCTGTACCTCCCTCACTGTGATCCCCCACCCTAGATTGGTGCTTAGTGGTCTAGAAAAAGATATACCCATATTTTCAGTAGTTCTTATATACAATAAAAACAGGAATGGAAATTTAACTTTGAATCTGTACCACAATACCTTCATCCACCTTGCAATGGAACTAAATAATAGCAACAGGATATGGGCAATGAAAATTTCTTTTCTATTTTATTTTTAAATAGAAGCTGGGGTGCCTGGATGGCTCAGTCAGTTAAGTGATACCTTTGGCTCAGGTCATGATCTCACTGCTCATGGGTTCAAGCCCCGTGTGGGGCTCTGTGCTGGCATCTCAGAGCCAGGAGCCTACTTCAATTCTGTGTCTCCCTCTCTCTCTGCCCCTAACCCCCTCATGCTCTCTCTCTCTCAAAAATAAATAAACATTAAAAAATTTTAAGTAGAAGCCAAAACATCTGATACTGTTAGAAGGAAGTTGCAGTAATATATCACTAGAGATACCAAAATAAAAATAAATACGGTTTGTATATTTTTTATCTGGCATTTAGCAATAAATATTGGCTTTGGAGTCCAGCACATGAGTCGAATCCTGACTTCATCACTAGATGTGTGTGTGTGTGTGTGTGTGTGTGTGTGTGTGTGGTGTGGACACATCACTTACTCTAATTCAACTTCAAAAAAAATGTTATTGTCTTTGAAACGAGGAAAGCAAAACCTACCTGCTATGTTTGCCATGAAGATGGTATCAATAATGCATATAAAATGCCTGGTGTTGAGTTAGGAGACAATAAATGTTGATGACTATTTCCAAATGACTTCATATTCTTTAAAAAGTAATGTGAATGGGCAAGAGAAAAAACCTTACGGGAGAATTGGTATGGTATTTTAAAGTCCTTACCTAATCCCACAAAACCAACATGGAGAGAACATGGGACACACCCACATGATCGATGGTGGGTGACTTAGAAAGTTTATAGTTGGGGCACCTAGGTGGCTCAATCAGCTAAGCATTTGACTTCAGCTCAGGTCATGATCTTCCAGTCTGTAAGTTCATGTAAGTTCAAGCCCCGTGTCAGGCTCTATGCTGACAGCTCAGAGCCTAGATCGTGCTTCATATTCTATGTCTCTCTCTCTCTCTGTCTCTCTCTCTCAAAAATAAATAAATAAACATTTTTTTAAAAAAGAAAGTTTATAGTCAACAGCTAATGGCATACATGTTGAAAACATTTTGGTCATAAAATGGCATGGACTCATCATTATAGATACTAATTTATTGTTTGATAATATTAAAAAGAAAGCCAAAGAATGAAGTACAGTTTAGATGATAGAGATCTTATAGGAAGAGGAGTAAGTTACATTCTTGCCAGAACTGAGGGAATACAAGTTCCTCAAGTAGCCATTTCTAAGAAATTTCAAAATAGACAAATATTTAAAGGTGCTGTTTTAAATAAGTGTAAAGGTTGGTTTGGTATGCTTTTGTTTTCTTTCTGGGTAAAAAATGTGATAATAAAGCAACAAAACTACATTAAAGATAAAGTAATCCTATTACATTTGTAATCTTACCATAGCTAACATCATGATATCCCTTGAGGTCTGGCTCCTACAAAATATTAGATTAGAAAGGGCAGATTCAAGCATTGCAGAAGTGTCAATTTGCCAGCTGGCCATCATGTGTTTGACGGGTGTTTAACAATGAGTATTGGCTGACCTCTGCTGAAGAACATGGATAGTATTTGGGTACCTGAGGCAACTGCAATCCACAAGTGAAAACACCATCTCTCAGATTTGTAATGGAATACCACGAGATGTCAAGGTGAGTCACATCACATAAATGTCACCTACTCTGACAGCATTCAGGACATCTGCCCGTGGTGCTTTTCTTCCAATTTTCTCCTTGTATAATGAAGCTACTCTAAGATGCCGGTGGGGACTGGCAGTCTTTTACAGTACACCGATAGAAATAAACATTTTATATTTTAAATCTGGCTCATTTGTTATAGCTTAGGGCAGATACTGAATCTCAATTACTCTTGATGAGAGCAAAACTCACTTTATACAGCTACACAGAAAAATGAACCTAAAAAAGGACATGAGTAGCTTTAAAGTACCCTCTATTTTTTTAGAGTTTTAAATGTCATTATTTATTATGTTTCAAGACTGTGTCTTCTTTTAGCAGTATAGCTTCACAGCAAAGCTGAGAGGAAGGTACTGAGATTTTCCATATACTCCATACCCAAGACCAAGACCAGCTAACCACTTTCCATTATCAACAACCCCTACCAGAGTGATACATTTGTTACAATGAATGAACCTCCACTGACACGTAATTATCTCCCAAAGTCCATAGTTTACATTATTTATAGTACTCTCTTGAAGATGCATTCCCAGTGGAACTGCTGAATTGGGGTTTTATATTTGTCCATTATTTTTAGTAAAGATAGATAATTTTAAGTTATCATTTTTAGCAAATTCTATATTCTAACAAGCAGACCAACAGTCTAGCATTTACAAGACATTCTCTAATATATTTCCAAATCATAATTTTTTTTTTTTTACTTTTTCTTGTCTATAGGGTTTTGCTTATTTTTGGTTTTTTGTCTTAAATGCCCTTTCTTTAGTACTGTGATTAAATCATTTGTCTTTCTTTAATTATTCTGGACTCTCTCCTTTTTTCTTCTACTCCAGATGGCTACTTTATGTTTGCTGATTTCCATGGCAAGTACTTGTCAACACACTTCTGGTTTCGTTTCTTCTACTCCTTTGTGCTCAATTTATTGGATTACATTTGTCAGTTTTGTCTTTTTTTTTTTTCATGGTCTGCTTCTCTTACCTTGTCCTGTAATAGTCTTATTGTCCAGCCTTCCATTCTGTTTATTTTTCTACCCTTCTCCTATTTTTCCTTTCACCCTTGGTATCTTCCATGTGACCATCTTTATCAATATCTAATCAGTAATTCTTCCCCTTTATTTTTCCTCTTTCATTCTTTTTACATCCCTTTTACAGGGACTTGCTTTTATGCCATCTAGGCCATCCCTTTATCCTTACATTTCTATAATGATTTCCATGTCATTGCTTCCCCTTCAGCTTTCTTCATTCACATTTGAGAGGTATTTATTAAAGTTCACTATGTGCATACAACATACAGACCTAAAGATAGAATGACATAGACCTTGCTTTCAAGAATTCCTCCATCTAGAAGAGATAGACGCAGACACAGAAATCAGCCAATCATTAATAATGTAGAAAGTGCAGAGATAACTGACACAGGGTTTGATAGAAGCCCTAGAGAATGGTGCTATGGGTTGGGGGACGATGGAAAGAAGAAAAGAAAAATTCCCAGATGATGTGTTATGTCAGCTAAGTCTTGAGGGAAAAGTATTAAGTGGTGGGAAGACCTCTCTAGGTAGAGGAGTGGTATAAAAAAAAAATAGAAAAGGCTCAGAGATGTGAAATATCATTTGCCATAAGGAGATATGTAAGCAGTTAGGTGTTGCCTGAGTGTAAATGGTTGCAGAGAATGTGCAAAGGAACTTGGGGAGCAGAAAATGGCTTCACTGTAGAGGGAGTTATTTGCCATAGTGAGAAGCATGAGCAGGAACAGCAACCTTGGATGCATTTGAAGCAGAAAATGTTCATAATCAGATTATCATTTTGACTGTATGTATACTGTTTCATGTACTTAGAGGATAGGTTCAAAGGATATAAGAAAGGAGCTAGGGATCTAGTTGAAGACTACCTTATGAGAATCTCCATCAGGGTGACAATCTTCTGATAGGAAGATCAGAGAGAGCATATTCAAGAATTATTTCAATGTAAACATTGGCAGAGCTTAATTGCTAATTGATTCTAGGGGGACGAAAGGGAGAATGAGTCTTGGATCTACATTTGGTGATCAGATGGACAATGATGTCAAAAGCTAAGAGAGGGAAGATGCAGAGGAACTAGCTCATCATTTGTTCTTTCTCCTTAACGCGTCTTCCAACATTTTTAATAACTGCATTTTTTAAGGGCACTATAATTTTTAAAGCTCTCACCCATCCATTACTTCATTTAATCCTCACACGAATTCTCTGAAATTGATTGAGCAGGTAATATCCACAATTTTCAGATAAGAGCACTGAAAATGCCTTTCCTCAAACGTATATTCTAGTGACAGCAGGTTTTTTTAAATGCTCAAAATGTTTTCAATTAGCCTCACATCCTAGTCTGGCTGTCAGGCTGGGGGCGTCTACTCCAGCCTGGGAAAGACAGCCATGCAGGCACTGCCTTCACAAACATGAACAAGTTTAAAGAGGACAATTCTCATCAGATGTATTCTAACTCGTGGCTGTCACAGTAATGCATATTGTTTAGTGCCTCCTCCTACAAAGGGAGTTGTCCTCCCCCTCAGAAGGAACACCTTCAAATAAAAGGAAGCTTATCAATTGGCTTAGAATTCACCTTTAATAAATATACACTTCATATACACATAATATTTTCCATACCATGTTTTAAACATGTGTTACAGATAGGCTTAAGACTATATTAGTGACTCCTGGATTCAACCCAATAATCCCCTCACATTTGTTGTTCTCTTTGTGTGTGTGTTCCTGTAGAATTGTATTACAGACACACATGCTATTTTAAAAGCACTATGTAAGTGGTTGGTATAAAAGGAAGGCTTCTGTTGGGGCACCTGGGTGGCTCAGTCCATTAAACTTCAGACTTCAGCTCAGGTCATGACCTGGCAGTTCCTGAGTTTGAGCCCCATGTTCGGCTCTGTGCTGACAGCTCAGAGCCTGGAGACTGCTTGAGATTTTGTGTCTCCCTCTCTCTCTGCCCCTCCCCTGCTTGTGCTCTGTCTCTCAAAAATGAATAAACATTAAAAAAAATTTAAAAGAAAGCCTTCTGTGTTCTCCCACCCAGGCTGAAAATGAGAGAAATCACTTTCCTGGTAGTAGTAATAACACAGGGGAGTTTGATGATAACAGAAGCCTTCCCTGCACCGCACTCGTGTTCATTTCTAATGGGAGATAAACACACGTGGGAGGCAGCACACTGCACCGTGAACTAATTCCCCTCAATGTATTTGAGTCCACTCTGCTGTGAGAAGATATCATTTCATCATACCTTACCCCGTATTTCTAGGTTGTTTACACTCTGAGGATCCTTGTATTAATGGAATCCTTGCTTTTCCTTCTCATTACTATTAAGGTTATGTTTAGATTTAAGATCTAGATTTAAAATGAGGACACATAATATGAATTGAGTATTTATTTGTATGGTAGGCAAATGAGGAAGAGAAAATGCATTGAATTATGATTCCTGTGAGGAGCTTGGCAATGGCCTAACCTCATAAACTAATTGAAGGGACCTGTCAAATTATACTGCACAGCATAAAATCATGGACTGCAAGTGAGAAATAGATCAGAATTAATCTGAGTGTTGCTTACCCTGTCTGGCGTTTGTTCTTTTTACCAGATTTATTCTCAAACTATCCTGACGCAGAAGGGTATAATAATCTAGAAAAGTGAGATTGTCCAACAGCATTTTTCGATAAAGATCTAGAATTTTGCTGATTGTGTTAAAATTTGGAACTACTCTTTAAATTCTATATATCATTATAATGTCTCAATAATATGGATCAGGTCAAATAATTCTCTTTTCTAAACTCGATAAACTCTGTTATGTATATGTGAATAGTTTTAACAAAAGTAAACCCAGGAAGTAATTAGAATAGTCATTCTAAAACTGTAATCAGAAATACCTGGGGAGCTTACTTTTGCCCCTTAGATTTATTGAGTCTGAGTAACAGGGTATAGTGATTGAGAATATTTAAGCTTCCCAGTATATTCTGCTGTGAACTGATTGAAAAATACCAGCTTGAAATGCATGTTTAATATTATTCATCTTCATGTGGAGAAAGTAATAACATATACAAACTCCCTGTGTAGCATGCTGGCACCCTATGTGTTAATACTAAATATACACTTATGTGCTTGTTTATCTATAAAGCACCTTTGGATGTTTTCTCATAGAGGACCAGCGATCAGGTTGAGATAAAAGAGGCATTTATTTTTGACTCTATAAACTTAATCCATTTATAATACTTGAAATTATTTTTCACTAAGTTCCAGGTTATGAATATGTATGTGTGTGGGAGAGTGAGAGCTTATGTGGGGGATGAGTCTGTGGGTGTATATATAATCAATGAATATAGAATATATATATGATAGCTAGTTGAGTTCATCTGGACACCAGGTAAATTTTGATTTCTCTTTAGAAAATTCTGTTTTCAGGGTGCCTCAGTTGGTTAAGAGTCCAACTTCGGCTCAAGTCATGATCTCATGGTTATTGGGTTTGAGCTCCATGTTGGGCTCTGTGCTGACAGCTAGGAACCTGGAGCCTGTCTTTGGATTCTGTATCTCTCTCCCTCTCTCTACCCTCCCCTGCTCACCCTGTCTCTCTCTCTCAAAAATAAATAAAACATTTTAAAACATTTTAAAAAAANCATGGTCCTCAGTTAAGTTCCTCTTAATCCTCTTATACGTGCAAACATGATATTTGTCCTTCTCTGCCTGACTTATTTCGCTAAGCATAACACCCTCAAGGTCCATCCATGTTGCTACACATGGCCAGATTTCATTGTTTCTCATTGCCATGTAGTATTCCATGGTATAGATAAACCACATCTTCTTGATCCATTCGTCCATTGATGGACACTTAGGCTCTTTCCATGTTTTAACTATTGTTGAGTGCTGCTATGAACATTGGGGTACATGTGCTCCTATGCCTCAGCATTTCTGTATCCCTTGAGTAAATTCCTAGCAGTGCTCACAATAGACAGTCTTACCCATCCTTCATCTCTATCCCATCCCTAACCCCTGCCGCATAATTAAATATTCATAGCATTTTCATGATAAGCCAGGCCCATCATTTGACTCTGGGAATTTAAGATAACTGACATATGGTTGCTACCCTCAAATGCTGGCAGTAAAAACATAAACAGGTGAAGAAATATGTGTAATATAAACTTATCCCCAAATACTTCATCTAAAAAGATTTAAATGTGAACCAAAAAATTCTAAGAGTCTAATATGCTTATTATAAAGGAGAGGGTGGAAAATACTGTTTATTATCCTTCTACCACTAGTCTTCTGTCTCCTATATGAGATAGTAACCTATTTCCTCCCAATATTTTGTTTGTTTGTTATTTGTAAATTTTGTGCTTCTTCCATAGTACTATAAGCTTTTGTTTTGTCTTTGGATTATTCCAAATTCATAGTGGCTACCAAGATACCACCTAATGGTTGATGGGTAGGGGGAGAAAGGAAAGGCGTTTGGAGGACTTTATGTCTGTATTCTTATTATGCCACTTTTCTGGGATGTTCCTTTCATTCTCCACCTGTATCATTTTTTGCTTTACAGTCTCCTCTGAAAGTCACTCATTTTCCATCTATCCATCTATATCCTCCCTGCTTGTTTTGAAATACATGGAATTTGGGTTGCAAAAACATACAAGATACAAAAAGTTAACAAAATTGGAAAGAGGCAAAATCTACAAGGCAAAGGAAAAAGAAAGGATTTGATTGTAAAACAGCCTTGAGATTCAACCATAAAAATGAATGTCCAGGGGTGCCTGGGTGGCTCAGTCGGTTAAGCGTCTGACTTTGTCTCAGATCCTGATTTCACAGTTCGTGGGTTTGAGCCCCGCGTGGGGCTCTGTGCTGACAGCTCAGAGCCTGGATCCTGCTGCGGTTTTTTGTCTCCCTCTCTCTCTGACCCTCCCCTGCTCACGCTGCCTCGCTCTCTCTCTCTCAGAAATAAATAAAACATTTTTAAAAATGAATGTCCAAAGCACTATTCACTTCTTAAGAGTGGCGTATAAATTTGAGTCTAAGATGTCTAATGATAAGAAAAACTGATTTAAAATAATAAAATGGATTTTTAAATATAATTGAATTATCAGAGAAAGCACGACAGGTTGTGACTTAGAGACACACGATTCCCCTTTTCATATTCTTAACCTTGAGTTCCGGGTTTTACTTATGGGTGATCTCTGTTTTCCTTTCATGATCTTTAATTGGCTAAAACTGATCCCTTCTCATTCAGGTGAATAATGTTTAGGCCACAGGAAATGAAAGTAAGTGGCTATTAAAGGAGTTCTCTGCAATACTCGCAGTGCATAAATTAGACTTATACAAATGATGTAAAACTGGTCAATGGTCAAAATAATGCTCAGTTGAGATTATGAAAATGAGGCTAAGGAGCAGAAGATAGCTATACAAATGATTTAGGAACCCATGTTATTTTCCCATTACTGAGCATAGTTACTGGGGCCACAGAAGTTAGGTGGAAATTGTGAAGAATTGAGCTGGAGATAGAGGGTGTGACCCGGGAGGTTTGAAGCTCAGAAGGGCAACAGTAAACACTTCCTTTTGTTTTCCTTTATCAGAATTTCATTGTAGCATGAATCAGAGATGGATGATAAGTGAATTGAAAGGAAGTATGCGAAAACCTCAAGATAGCAGTTAGTCCCGACTGGGTAGCAAAATATTTTTTATGTTGTTTATGGCTAATATTGATTCTTTCACACTTTTTAAGCTTGTAAATTTCATTCGTTGTTCACCATAAGTATATGTATGATTAAATGAAATAATAAGAGTACTTGCAGATCATTTTTGCATGCACCATCTAATTTGTTAATCCAGATCATCTGTGAGGAAGATAAAAATAGTTAATAATAATTTATTAAATGCCATTGTATTTCAAACCCTGTTCTGAATATTTTAATTAGTTCATTTAACCTTCAAAAGAATCCTAGGAGGTAGGTACTGTTATTATATTACAGATGAAGACATGAAGACATGGAGTGAATATATTAATAACTCAAGGCCTCACAGCTGGTAAATACTAGACATGGGGTTTGAATCCAGCTAGTTTGATTCGTGTCTGCCCCTCAACTTTACCAGCATATTGCAGAGCAGCAGGTTGAAACAGAGATAATATACTTCTATGATTTCTAATACATGTCTTTGTGTGTCATACAGTGGTATAGAAAAAAGTTGTTTGAAGTTATGTGAAGTCCAGCCTCAAGCTTTTAATCAGTCAGGCTCAGAATCCAAAGTTCTACCCTAAGCATGAAAAATACAGATCCATGATGCAATAGATAAGCTAGCAGATATTTCAAGGCAATATTAGTCCCCAAAATATGCACATTGAAGCAAGAATATAAATGCTATTATACACACATATGCAAAGAAACACACACACACACACACACACACACACACACACATGCACATACAGACAAAGTTTAGAATTCAGGTAAAGAATCAATCACTGCTGCTTGAAGTGTAACTTCCAGAGAGGAGCCCTTGGTCTAAGTTCTAAGTTTTTAAAATAGCTAGAAGGATAAGACAAACCTATCCCCCACCCCCCAAGCACTGAAATGAAGCAAAAATATATGAAGTGCAGTGGAAAGTGCAATGGATTTGGGTATTTACTTTTTCTTTCAAACGTGATCTTAGGCAAGTTCCTTCTCTATTTTCTCCTCTGTAAATTGGGAATAGAAAATCACCTTCTACACTGGTGCTGCTGTGAAACAAAATAATCTATATACATATATTTTATAAATTAATGTGTAAAATTAATATACTATTAATTATAAATGTATGTTCATACTTCACTAATTAAATGATTGCATGCAGTGGCTACTACTTATCAAATTCCTGAGATATTGGGGCACCTGGGTTCAGTTAAGCATTGGACTTTGGCCCAGGTCATGACCCAGGTTCGTGGGTCTGAGCCCTGCCTTGGGATCTGCACTGACAGTACGCACCCTGCTTGAGATTTCTCTCTCTCCCTCTCTCTCTTTGCCCCTCCCCCACTCACTCTTTCTCTCTCTCTCCAAATAAATAAACAAAAATTCCTGAGCTGTGGTTGTAGGTGAAGACAAATTAAAATATTTAGAAATGGGAAAGTAGCTGTATACATTATTTCATAAAATGTTAAATAGTGCCTAGAAAATAAGAGATGTACAATATACATTTGGTGTTTGAGTGCATAAACGAATGAATTGTACAAATATATGAATGCTGACAAAGTTCTGGTTTTCATCAAGTCTTCCACTCTTCTACCTTAAGTAGACTACGGCTTCAACCTTAAAAATGTGGGGGAAATTTGTATTGCTATTTAAACATTTTTTGCCTGAGCTTGGTGTCAGGATGAATGGTTATTAGCAGATATTCTCATTTTAACTTGAATCATATTTTTCTTTTTTGTTTTTTAGTTATGATTCATATTTTTCTTTTTTGTTTTTTAGTTATGACTTGTTGTTTTTCACCTGAAAAAAAAAAAAAACCTCTTCATTCTAAAATCATTTAAAGGATATGTTTCACATACAGAATGAAAACAAAGTTTTACTCAATAATAATTATTAATATACATTCTCTAAGATGCTTTTATTTTCTCTTCAAATACCTGAAAAATATTTTATCAAAGAAATGTTGTGCACTAAAGAAAAATCTAATGGTATATAAAAGCAAATTTTTAAAGAAGTCTCCTGTCCTACTAACACTCTCCCTCTCCTACTCTAAATTCCAACATATGACCACTTTCAGGTACTTTTATATTAGCTTTTGTCTTTGTAATCTACATTTCACTAAATGATTATATTGCTATTTTGTAATTTTTCAGCTATTATCATTGTTTTGTGATCCTTTCATAAATACATAACAGGTTTTTTTTTTCAGTTCTGCTATTGGCCACCTCTATAACCTCAACAATCATATGCTAAGAGCCACTTTGTTCATCAATCATCAGATTTTCCTGAAAGAAAACAATTTATCTGGACTGTCTGTTTGTATAAAGAGGATATAGCAGCTATCTTACTTTTTCCCATCTTTTCTGACCCTGTCCTACCTTACCAAATCTTACAAGTGCACCTTGATTTTTACTTGTATTTTCCTTTATAACTGCAATATTCATGCTTTGTCTATTAGTTGTTTCTATACTTTGAGAAAACTAAATATTGTTTATATTATTTCAGCTATAAACATTGTTCTTCACAATGGTTGTATTCTCAGATTATATTTTCTTTACAATACCAGAATTTCAAGTCTTGTGCCATTCAGTGGAGGACTTCTTCATTCATTCATTTATTCATTTATTTATTCATTCATGTATTGATATATTCATTCATTTATTCATTCATTCAATAGTTACAGGGAAACTCTTGTGTTAAACACTGTTCAAGACTCTTGTAACACAATAAACTAATCAAAACTATAAGGGTGCAGGGCCACATGGAGCATATATACTATTGAATGGAGAAAGACAACAAGGAGTAAATGCAGTAAGTAAATTGGATCATAGTTTAAAAAGCTATGGAGAAATGAAAGCATAGACACAGGTGAAGAAGAACCAATATTGCTGGGTTGGAGTTATAGTTTTAAATAGTGTGATTGAGATGGGCCTCAGTTGAGCAAAAGTTGAAGGAGATGAGAAGTGAAGCATATAGATTGCATAAAAAGTGAGCCTGAAGCAGAAGGCACAATTAGAGAAAATCCTAGCTGGAGAGTGTGCCTAGAGTAAGTAGTATGAGATGAGATCAGAGATATGATGGGAAGGTACAAGACGTATCAAGTGAGAACTTGACTTTGACTCTGAATGTTATAGGGGCCATTTCAGGATTTTACGTAATGATGTTTACTGCTCTGTATTACATTTTTAAAGGGTCACTCCTGTACTGAGAAAAAAAAAAAAAGTAAGAGACAAGGATAGAAACACAGAGACCGATTAGAAGCAGTAAAAAGAAGCCAAGAAAAACTTAATGTGCCATCCTACTCTGAGGACTCCATGGCTTTAATTTCTTTGACTAGTCTATCATTTTTCTATTTACTATCTTTCTAGAAATCCTATTAGTTGAATGTTGGATCTTTTGTATTGATTTTCTATATCTCAGTTTTTCTCTCAAAATTCCATCTCTTGTCCTTGATTTTATTGTCTAATTTTTCCACTACAATTATTAGTATTTTTATTTTTTAAGATATTATTTTTAAGTGATCTCTACATCATAACCCGGAGTGGAAATTCATAATACCAAGATCAGAGTCACATGCTTTACTGATTGAGCCATCCAGGTGGCTCTTCCATTGAAATTATTTAAGAGAACATTTTTGTTTCAAAATTTCTTTCTTGTCCTTTAAATGCTTTTATTTTCTTCATACCATTCTATATTTGTCTACTGGATACACTGTCTTCATAAATCCTTTTATAAATATATATATGGAGACTTTTATTTGGATTAGTCCCATTTAGTTTTTCTCTTATCCTTAAATAACTTATGTTTCCTCAATGGTGATTTACCCCTTGTTTATTCTATGATTTCTTTTCCATATTGAAGACTGTTCTCAAATGTATTGTAATTTTGGGATCTCTGTTTATTTTTAAAATAAGCTAAAGAAAAACATGCTTTATAGCTATTCATGTAAGTGGTACCGGTCTCTCTCTCATTTAATAAAGAATAAATGTGAAGAGTTCAGCCTTTAACCTGGATGATTCTAGACACTTATTTGAGATGTCAACATTTGTGTTAGAAATGAGAGTACTCTTAGAATATACTGTTTACATTTCTTTGGAAAAGAATCTTCCACCTTTTGGCTTGAGAGAGAAATGTTTGCCTGCTCCTGTGAGTCAGGTTAGAGGAGGTCTGTTGGATGCAGGGTAGAACAGACTATGTGTAAATGGAATTTAAGCCTCAATTCTAGCCTTGTTTGCTCTAACTGGTGTTGCCAAGCCTGCAGCTTGTGTATAAGCAGAAACTTCTTTCACTATGATCCATAAGTCAATACAAAATTACATAAATACTAAATGTTCTTATTTTTCTTTACAAATTTTTTCTTTATTTATTTTTATTTTTTTTTACAAATAGTTTATTGTCAAGTTGTTTTCCATATAACACCCAGTGTTCATCCCACAAGTGCCCTCCTCCATGTCCATCACCCCCCTCTACCCCCCACACCCATCATTCCTCAGTTTGTTCTCAGCATTCAAGAGTTTCTCATGGTTTGCCTACCCGCCCTTCCCCATTATTTTTACCCTTCTTTTTCCCCATGGTCCTCCGTTATGTTCCTCCTAATCCTCCTATACGTGCAAACATATGGTATTTGTCCTTCTCTGTCTCACTNCTGGTTGCCTATTATATTTATTGACTGTTTCCTTTGCCATGCAGAAGCTTTTAATCTTAATGACGTCCCAATAGTTCATTTTTACTCTTGATTCTCTTGCCTTTGGGGATGTGTCAAGTAAGAAATTGCTGCGGTGGAGGTCAAGGAGGTTGTTTCCTGCTTTCTCCTCTAGGGTTTTGATGGTTTCCTGTCTCACATTCAAGTCCTTCATCCATTTTGAGTTTATTTTTGTGTATGGTGTGAGAAAAGGATCTAGTTTCATTCTTCTGCATGTTGCTGTCCAGTCCCCCCAGCACCATCTGAAAGAGGCTGTCTTTTTTCCATTGGATACTCTTTCTCACTTTGTCAAAGATTAGTTGGCTGTACATTTTTGGGTCCAATTCTGACTTCTCTATTCTATTCCATTGTCTATGTTTCTTTTTTTGGGTATCTGTTACATTCTTAAGAGAGATTTTATGCCCTGAGAGTGTTTACTGTAGTCAATGACTCCCAGCATTGTTCCAAAATATGTGTTTTTCCCACCCATGGATCTCAGGTCCTAACGTTTCCCTCTCTCCTTATTTTATCCTACTTTTTCCTATTATAGACCCCCCTCTGAACACATGACTCCTAACTGCCATTAGGGACAGGGAAGACCAACAGATCTTAACTACTTCCTGCTGAAGTGGGGTGAAGACAGAGGAACAGCAGTCAAGGCAGGTTCAGAGGTCAATCTCGAGGTCCGATAAAATGGAAAGGTGTTTGGCACATTTGGGCTCGCAAATTTTTCTTGGATGTCTTATTTTTCTGGCATGAGATGGCAACTATGAATTACATATATAAGGAATATCCGACCAACAATCATTAATACTCCAAATGCAGTGCATCTTAGGGAAGAAGCCACACCATAGGAAGGAAAGATGCATGAAGAAGCCACACCATAGGAAGGAAAGATGCATTGTAGCCATCCAAAAAATCCTTGTCATATATATATATATATATATATATATGTATATATATATATATACATATATATATATATATACATATATATGTACACACACACACATATATTTTAATCAATGTTATCAATTTAACTATAATTTTTCCTTCCTCTTCCATACTTATTTGGATCTGGTGATATAGTTGGTTAGAATAATTTACCACCTGAACTAGCTCATGGTCCTCAATCCTCAATTCCTCCTTTGTTCCATAGGAACAAGTCCATGAGGCATATTTAATTGTATAATTGTACCTCGAGTAAAGACTGATCTTGGATATCCAGGCTACTATAAGTCTTGACAATCTTTTGTAAATGTATTCTACCAACAGTTGCAGTGTTGCACCATAATCCAGTGTGATTTAGTACATGGTAGATAGGCTCACAGGTAAAGCTCTCTGTGTCAGCTAGTTCTCCTTATTTACTTTCCCAACAAAAGTTTTCTTTACCCATGTACCAAATGCTATTTGTAATTGGGGTAGAAACAAGTGGCCAGACCTGAGTGAAATCAGGGTTCTTTCTTTCTTGAGGGCACAGCCAGATTTTATTTCTCTCTTCACAGTTAGGAAGAGATACGGGATCCCAAGCTGACTCATTTGTCATTATGGCCCATTGACTCCCTATTGGTAAAATCCTTGTTTAATTTGATACAGTCCTTATGCCTGCAAGTTGGAGTATTGAATATGAATTAGTATGGTCCACCCTAGGCACACGTGCCCTTATGATGCAATGCTTCAAGTTACAGCTCTTAGTAATAATCTTCCGTAACTTGGAGCTTCCATATATATGCCCTAATTTTCAAGTTTCCAATACAGCCTTCATTAGAGTAGGCCATTGTCCCATGGCCACCTCAGGTTTCATATCCATTAACATGGTGAACAATTCATCTTGGGTTATAATACATGCCCTTTCCTAGGTTTGAGTTTGGAAGTGCCTTTGTAGGGTTTCTCTGGTCTTACCCACCCTACTAAGGCCTCATTTTCTTTTGAGCCTGTTTTATCCTATCTTTTCCTATCGTAACAGTAGAGGGCACATTCCTGACATAGCATGTTCAAGGTTCTCCTTTTAGGAGGGGGTGATGAGGTTTTGGGGTAATGGTGGGTTCAGAGCTGACAGCCAAGAAAAAATTCTTGGAGACAGTGGTGCAAAAACATGATTTTTATTAAAGCAGGGGACCCATGGGCAGAAAGAGCTTCCCTGGGTTTGTGAAGAGTGACTGATTATATACCTTCCGCTTGGGAGGGGGTTAGGAGTAGAGTAAGTATCAAAGGAATTTTGGAAGCAAGGTCTCTAGGACTTTGACAGCCTAGCTGTTGTTAGGAAAACTTCGTTTATTACTATTTAGTAAGACTTCAGTCATTAGGCCCTTCAGATATATATCAGAGACCATGTGCTTGTACTATAATTGCCAACATACACTTGGGAGTTAAAAATAAAGGAGGTTTGCAAAGGAATTTTTATGTGTTTAAGGAGATTCACAGAATCCTGTGGTGGGGAGTCAGGATGTTAAGCCAAGATCCCCCTTTGCCCTTAGCAAAGTGTCAGTGTGGAGTTAGCTGAGCTCCTAGAGGAAGGTTGCTGGAGGCCTGCTCCAGCCAGTCCATAGGTTCCTGAAGGATGGACAGTGTTGGTGAGAAAAAGTGAGAGAGCCCTGAGATTCTTTCTGATCACCAAGCAGGCATCTCTGCATTTTTTGTTTTGGTGTCTTTATTTATAAGTCAAACATTAACATGGCATCAGAAAATGGAATTTTTACAATGGATAGTTCTCTGTGATAAGATGTTTTGGAAAATGTACAGAAACAAGTTTTACAGAAGTATTCTTGCAGCACTACCCCAATTATAGTGAGGTTGAGTAACTAAGAAAACAGGGTGTTCTTAGTGAAAAACATGATAACATACACAGTTTAATAATGCTAAGATTAAGTCATAGGTTAAGTTTTAGATACTCTTATCCATCCTCATCACAGCTGCCAGTGTAAGGGAAGGTGTTTGTGGAATGTAGGCCTTAGGGAAGGGACTGCTATACATCATAGGTTAGCAAAGGTATATGTTGTAATTTATGTTCTTCCCTTATCTATTCCTTCTCTCTAAATTGGGCTTTTTGTGTCTGGGCAAGACTTGATTCCAGTTATATTCATTATGGCACCAGAGAGCCAATCATACCTTTAAAGAGTTTAGCTCATTTCCAATACATAGAATAGCCTCTTTGAGTGCATTTACCTTTGTGTCTAGTTTTATGATTTCTTGAATAGCTAGGGCATGAGAAACATTTTTGGTTAGCTGATTTGAGCTGCATGAACCTTTTGGACTAACACAACGGTAGAAACAGAATTGTACATGTAAAGGTCAATCTTTTATGAGTAAGGGCCATTAGCCTGTTCATAGCTCAAGGGAAAGTATGGAGGAAAACAGGACCTGCCTGAGACATGATATCTGTTCCCATAATCAAAAGAAGAAGTTCCCACAATAAGTTCCTTCACAAGGTTCAATCATCATACCAGGGCCAGAATAAGGGGACAAGTCACTCCCGATACCGATCAACAAGGTACCTTGGGGGTTGGTGCTCAAGCAGAAATAATTGAGTGGGGGTGGATATCAGTCATCATCTGATGGCAATAAATTGTGCAAACTTGCCTTAACCTCACCAAGAGCTTTCTCGACTAATGGGCTCAGAATGGCTCCTAACAGAAGGTCACTCTAGCTGTTTTAAGGAATTGTCAGTGGGCTGTAGGTAGTAAAGGAATTTAATTTTTCATTTGCCTTTGTTTCTAACATCACAATGGCAAGCATGTAAACCTCCTTACATCTTGATTAAGGCTCCAGGAAATGGAGCGGAGTCTATAGGTTTCTGGAGATTAGGCTACGGATAAGACAGGGGGAGAGGGCAATTTCTTGCAGTTTACTGTTTTCCATAAACTGAAAGACTGTGATCTCTAACAAAACTTTGTTCCCTTTCCTTTGTTCTTGGGCAGCCAGGGATATCTGAAGAATATCACACATATCCCACCTGCTGGGGGGAATGCTGTTAGCCTGTACTTTGCCCTCAGCTTGCCTTATACTCCCTCATTAGGGAGCATAGTATGAATGAGATACATGTTGTTGTTGTTATAGTTGCTGTTGTTGTTATTGATTGCACCATTTGGGACACAAGTGTTACTAGAGGTAATGCCTAATTGTTACCACAAAGATACATAAAATGCTAATATTAACATATTCACTTTAGTGAAATAATTACTAAAAAAAAAAAGTAGGAATTTTGAGCCACCAGTGTGTGTAATTATTTTTATGTGTTATTTATAATATTCTATGTAGCTTTTATTTTCTAATTGGTAAACTTGGAGGTTGAAATTCAAAGAATATAAATAATTTGCCCAAGGTCAAGGTCACAAAATCTTAAGAGTTGTGGGGAGGAAGACCTTCCTCTGACCCAATGTCCTTATAGCTGGACTTAGAATCATCCTGACATAAAACAGATTAACAGGAGAAAATAATATTTAATAGGTCTACTTTCAGGGAATCCACACAGACATGACATTCAAAAGACAATGAAGCAAGGTGAAGCTTATTTGGGCTGAGGAGAGGGGTAGGACCCTGCGGACACAAAGGGGAGAATGCTCATTAGTGGGAAAGCAAAAGGTGATGTCTGGAAAAACAAAGGTGGCCTTATTAGGCAGATGAGGTTCTTAGGTAAGGGGGAGTCTCTGTTAATAGCTCTCTTCCTGATACAGGCTCTTCTTTCCAATACATAGGCAGTGGGAAGGAGACAGAGAGCTCTTCCTGTATTTCCTAAGTTTCGATTACTTTTAATTCAAAATAATCTTTATGCCAAATAGGTCAATCTTACAAAGTCCATCTACAAGGTAGAGCAGTAACAATCCCAAACTCTGATTGGTTCAGGGCAACTCTTTTCTCCATAACAAGATGTGAAATAAAACCGTAGTTTACAAAGATTAATATTGAAGAGCCTGAAATTAAGTCCTCCATTAAGAGCAACCTCAGGCTGCACATAGCCTCAGTTCCAGGAAAAGCTTCAGCTGAAGCCACCCTCAGGACCACCCTCAGATCAGCCAATCAAAAGAAATGTGTAACATTCCTGTGGTCTGAGTCAGGGACTGAGGATTCTTGCCTAAAACCCCACGTGAGCCCTTTGAACTCACCTCATAATTGGTCATTTTCAAAGGATTCTCAAAGGTCATGATTGGGTCCTGCCAAAAGTAAAGGATGCCTCATAGACACTGAATGGTCAAAACTGTTACCACGGGGGCTGTACAATTATGATTGGTGCTTATGTGATGATACAATATGTACAACGTGTGCACTGTAACACCCCCGTCCCCTACCCCATAAAAACCCTGCTCGCTATTGTTCAAGGCTTCACTTTGCTGCTGCTGCGCGGGTATACAGGTGAGCCCCTGCTCAAGCTTGTAATAAAGACCCTTATGTACTTGCATCGGTGTTGGCTCTTGGGGGTCTCAGGGGACTCGCGATTCGGGCACAACAATATAAGATAGTGTTTTTAAATCCCTGTTCTTGTGTACCTGTTGTTTGACTTTAGTTTTTCCCTTAACTTATTTAACGTATGTCAGGGTTTGGAATAACAAAACTAAACAGAAAGAAGAAAGCCCATAGAAATGCTAATATAGAGTCAGAGTTATTGTTAGAACTGTACTGTATCACTTAGAAGCTCCATTTTGGGGGGCACCTGGATGCCTCAACTGGTTAGCATCAGACTCTTGATTTCAGCTCAGGTCATGATTCCAGGGCTGTGGGACTGAGTCCCAGGTCAGACTCTCTGCTGAGCATGAAGCCTGCTTAAGATTCTCTGTCCCCTCCATGTCCCTTTCCCACCCTGGCACACTCGCATCCTTGTTCTCTCTAAAAGAGCTGCCTTAAACCATGAGAGATTCTTGAATACTGAGAACAAACTGAGGGCTGATGGGTGTGGGGAGAGGGGAAGGGGGTGATGTGCATGGAGGAAGTCACTTGTGAAAAGCACTGGGTTTTATATGAAAACCAACTTGACGATAAACTATGAAAGGAAAAAAATTCAAAAAAATAAAAAATAAAAGAGCTGCCTTGGGTTTGTGAAGAGAGACTGATTGTGTCCAGTTCTTGGTTTCAGCTCAGGTCATGATCTCACTGTTTTGGGAGTTCAAGCCCTGAGTTGGGCTTTGTGCTGGCAGCACAGAGCCTGCTTAAGATTCTCTCTCCCCACCCCCTGCCCCTCTCCTGCTTGCGCTGTCTCTGTCACTCTCAAAATACACAAACTTAATCATTTTAAATAAAATAAAAATAAGTAAATAAATAAAAAATAGAAGTTCCATTTTCATATAATGCCATGTTAATTCTGATAATTAGAGCCCAAGTATCAAAACTGTGAAGACTGATTCTGTTGTTATTTATTGTATAATTTCAAAAATCTTGTGTCTGCAGTGCTATCAAGATGAAACAAATATAGTCATGAAATTTGTTAATGAATGAAAGGTGAAAGTAACAGGAATATTAAGATGGAGAAACTACACAGAGTTTGGTGCTGAGCACTGAAGGTAACAGAGTTAGAAGGGGAAGTATCAGTCAAATGGGGTCTAGCAGAAGGCTAAATTTTTTTAAACAGGGTACTTCTATGTTTTATTTTAAAAAGTCTTTTTGACTTTTATCCTTCTGCAGATATTCCTGAAGAGTCAAATGATTCCATTTTTACTTTGTTTTGATAGAATTTTAAAGGTTATTTCTTTTCTATTCTTTAGAAATCAATTGAGACTAACTGGATGAGCAAAGAACAAAATTGAGGAATAATAGAACCCAGCTTGGTGAAAATATTGATTAAATACCTTCACCAAAGTCAAAGTTAATATGAAAAGTCTTGTAAGAACATAGAGGATTACATACGGGGATTATTATAAAGACTTGCATGTTGAGCGAATTTTTTGTTTTTATTTTCTACATCAGGCAGACGTCATAGTTTTTCATTTAAAGCATATATAAATAGGATTACACAGAAATTCAGTGATAGAGCTAGAAATCAGAAGGAGATAGTTAAAGTCCCTAAAGTAAGATTTTATTTCATTGTTTTTCTAAAGGTCTTTATGATAAAGTCTCACAAATTCAAAATAATAGGTTTATGGGGAGATACAAAACAAACTAACAGTAGATCTTGGGACATGGATTTTGGTTTTCAACCTACGCGCGCCGGTGTGTGTGTGTGTGCGCGCGCGCGTGCAAAGCTGTCCAGTGTATATGTTGCTTCCAACATTTCACATGGTCAGGGAGAATCTCTTTTACAGCTGATTTACCAATGTACGACATAGATGCATTTTTGAATCATGATTCTTTTATGAAACAGAATGTCTCCTACTCATAACGCTTAGGTAGCAAAATGCCTGTTATTATCGTTGTCATATCGATATAATTCCATTGCTGAAAATCTTCCTTTAAATCTGAGGCTCAGTAAATGTACTCCATTTTACATAATTACACCCTTAGAAATCACCATTTCTGCCTGATGCAAGTTGAACGCTGCTGCTTAGAGGTATGAATTAGTCCTTTGTAACAGGTGGACAAACCTTAGATGTAAAACCGACAATAGATCATGTGCAAAAATGCACTCAATGATGTAAAACAAATTTTTCTGAATTTATCTTCCATCATTATTCAGAGCTAAGCAACATTTGAAAAAAAAAAGAAACTGTACCATTTAAATAAAATCCACAACTGCTAATTTGAACCATGGGCATTTGGCATTGTTTTCCAGGAGACTGGATGGGTGGGTTGTTTTGATCCACTGTGACTCACACCAAGCATTTACAATTGGGCTTGAAGAAGTAACAGCTGGAGCTTGGCAACAAGGTTTTTCTCTGCCAAATTAACTGAGTTGTATGGGGATAAAATCTGTGACCTTGTCTTCATTATCCAGTGCTTTACCCAACTGAGTTAACTTCTCCAGTCCACACTGGGTTGTGTGTGTTGTTTACAACAGCAGACAAACAAACGAGTACATAACATCATGGACATTGGTAGCATTTTCATTTTAAAATGAAAGGCTTTTCTTGAAGATGCCAGTATCAGCCTCTTAATCACTGTTAACCAAAGCACTCAGCTAGATACAAAGCTGTGACTGCTAGATTTAGCATTTTAAAACATAAGAAATGATGCTATTAACCTTAGGAATATTCCTGTGTGCTGGTTTAGAAATGTTTATCTGTGGAAAATCAGCAGCCTTTTTCCTCAAGCCATGATATATTATCAAGCCAGACACTGACTACAGAGGGCAGAGCCTTTTGCTCTTTATATAACTCTGATTCTTTTTTAAAAATGTTTATTTTTTTTTTTTTGAGAGAGAGAGAGTGAGTGAGTGAGAGAATGAGCTGGGGAGGGGCAATAAGAGAAGGAGAGAGAGAAAATCCCAAGTGGGCTCTGTGCTGTCAATATAGAGCCTAATGTGGGGCTCAAACTCAGGGACAGCTAGATCATTACCTGAGCAGAAACCGAGAGTCAGATGTTTAACTAACTGAGCCACCAGGCACCCCTACATAACACTGGCTCTTATGCCATTGAACTTGTGCTACTTTTATTTATTCATGAAACTTGCCTTGGTCTATCTCAAGATAGTTATAAATAGTTTCATCATTTGAATTTGTGTTTAATTAGCTTCCCAAACCTGTCACACCTTTCTGAAAGCATATGTTTTACTTCTTCATTTGGCCATTGTTCACATTATCAAATAGTTTAGTGTTGACCTAAGATGTTGCCTGGGAAATAGAGTTTGATGATGATTTTTCATTTTAATTTGTCAATTAAAGCATAATATGACATGTACAGTTTCTGAACTGCACAGTGCTGTAGTCCATCTTTACAGAAGGTGCTGCCATTTTGTTAAAAAGCTCATTCCCCAAAGCATGGGCATTTTCATACCATTTATCATTGGGCAAAACGTCTCAATGACTTTGGATGATGTTTTACTTTTTTTTTTTTAACTTATTAACTATGTTTTTCAGATGGTTAGAGGGGGCACATAACTTTGGTTCTTAATAATCCAAACTGTGCTGCTGAATAGTGACCCAACTCTATTCCATTTGTGGGAAGAAATGTTTTTGAATAGTCACCATAAACCTATATTGGTTAAAACATCATGGAATAAGGTACCTGTAGGGTATGTAGGTTTCCTGATAATATAAATACTTGTGATTTCTTTCTGAAAGAGGTCTTGTTGAAGAACTGCAATAGTGTCTTAGCAATTCAGCTATTGAATAAATTATCTTATTTGTCAAGTGTTCTATTTCAAGGGTTTAACAGGCCTGATAGTTCCTGTAGTCCATCTTCTCATTTTACCAGTAGGAAAATGAGACTGAGAAAGGCTTCAGGAAGCAATGTTAAAATATATCTACAGAGAACTCCATAGATATTATTCAACAAATATTTCATCACTGCCCACATTTGGGCTGATATTTTTAAACTAGAATTTGTTGTAACATTGTATGAAGGCATACTTTAGTTAATTTGACTGATATCTATATTTCGGTAATAAGAGAGCAACATTCATTACCTACATCTTCTGTATTACTGGAAATGGAGAAGCCAGGTGACTAATTTGAAATTGGGTGATGTCCATATGAATCTACATCCTGCTTCAAATATTGCCCTCTGTTTGCAACTCCAAACTCATGAGATATGGATGCTAACAGATGAAGTACCAAGTTCAAAAGCTTTTCATAGTTGCTAAAGTTAAGGGCAAAGTCGTGACTGTTTCCTCTGTTGTAATAAAAAAATAGTAAATCCACAAGTTCCTGGAAGCCATTTTCAATATTTGTTTCAGCATTGTTTTGCTGGATTAGAATTTTAAGCAAACAGAAAATAAGGGATTGGCAAAGGATTTATTAGCTTGCTTTAAATATTTATTGAGTAAGTAGCTCATGATAAGACTGTTCTAAGTAGTTAAACTAAGTAGTTAAAACACTTTGACCTAGACTTTGGATGTCAAATTTGAATTATAGCAAATTACAGAAAAGAAACAAATACATGATTCAGAACAACAACAACAAAATAGCTGGATATAGTTTAATATCAATGTTTTACACTAAGTGCTACAGGAGAACAAGGAGTTCCATATATTTTTTCAGAGAAAAGGTGAAAGTTAAACATTAGACACCAGAAGATGAATTGGAATTGACAAGGTAGACAAGTGAGGAATGAGGTAATAGGCTAAGGAAACAGAAAAGCTAAGTGATGGAGATAAAAATACAAGGATTTGTAAGGGTAAGAGAGTCCATATAGTTAGTGTGAAAGGTATGTGGTGAGGGGTGGTTAAGTATGGCAGGGTACGATTGGGTGAAGTCCAGATGGTAAATAACTTTGTGTGCCTTAATAAGAAGTTTGCTCTCTCTCTCTCTCTCTCTCTCTCTCTCTCTCTGTGTGTGTGTGTGTGTGTGTGTGTGTGTGTGTGTGTGTGATGTAATATCCCGCCTCTGAGTGCCACCCTGTTGTTAAGACATGAATACATGGGGCAACCATAGTCCCCTTTTTCCTTTCTCTCTAAAATAATAACTAGCATGTAATCATTAATGCATCTCACGTCATAGAGCAATGAATACTTTTTTTTGGTAAATGTTAATACTGTGGAAAGTGAAGGGAATCACAAGTAGAGCTGTCTTTCATCAAAGCAAAAGTGAGTCTTCCTCAACCTTGTCCTATACACATAGGTAGAGGATAATTGCATACATTATTCATTTTTGAAATGTGACTTTTGTTCAAAGCGACTGGAGATTTTGTGTATGCTATTTATTTCTGTGTGTATGGAGGGGGCATATTGTGAAAGTGAGAAGAGCCTAAGAGATGAAGTTTGCACGGGCCGCTAGCTAGGAAATTTAAGGTCAAAAATTTACTCCAACCTTTATAAAAGACAGCATCTAACAGAAAACACTGCAAAGATGTTGTATACATAATTTCCAGATTATTTTGAGAAAAAGATCCTTCAGTTGAAGTATTCATTTAGTCAAACTAAAAAATAATTTTATCTTTGTTTAGTATTAACGTATTTTTCTTTCTTAATTTTGGCCACTAATATTGTAGTGTATCAGAGATAGAATCTTCACAATTGGATAGCTCTATCAATTTTTGTTGTTTGGTCTTCACAAAATTAGAGCTTTTGGGCAGTACCATATTTAGAGACTCTTCTAGAGTACAGCCCAATTAGCATCTTATAAATAATTCAAATATGAATGAATCAATGAGTAGGATATTCTGCCAAAGTTCACTGCTTGTTTTCAACATATTGCTATTTACAAATACCTCAAGTTAGTTTTAATATAAATTATTCTCAAAGTAATGTTATGAATACTTAAGGCAGTAATTCACATTTTAGAGTACACAAAATAATGTCAAACACAAATTGCCTGTAGATAATTGTTACAATTTCCTCCAGTTTGGCAATCCTCTTATGAGAAATTAATTCAGATTTTTCCTAGTAATACTGATTTTCCATCATTACCAGGAGAATAGATCAATTCAGCCTCTTAAATTCTTTCAGTTTTTTTGATATAATCAGGCTAATCATTGATTGTGCTTGAGCATTCACAATCCTTGTGTTTGGTGTTTGGGGGTATGTAAAAATATGTACACCAGACTTTCTATTGTCTTTTTAAGTTTATTTCTTTATTTCTTGGGGAGAGGGGCAGAGAGAAGGGAAAGAGAGAATCCCAAGCAGTCTCCCTGCTTTCAGCGCAGAGATCTACACGGTGGGAAATCACAAACCATGAGATCATGACCTGAACGGAAATCAAGAGTTGGAGGTTTAACTGCCTGAGCCACCCAGGTGCTCCCAGACATTTTATCTTTAAGTAATTTCCCTGACAAATTGAAAGATCACATATATAAAAAAACATTTAAGAAAATGAAGATTAGGGGCGCCTGGGTGGCTCAGTCGGTTAAGCGTCCGACTTTGGCTCGGGTCGTGATCTCATGGTTCGTGGGTTCAGGACCCGTGTGGGGCTCTGTGCTGACAGCTAGCTCAGAGCCTGGAGCCCGCTTCTGAATCTGTGTCTCCCTCTTTCTCTGGCCCTAAACTGCTCACGCTGTCTGTCTCTCTCAAAAAAATAAATAAAACATTTAATAAAAAAAAGAAAATGAAGATTAAATGGACAGAGAAGGGAAACATTAATTAGCTGTTGGTGGTCAGTCAGTCAGTGATCAACCATGAGTAAAATGCAGACCATCATAAAGTGTTCAGGTATAGGGGTCACATTCCTGAGAACATATGAACGACCCTGTCTACTGGCACCTCATCCTTATAGCCAGTCAGTATTCTCCTAGCATCTGAGAGTGCACTGGCCATAGTGGAAGGGAAATTACTGCTGCTTAAATACTTTCCACAGATTCTGCCCTCTGCAGACAAGGTCAGTTGGGTTGAAGAGTGTAAAAATAAAAGTATCCTAAACTTGTCAGCATTGCAGCCTTCCCGGGTCTGGTCCTGAAGTACTCTCCTTTTTCTTTGTCCAACGTTCTGCTATGAAAATTATGTTTTGGTCAAATTGGATACCTTTTCCCAGAACAATTCAATATCTAGTGTATGCCAGTCCCTCCCTCCTTTCCATTTGGCCAAACCTTTCTGCATTTTCTTCCAACTCAAGGCTCCACTCTTGCAATTTTGCATTTAGCCTCCTGGAATAAATATGTGCAGACTATGCCTTTATTCCAAATAAAATTGGTCTTACAAGCTTTAAAATGATAGTGGAAGCTGTTTGCTTTGGCTTAATTTGCCATTTTTATTAACACAATGGAAATAATATAAAATCACATTCAACTACTTTGTTGCTGAGTATTTTGCAATGGAGGAAAGAACAGTTTTGAAATAAATTTCTTGGCTTTATTAAATTTTGAATGTTTGAAAATCCAGTAGGATTGGATAGTTCAATCTATTTCCATTGTAATTCCTCTGAGGAAAATAAGTTGGTCTCAGATATGTAGTGAATATAATAGAGCATTTATTACAAGACTGCAGGGATAAAACAGAGGAAACACTAAAGGACTAATGGACTAATTATGCTAAGATATTTCCATTTCCAGGCAGACATGAAACAAAATAATCAACACTTCTATCTCACTTTATTCATTTTATAGATATAGGACATACAAGAATATCAAATTATACTAAAAAATTTTTAAGATATATTTATTAAGCCAGTTTCTTTTCTTAAATGTCCATTTCTCCTTGACGTTTTCCCCCCTGTGGTCCAGCATTTATCTAAATAATATTATATAGCATTAAAGTATTTCACTAACAGAATTTTAGAAATATTTTCTAAAACATTGGGATCTTTTAACTTCAGCTCTGGTCTTGATCTCACATTCATTAGTTCGAGCCCCCTGTTGGGCTCTGTGCTGACAGCTCAGAACCTGGAACCTGCTTTGAAATTTGCATCTTCCTCTCTCTCTGCCCCTCCCCCCCACACTTGCACATGCTTTCTCTCTCAAAAATAAATATTAAAACATTGGGATAATTTAAAAAATAAAAATCATAAATATAAGTATATCATACAAATGTAAAGAAAAGGATATGAACAGGGGATTCTGTAGTGGGGAACAAAAACTTTCCCCACTTTTATTCTCCATAACGTTGGTCACTGAGGTGCCTCAGTGGAGATGGTTTCAAAATTATTGATCTAACTAAAAATTAACTATAGTGAGTTTATTCCCCGTTGTACCCTCTGTGTAAATGCTAGTCATAGAGCTGAATGAGTCATTTTTATATAATCATTGATATTTATATATTTCTATATATATAATTGCATGGAGCTTTAATTGAATGTGGTTGAAGGATAATCCATCTTCCTTAATTCGTTTGAGATATAATCGTAAAACAGAATGGTTGGTCCTATGTTAATTGTTAATTATGACACAATTTATCTGCAATAAAACTCTCATCTAAATAGGTAATGTATGACATTTTCATGAGTTAGTTTAGTACTTTGGTTAAAATATAAAGTGTTTCATGTCTGTCTTGGTTATACATTTATTAATGCCATATGGTAGATCATCTGTGTGGCTGTCTTCCTGACTGGTTTCAGATAGCTGAGAGTAAAAACAGATTTGCTTTGTAACAATATAGTCAATAAATATTTCCCACTATCCATATAAATATGCTTATTTGTCTACAAAATGTACTTTGTCATTTTATAAAAATATGCATAAAATAATTAATATATAAAATTTATAAATATATTACAACTATATTAAAATATACTTCCAAATATACTTTTTAAAGTTTTAACCAAAAATATAGTCTATTTAATTTGGAAGAATTATTTATTGAAAGAGGAAAAAAGCATAAAATTATAAAATCTAAGAGCTGAAAGGTCCTGTAGGATTATCTTGTCCAATCTTTTCATTTTACAGATAGGAAGATAATTCCTGTTTTTTAAAAATTCAATATCCCTTCTAGGGTGAATGACTTGAGAAACGGTTGCTATCTCTCTGAAGGCCATTGCACTTCAGGGCTTTAGATTTAATGTGACATTTCACACAAAACAGAAGTGTTGCTTCTGTAATATAAAGCATATTGTAATATAGTTGTTCAACATGAGTTGTGAAGGCCCATAAAGAATGACTTTGGTAAGATAGATGCCATAATTGTGCTCATTAAGATATCTGGATGTTCATCGGTGGATGGCTGATTATTTTCTTTCAAAATAATACTGAAGATATATTAGGAAAAAAAATCACCTGGAAAAAAAAAGTTCACCTGGATAATAGCCACACTTAAATGTGATTGTTTGTGTGTAACCTCCAAAAACAAGTTAATTAAATAATGTAGTGCTTTATTGAATAAAACAGAACTAAAATGTAGTGAATAAAAATACTTAGGCTAACTCAGAATTGGCAATTTTATATAGTGAACACCCTTCTGCCCTCATTCTTTGTCAACCAATGCAAGTGCATGTATGTGTATTTTAATTAACTTTACCTCCCAATGCAGAGTTAGATAAGTGATTGGGCCCCATGACTACAGGTGTGTATATTTTGGTTATTGGTTTTATAATAAGATAGATACTGGATCATGCCACACTTGTTTCTGAAGAGCAGTTGAAAAGATCTCTGTAGGATCCATCATCCTCTCTGTGGTCAGGGAGTTAAAATGGAGAAAATATTTTATTTATGCCCCAATCACAGGTGTTTTTGTATACCTAACCATGATAATATCAATTCTATAAAAGTAAACAAAGCCATATAAGATATGAAAATAATTCATGTACATTTTGGGAGAAAATGAATTTTTCAGAGAATTAGTTTAAAACAACCCATTAATAGACTATTAAAATATAAACATGCCTCATTTTATTGCAGTTCATTTTATTGTGCTTCACAGATATTGTTTGTGTGTGTGCGTGTGTGTGTGTGTGTTTACAAACTGAAGGGGTTCTGTGGCCATTTTTCCAACAGCATTTGCTTACTTTGTGTCTCTGTGTAACATTTGGTAATTCTCATATTTCAAATGTTTCATTATTGTTATATTTGTTATGGTGATCTGTAATCAGTGATATTTATGGTACTATTGTCACTGTTTTGGGGTGCCATTAACAGTGCCCTTATAAGACAGCGAACATAGTGGATAAATGTGTATTCTGACTGCTCCACTAACAGCCATTCTCCCATCTCTCTCCCTCTTCTTGGGACTCCCTATTTCCTGAGACACAACTTTATTGAAATTAGGCCAAACAGTCACTCTACAATGGCCTGTAAGTATGTACAATTGTGTGAAACGAAGACTCACATGACTCTTAATTTCTATCAAAAGCTAGAAATGATTAATCTTAAGTGAAGAAGGCATGTTCAAACCTGAGATAGGTCAAAAGCTGGCAAATATCCTCACAGAAATGGTAGAAGTAAAGTGTGCCAGAAGGAACTAAATTCTATACTTTCAGAATCTGTAATTATTAAGTTTCAGACCTTCAAATATTTCCATTTAATACTATTACCACAGAAATTTCCCTGAGATGTGTGTCATGCCGTCACATATTTAAAAGGAAATTCCAGCTCAGGGTCTAAGATGTAAATACCATGCATTGAAGTTACTCAACCAAATTGCTGAGGGCACCAAATTGCTTCTTATTGACTCCTACTACTCAGTACTTATTAAATGATTTTAAGAAAATTTAATTCTAAAATCTGAGCTTGTGTGTGTGTGTGTGTGTGTGTGTGTGTACTTATAATTATATTTATACAAATTGTACTACTTTGTTACGATCCACTATGAACTCACTCCTAGCCCAGGGCATTAAAAACAATTTTATTGTGGGGTGCCTGGGTGGCTCAGTCTGTTAAGTGTCTGACTTCAGTTTTGTCGTTATCTCACAGTTCCTGAGTTGGAGGCCCACATAGGGCTCTCTGATGAAAGCTCAGAGCTTAGAGACTGCTTCAGATTCTGTGTCTCCCTCTCTCTCTATGCACCTTCCCTGTTTATGCTCTCTCTCTCTCAAAAATAAATAAACATTAAAAAAATAAAGAAAATAATTTTATTATATTTGAAAAATGGAAGGCCTAAAGAACTTTGAATCAAGACACATCTTGGCTAATAGAAAGCTTTTATTGCTTTATAAGTTCTCATTACTGAAACATTTTAGAAATCTCAGAAAAATATTGAAATTCTAAAGGAAAGTACATGAGAGGTTTTAATTTTTTAATCTAGTCAAGGGAAACAGTCTTGAATCAATTATCCACAGTTTTCAACATACAATCAAGGATTTTGACAATATTTAGATATTGAATTGCCAAGCTATTAGCAACCAAGAGATTTGATTAGACATCCATATTAATAAACACCTGTCATAATAGCATAACAGATGTTCTAGAAACACAACTAACCCAAAATGTAAATTTAAAAATTTTGGTCATATTCCTCTACAATGTGATGCCTAAATTAAATTTCATCACCTTATTCTATTTGTTTTACTAAAACTCAAATGCTAAAATGATTTTGCTCAACAGAAAACTGTTTTTATTTTAAATGATTAAAGGTCTTCACTGAAACCAAAGCCTATTGCACAAATATTTGAAATAATCAGTGAAAATGATGTGATGATGTGGTGGTGTGTGTGTGTTTGTATTTACATGTATGTGTGTGTGTGTGTGTATATATATGGATATGGATGTGTGTATATATATATAAATTTAGGATCAATTACTTTGAAATTTGTGATAGTTGAGAACGAATACATGTAATTTTAATTGATACATATGTAAGTCAGTCATGGATGTACAGTTTTTGACAAAGGCTAATTTGTTCAACACTGTTACCCTCAATGCAATGACTTCTATGATGTACTAAACTATTGAAACTAATATATTTTCTTCCTTCAAGCAATCTATTCTGTGAAAGTAATATAGATGAATAGCATGTGTAAAGAAATAGTTATTATTTCAATACATTTCATAAATAAGCAATGTGCTTTATCAAAGAAACAAATACATGTATAAAATAAAAAAAGATATGAGCTGAGCTGAGGGGATATTTTATTGTAGAGATGTGCTTATTTTTCTCAATATAACTCCAAATATGGAACATTTCTTATGTGCATTTATATGATATTTAGGCAAGTATCAATTTAAGGAAGTGTCTACTAGTTAACTATGCCAGATTATTACTTGTTGCAAGAAATTCCAACATCATATTCAAATATTAATAGTATTCATATATCTCTATAGGAATTTGAAGAACACGAAGTGTGCTTCCATATGCACTAGCCCATTTTAAAGATGATAAATTGGATACTTATATTAAGTAGTAACTATTTGTGAGTTTCTTACCTCACCCCTCAAATGGCAGCAAGATGGCAAGGGCAACTAGTTCCTAGTGGTAACAGCATCAGTTTTGACAGAAACTAGTTATAAATGGAGTAGTAGGAAAAACCAAAGATAGTGCTTAATATAAATAGCAAAGGGAGAAATGTTATGGGTAGGCAATGGTAAATTAACCATAGTGAATGTTTCAAGATTGATTATGACCCTGAAATGTATACCTGTTTCCATTACTAACTGACTTCTTTTTATTCATAATCATGGTGAAATGCTAAAAGGAAAGCTGTGTTAAAGCTCAAATATCAGATTTCATTCTTTCTCATTGCCATGTAGTATTCCATGTGTAGCAATATGGATGGACATTGAGGGTGTTATGCTGAGTGAAATAAGTCAGGCAGAGAAAGACAAATATCATATGTTTGCACGTATAGGAGGATTAGGAGGAACTTGATGGAGGACAGTGGGGGAGAAGAAGGGGGGAAATGGTGGGGGAAAGGGAGAGAGGCAAACCATGAGAGACTCTTGAATGCTGACAAAAACTGAGGACTGATGGATGTGGGGTGGAGGAGGGATGGGCATGGAGGAGGACACTTGTGGGGATGAGCACTGAATGTTATGTGGAAACTAATTTGATAATAAACTATTTGTAAAAAAAAAAAAGCTCAAATATCATCTAAGTATACATTCAGTTCAAACTGAAGGTTGAAATACAAAAGTTAGTGTTTTTCTTCCTACTTCTATCTTCCTTTCTCCTTTTCCATGAAGCTCCCCAGACTTCCCCAGCCTATTTTGTGCACTGTCAATTTTGCATGTTTGTTCTTCACAATTTCTTCCTTTATTAGTGTTGCTTTTTGCTGTGATTATTTGAGAGGCCCAGATTGTTCTTTCAAAATTTTATATTGTCTTCTCTTTGTAGTGCAGGTGAATTTTGATAAGAACACTGTCTCATGTGCTTTTCCAGATCTCCAGATCTTCCTAAATCTTGACTGTAGCATCAGGTATTTTCTACTTATTTCTTGTCTCCCTCCCTTGTTGGAGTGTAGTAAAGCTTACTTATTAATTGCCACTTTCATAAAGAGAAGATTTTTTTTTCTTCTTCCTCTTTGTTTGTTCATTGTGTTAATTTTTTAAATGTCCTTTTTCTTCCTCAGTGTTCTTAAATGTATTTTTCAGAAAATCCAGTGGTGTCTAACCAAACATGCCAAACATCTGAATCTAATCCTTCATTCTTTTTTTTTAAAGTTTATTTATTTATTTTGAGAGACAGCACATGTGCACAGGGAAGGGGCAGAAAAGGGAGAATCTGAAGCAGGCTCTGTGCACTGTCAGCACTGAGCTGGGTTGAGTCAAATGTCTAACTGACTGAGCCACCCAGACGCCCTGAAACCTTCATTCTTGCAGGAGATGCTTTCTGTATTGCTCCAGAGGGCAGCACCGAGGAATTCAGGAGATTTTTGTTCAATTTGAAGAAATAGCTAACAGTTAAAGCTGTCAATCTCACATAAACCTATCCCATAAAGTTATGAGTCCCCAGCATGGAAATATGCCATCAGAAATTAGATAACTATTAATCATGGAGATTGGAGAAATTATTTCCACAGTGAGAGAACCCAGACTAATTGGCCATCAAGTTTCTGTTCATCAGTTTCTATAATTGTAAAGTTCAAAGCATTTGTGATTATAAAGTATCATGATTCATGTCCACTCTGATTAGCTATTTTTCATTCACTTATTTCATTTTACTTACTTTTATCCTTCAATATCACTATATGGTTTATAGTACTAATTCAAGGAAGAAATCAGTTCTTTTGGAAATACTCTGTGGATCACTTTCACAACCCCTGCTGGAATCAAAGATGTAAGACATATATATATATATTTTTTTCTTATTCACATTCAACTATTGTTATTATATGGCTTCTCTCATCAATTCCATACTTGATTTAATTAGTTTCTCCTTCAGCTAATATTCTCCGTCCCAACCTAGTATTTTATCATATTACTTGGTTTGATTTTCATCCTATTATTATTACTATCTGAAACTATATTGTTATTTATTTTACATGTTTATTTGCTTCTCACCTTTACTGTATCCCCTATAGTTTTCAAGCTTCAATGATATAAATGCCTAGGAAAGACCCTGGTCTATAATTAAGATGCACAATAGCTATGGTAATGAATACATTCATAAATAAAAAGATGATTG
The DNA here is from genome assembly GCF_008692635.1 of Crocuta crocuta. Classification (NCBI taxonomy): domain Eukaryota; kingdom Metazoa; phylum Chordata; class Mammalia; order Carnivora; family Hyaenidae; genus Crocuta; species Crocuta crocuta. The sequence goes on from NW_027532406.1 coordinate 9,349,664, forward strand.
AATGAACTACTTTTCTACTTTTGCATCTAATAGCTTATGATATAAAAGGGAAGACATTCATTGCCCAAGTGCTCTTTCCTTTGGAATGACATTTCCATCCAGTCATTTTGTGTTACAGAGAGTAGGGGTCATATCTTATTCATATTTCTATCTGTCAATTGCCTTGTGAAGCACCTTATATATCACCAATAATCAATAGTTATCTGTTAAATGAATGGGTTAATTAATACCCTTCTTGGAAGTGAAGTAATTTTTCCTAAAGAGTTCCAAAAAATGGAATCTTTCATGATTCAAGACAGGAAGAAGATGGGATGTCTTTGTCTGGGCCCCAAAAAGAATACAAGAAAATGGCAACCAGTAATAGTGTAAGCATAGGGCAAGAATTAGAAGTTCCAGGTTTGACTAATCCTCTGCTCTGCCAATTCCTAAATGTATAAGGCTGATTGAGACACCAGCTTACATGAGCATCAGTATTTTCTTTTGTAATTGGGACTGATAATCTTTCATTCTTATACTGCAGGTTTGTTATGTATATCAAAATCAATACATATCAAATCAATAATCTGTAAGAAAATGCTTTTTAGTTTGTAAGATATCATACAATGGAAACTTACTATTAGAAGTAACATTAAACTTTTGTGGAACCAAGGGTTGACAATCTGTTTAATCCATAAGTAAGACTAACAAGGTCTTTCAGTTTTGTTCTGTATTTTAATTTTTTTAATGTTTTATTTATTTCTAGGAGGGAGAGAGAGAGAGACAGCATGAGCAGGGGAGGGTCAGAGAGAGAGGGAGTCACAGACTCTGAAACAGGCTCCCGGCTCTGAGCTGGCAGTCAGCACAGAGCCCGACGCGGGGCTCAAACCCACGAACCGCGAGACTATGACCTAAGTGAAAGTCGGACGCTTAACCGACTAAGCCACCCAGGCGCCCCAAGGTCTTTCAGTTTTGACTAGCAGGAGAATGGAGGGCAGAGGGGAGAGGCAAAGAATGAAAGAGAAAAACAGCGAAAGGTGAGGGAGGAAAAAAGAAAGAAAATATAAAAACATACATGGTGAGATTGTCCAGAGAAGGTATAACCAAGATGGAAGCAGAGAAGAGGGAGTAGAACTAAGAGAGAAAATAATTATTTCTGATGGGGATTTGAGAGTGGCACCACAGTGATCAGGTGGGCCAAGATCACTAAACTTGGACTTCATCCATTTCCAAACAATAGGCTATGTGAGATCTGAGATAAGGTAGAGCTGTATACTTCAACCCAACACAGGAGTAGCCAAGAAGAAGTATCATTCCATGGAAATGGGTAAGTCCAATTACCAGAGACAATATAACATGTACTTGTTCATTGAAAAAATAGAAACTGCAGAGGCACCTGGGTGGCTCAGTTGGCTGAACTTCTGACTTCAGCTCATGTCACGATCTCACGTTTTGTGAGTTTGAGCCCCTCATTGGGGTCTCTGCTGTCAGTGCAGAATCTGCTTTGGATCCTCTATCCTCCTCTCTTTCTGTACTTCTCCCATTTGCACACAGCCTCTCTCTCAAAAAGAAATGAAGCATTAAAAAGTATTGAAAAATAGAAACTACAAATGGGGGATATAGAACTTTTTTTTTCCAAGAGCCAGACATGGCAGGAGGCCCCCGCAGAGTAGTAGGGTATGGTCTTCAGAATTCTCAGGATGAGCTGCAGTGCAAATGATTTGACTGCCGTTTACTTTTGTCCAATTTGGCCCAGCAGAAATCTTTGCAATTCCACCAGCCTGGCCTGGCACATCTTCCCCACAGTTAGTTTTCATGTGCATGGCTTAATGATGGGAACATAACCCTTGAAAAGAAAATTAAATCATGAATCTCACTTTAGTGATCCTCGGGAGCTGAGTATGTGCAAAACTAGAAAGGATGTCCAAGCTTTGCCCTCGGAACACATAGCAGAACCTGCAATTCCCAGCCCTTCAAGTATTGGCCATGGTTCCAGAAATAGCAGCTATGTTTAAAAATAAGTTGTCCTTTGGTTCCTTGACTTTTCTTTTACTTATAATGTTTTCTGGTTTTCAGTTTGAATTCGCCTTTCACCTTTAGTTCTTTGCTGTTCTAAAAAACACCTAAAAATAATTTCTGTTGTTTTTGCTATAGCATATGTGCTTACAGGAATAAACTGTTTTTAGTTGTTCTTTAACTTACATAATGCTTCCTTCTCTAATATCCAGCATCTAAAGTGGGGAGTAATAAAAACATGATCTTATGGTCTTTTGTAATTTCTGTTTAGAACTAATTTAGAAAAGGAGAAGGAAGATGTATTTTACATGAGTATATGTTGAAGGTACATGTGTGCATATTTAAATATAGGAATAAAATGTGGTTTTAGGATAACCATAGCCACCTTCCAGATGCTTATTTAAAGGGTATTATCCTTTGTGAATTTGACATTTGTTTTGAACCTTTAAAATAAATATATTCTTATTTCTGGTTCTTCTCTTTCATGCCTTCTGGTAATTTATTGTTTGATAATACCTAATAGAGGCAAGAATACAACATAAACTTCATGGTTTTGTATTCTTTTATTTGCAAGTGGGATAAGGGAATTGATTAGCTTTTCTCTTGAAATGGATTTTTTTTTTTTTTTAAGAACTAGGATATGAAAGTTTCTGGCTTGTCTTCCTATTGCTCTCCCTGGGTCCATATGTTCTGGGAAACCTATGCATGAATTATCCATGGACCATTTATCAGTAAGTCTAGAGCCTCTACTTCAAGAACTAAGACATGCATATACATAAGGCAGAAAGGGGTGACAATCTCAAGAGAGGTGCTGTAAGATGGTAGAAATGTTCAGAGGGACAAAATAGGTATTTCTTGCTTTAGGCAACTGGAAAGACTTTCTGGAAAACATTAGATTTAAACTGTGTGTTACATGGTAATCCCTACAGTGCGGCTGTAAGAAAATATTTGAAATTGTACTTATGTTTGTTATCAGAAATGATAAGAATTGTATTCTTACCAGTGTTTTATATATTATTAACACTAATCTCCTTTACTGCATACTGCAGACAAGAGAGTACTAGTTTAACTAAGCTGAACTTCATTAGATTAGATCTGTTTTTAAATTTTTAGGGAAAAAAACCATGGATTGAGGACAATTAAAAAAGAAGCCCCAAAAAAGAACAAGCTGTCAAAGTTGACAATTCTCTTTATTCTTAGCAGGAGATATTGGTCAGCCACATTACACAAAGTTAAAATCAATGACGATCTAATAAAATTTGACAAGAACTGGGCCAATAAAATTAATTATCAAGAAGACTGCTTGAAGGATAGGTTTACATCCCCTAATCCTCATGTTAAATTTCTCCTTAAGAATATATTATGTCTTGAGATTGTTTTTAATGACGTTATAATTAGCAAGATATTTAAAACAGGGTTTCGTCTTTAATTGATCTCTGTATAATTTATATTTTCTTTTATAATATGCCTAATTTATTAACACACAAGTAACATAACTAAAATATACAGAGAGAGGAGATGAACGTAAAATATGTGTTATCTCATTCTATGCTTGACAGAGCAGGTTGAATAAAGGCCCCAAAGCAACCTATTTGGCTAAAACTATAGATGTTTTGCTGTTTAAAGCAACAAAAGTTCAATGTGAAGAGGGAATGGCTGTAAAAAGCCAGCTCCTGCCATAAGCATATTTAGCTTTCTTGAAGTTGATCTCATGGAACAGTCGCAATCTTAATGATTTTAGCCTCTGGGAAAATGTTACTTTTTTCCCATTGGAGAAAAAAGTTTATTCATCCCCAGACTATGAGCCATAGAAATGAATGCTGTGAGACTCTTGAGAGGGACAAATCTGGAATTTATTCAGAGTAACCATTAACCTATCATATGGCCGTTGATTTTCTTGTTTCCTATTACTTTCTTCCCAAATAACCACCCTTAATTGGAGACCCTGTATCTCACATTTTAAGGGATATTTTCAAAAAAGAAACACTGGGGTTTAGGGAGGAGCCCTAGGCAGGAGAGAAAGGCAGCCATCTCAGTCAAGTTCAATATGCTTGCATGCCATCATTAAAGTTTTCAAAAGAATTTCAGGAAACCTTTGAGGCCTATTTTCAGAGAGAGAGAACTAGCAGGCCCTGAATAAAACAGACCCCCCAGAGAGAGGGGTGGAGGAGATCTGTGGTCCAATGCAAACTGACACCTTGACCCTAGGCACTGCTGAGGCAGCACCAAAGCACCCATGCCTGACGAAGAACAAAAAAGTCTGGAATGTTTAAAAAAAAAAAAAAAAGAGGAAGGAATAAAAAAGAAAACCTAAGCCCTGTCTTTCTTTTCTATTCCTTTCTATTGTAATTTTGGTTTAATAAGAAATAAATCATTAAGCACACAATTCGAAACTAGGTTACGGTCCTTTTAATATAGTTCAGTCTGATATCAACATGTGACCCTCCAGACTGAGCCCTCCAATATAAAAGCAGGTCCAAATGACTAAGTATGGCATGAATCTATTTTATTCCCAGGCAAGAGATTTTGAGGGCAGAGGCCAGCACACAAAGACAAGAGGGTGGATCACACAGCTGGGCAGGATGCTGCATGGCTAAGGTTTTACAATGATATTGACTTACCTTTGTCTAATTGAGGAGCCATTCAGTCTGTTGTCTCCCAGAGCATTAGTTAATTAATTGGATATTATGCTTGATGGAAGGAGGAAGTAAAAAATAATGTGAATCTGAACTAGAGCAGATTATTTCATTCATATTTTAAAGCCATACCCTTTACTTTAAAGAAATCAACTTTGGGTCACTGCACAATAAAATAAATTCAATAAAGTATATAAATCAATGGAGAGCGGCAATAGTGGCACATTAACATGAAACCAAGCTGCAAAAATGAATGTCTATCGAGTCGCACTCAATCTGAAAAAGCCAATTGAAAATGATAGACTTTGTAATATCTTAAAATTTAATAGGCTGTAGCTATATCTAACTAGAGTAGGGGAGAGAGAGAGGCCATCCCGAAGATCTGCTGGCAGGTTTCCTCATCTAAGAAGCAATGAGAAGGCCCGATACTGGTGGCAAGCCAGACCCTTGAACCATCTCTCTATCCAATCTATGAATTGTGTTAAGTCTTGACCAAGTCAGTGGCCCTTTCACACCCATATTTTTCTTCAACTGGACTTTAGGATAACATTAGGCTGTGACTAGAGTAAGAAGTGAGTTGGTATGTAGGCTTTAAGGAGGTCAAATGCTAAATAATAAAAACTAAATTATATTATTTTCATAAATTGAAGGTGATTATTTTCTAAGCGCATAAAATTTGGTCTGATTTTAAAAGAGCAGGAGCAGCCAATATATCACAGTGGTTTAAGGGAAGCTGGAGAAAATGCCCAGGCTCTGTAAGAGATCATGTACATGATTAATGCTGAAGCCAACACCAACAGGAAAAAGAGGAACTCCCACAGTCAGAGAGTGTGAATATATTTACAGTACACTGGCTTTGATTAATGTGCACACTCAGAGAAGTAATGTGTGGAAGGCCAGAAGAGACCTGTTTTCAAGTGTTGGTGCTGAGTACCGATTTTCCATTATGTCCTGAGAGGGTATTGATGAGTAATAACTTAAAGTCCTTTTGTGGGGGAGAGGGTGCCAGAGGGGTTACTTTCCCATGCATGTGGAAAGATACAAATGGATTTCTTTGTTAATGCTCGCTACCCTTATAAGTCTGGAGACCAGCAGTGAGAAGTTTATCCGTTATTTCAGTTTCAATAACCAAGTGCTTCCAAGAGGATTTTTAAGTGATGTTAACTATAATGGTCTCCCTAAATGACCCCTTTAAGTATACAGTGGGTGTCGTTTCTGAATGTCTTATGAAAACATATTCCAGAGTTTTCAAAGCCTGTAGGTCCCAAAGAAAGGATGACTACATGTAATAATCACCTGAGAAACTTTCTCTATCTACCCCCACAATAGGATTTCTTATTTTGTTTTGTGCCAAGCTAGAGTCTGATGTGCTTTCAGTGGTTGTATGTGTTTCTTGTGTAGACCTGGGAGGAAAGAAAGACATGCTAAATTAACATGTAGTGGATGGGAAAGCAGGACAACAACACCAAGCACATGAAGTATCTTTTCAGGTGACTCTGTTTTTTCCAGATTTCCAAATTTCCCCAGACCCCACTCTTTGATATGAATTATAAGTAAAGGAACATACAGTTAGCAAACCATTAAGACTGAGAACCTGACACTTTCACTTGCACCTGGACAACCCCACAATCAAACAAACAAGTAAACAGACAGACAAAAAACTAGCAAGCTAGAAAAGCAACCACCAGACCACGGTCAATTTGTTCAAGCTGATTTGATCTAAGTCCAAGGAAAGCAGTGGTTCCCTAATAGAAGCCAAGTCTGACTACTTGGTAGTGACTCATGAGGACTGTGGTAGACTGAATGATGGCGCTCCAAGATGTCCACCCCTAATCTTGTGAATCCTATGAACCCATGAATGTTATTTTTTATGGCAAATGAGACTTTGTAAATGTGATTGCATTGGGAATACTGAGATGAGAAAATTTTCCTATATTATCTGGGTTGTTTTGAAGGAATAGCAGAGGTCCTTCCAAGAAAGAGCAGGAAGTCAGAAAGAAGAAGGCCACTATTGTGATGACAGAAGCTGCAATTACAGTTATATGCTTAGAAAATTAAGAAGCCATAAGCCACGGGTTATAGGTGGGCACTAGAAGCTGAAAAAGACAAGGGAATGGATTCTCCCCTCAGAGCCTCCAGAAAGAATCAGCCCTACTGATACCTTGACTTTAGCCTTGTGAAACTTATTTTGGACTTCTGACCTCCAGAACTGCAAGATAATAAATTTGTGATGTCCTGAGACACCAAGTTTTGGATAATTTGTTATAGCAGCAATAGAAAATTAATACAAGAACTCTGTGTGAGGAAGGATTAGCAAACTGATACAAGGTATGATTGCAGTTGTAGATATAGAGAGAGCAGGGAGAATCAGCTTCCATGCAGCTACCAACTCTAGTTTTCCCTTTAGGGAAATTCCCATTTAGTATGAGAATATCCTTACTTTGGGAAGAATGATGAGACTAGCAGTATGTCTTAGATGTCTATTATCATTAGAAGTGATATTAAAACAACTGATTTAATTAGTTTAAAATGGCACTGAGGTGACTAGGAAAAACTTCTACCAATACACAACAATTTTCACCAGTGGTAGACATCTCAGATGAACACTAATGGCTTCATTTTTGGTTCTAGAAAACTTCTGATAGTCAATCCTGGACTCCCACCACTAGGCTACATCTCTCTCTGAATCTAAAGTCAAAAGTCCAGTGGAGAGAGAAAATCACAACTGTGATGTTCTTTTTTTTTCACCTTAGATGTATCCACTTTTAGCCTCAAGTAGAATGAAAAAAAAAATAAAACAAGGAAAAGAGAAAGATAAATGTCAAGTTGCTGATAAAAGAAATGTAATAAAAAAGTTTATTTCATAACTTTTGGGACTGGTAAGATAGAATATGATGCTTTCCTAGAACTCCACTCAGAACAATGCCTCAGAATCTCTTGTTCTTGTGTATTTCCTTACAAACAAACACAGCCTTACACTGATTCAGAGCTATCCACTGAATATCAGTGCTACAAGAATGAATATTGACAGAAAACCTATGATGATGCTTCCACCCACATGATTTGTTTTTAATTGGCTCTAAAGGTATTAATGCCGTTAACTCCTTGCTTTTAAATTTAGACCAACCAATATTCATATACCTTTGAAGAAAAGTGGGGAACTTTTAACTTTTAAGCTTCTTCTTTTCTTTTTTTGTTTTGTTTTGTTTTTTGTTTGTTTGGTTGTTGTTTTTTGTTTTTTCAGAGAAAGAGAGAGAGCACGTGTGCAAATACACGCAGGCACATGTGCGTGGAAGAGGGACAGAAGGAGAGAGAGACAGAGACAGAGACAGAGAGAGAGAGAAAGAGAAGGAAGCCCTAGGAGGTTTCATGCCTAGCATGGAGGCTTGATAGAGGGGCTGGATCTCACAACCATGAGATCATGACCTGAGCTGAAATCAAGAGTCAGATGCTCAACCAAATGAGCCACCTAGGCAGATCTAAGCTTCTGTTTTCTTATTTAGAGTGAAGATCACAGATTCCAGGAACAGAATGAACATGTGAGGTAGCATAACTTGTGGTATGAACAAGTATCCATGATATGGCAGCTACTCTTAAATTTGTGGAGTGATGCATAATGCTGGGTGTGAGAATCAAATGAGAAAATTGTGTAATTTAACAGTTCCTGGAACAGAGTAAGCATGCAAAAAGCTTTTTTTTTAATCCATGTATGCTTTCAGTACAAAATTATACAAAAATAGCAAAATCTTCACACTTAAGAAGAACTAGAGAATGTTTTCTGTTTTATTAAAGACAGAAATAAAAACATCTGGTTATCAGACCTTTTTTTTGCCTAGAACTTAAAAACCAACTCTGCTAAGGAAAAGCTTCATTCTAATTCTACTTCTGCATCCACGCAGGTGTTTAGTGTTTTCATGAAATCACTTCATGAAATCCTTATCTCAATATTATAGTCTTACTAAGATTTGATGCAATGCTAACAAGTAGAGGGCAAATGGGCAAATAGGGGAATTTGAGGGCTGAAGAATAGAGAAAAGATTCATGCCTCATATTTTTTAGAAAACCAGTTGTTAGGTTTGAGAAAGGGAGTTCCTACTTCCTACGTGCACACTCCACACACACACACACACACACACGCACACAACAGTAACAGCAGCAGAGTAAGCAGTAATTATAACAATAATAACTCAAAATGTTTTCTCCAGGTCGACCCCCCCCCAGAAAAATCTCTAAAATAAGCCCTATCTTGTTTCATAAACAAATACAAGATTGAACATGAAAGACTATCATTGCCCTGCACAAAGTAAATCTTTTGTAGTTTTTATTTTTAATAATAGGCCATCTACGTTGTGATCATTTCAAAACAAAAAATAGAATTGGTGTTCTGCCCAGGCAGAGTATATGTCTCATAATTTCAGCTGTATCGGTGAGGAGCTTTGGTACTTTTCCAAGTTTTTTCAATTACTTGGTGACATCAAAAGTGCCCTTCACAGAAAACACAGACTTCTGTGGCTAAAAACAAAATATAGGATTTTAGCATCGCTGGGAATATTTATAGAGGAAAGGCTATAAAATGGATTCTGGAATATGGGTTGGAGTGTCATGTTCCAATTCTTATCCTGATCCCTAAAATAACAAGAGATTCCCATTTATTTCTCGTCAGATGTGTGGATGCAGTGGATCCAGCACATAACAGATTATCTTGTAGCTGGAAGACCTGGTTCTTAAATAGCCATGTGGTATATCGTTCATGGGCCCATAAACTGCCTTGACTGTGATATGAGATAAGAATAAATTTTATTGTGTTAAGCCACTAAGATATTTTGATGTTACCGTAGTTAGACTACTCTGAATAATATGGAGTAAGAGGAGTGGAAATGAAAAAAAAAATGTATATAATTCTCAGACAATATTTCCTTTCTTTCATGGGACAACACCTTTTCCCAACTTGAATCCCAAAGGTTCTTTGGATACTAATACTCAGGATGATTGTTAGCGAATTATTCACTTGCTGATTTTCCAAGGACTTTTCTAGAGTCCTCAAAACTTGGCAATAACATTTTACAAGAAAAAGTAACATCCAGAGGGAGAGAGTTGCCTAATTAAAATTTCATGATTGAATAGTAGAAGAACAGTGTGTCCTTGCTTGAGTCTGGTACCTCTCTTTATCTCATCATTTTTGGTTGCTTTCATGATAATTATTTTTTTTCCTTTTGTATCTAATTTCAGAATTACAAGTAAAAGAATTTTGGTGGTACTCTGGTAGAGCTAAATCACTTATCTTGGAGAGTTTATACTACCAAAAATATGTCACGTTATAAGGAGTTAAGGAACAACCTTGAACAACAATAATGACTGTGAGCACATAGAGTTTATGGGTATATATATTTTATATTCTTATGAGAGGATATTATGACCAAGGTTATACAGAGTCATATTGTCATCAGATAAGAACTCAGTTGAATCAATTTTGTTCATATTGTTGGCAAGTATAGTAATTTTTAAATGAAAAAGTCCAAAGAAACATATTCCTCATCATAAAGGGATGAGGAAAATAAAAAGTTAACATTTGCTGAGCATCTAATATCTGCCAAATATTGTGGAAAATATATGATTTCATAAATCCTTACCATGTGGCAAGTAACACAATCATTTTAATGAGTAGAAAATAAGCTCAGACCAACTGTTACTTACCCAAGGCTACATCGCTAATAAGCAGCAGTACTGCGATGCAGACAAAATGTATTTACAGAGTCGATATTCATTTCACTCTCTCCATGGCAGCCCCAAGTTTAAGTGTTAGAATTAAATGAAATAACTATGTCTAAACCTATGATACTCAGATAAAAGTTCTATTTCTTGTATTATAAATGAACATAAAAGTATTATCTCCCCTCTAGCATGGCTTATGTAATGGCTGAGTTTGAATTTGGTGTTAAGAATCCAAGGAAAGGAGGCTGGGGGCACCTGGGTGACTCGGTGGGTGAAACTTCCAACTCTTGGTTTCAGCTCAGGGCATGATCTCATGGTTCATGAGTTTGAGCCCACATCCGACTCTGCACTGACAGTGTAGAGCCTGCTTGAGGTTCTCTCTCTACCCATTCCCTACTCACAATGTCTCTGTAATTTTCAAAAATAAATAAATAAACTTGAAATAATTAAAAATAAAAGAATCCAAGGAAAGGAGGAGAGGGAGAAAGGATACTGATCTAACAGAGAAAAGTAATAGAATCTCAAGAAAAAAAAAATCCCAGGACTATAGTCTACTAAACCACTTTAATTATTTCATGACTTTGAAGTCATGTAATGTAGCACATTTTTATTTTGTTGGAACTAGAAAACAGATTTGGGTTGTGTTCCTTGAGGCTATTGTGCATAAGCAAGTCACTTTTGGTGGACCTCTTAACCACTCAGCACCTAAATCTAACCCTTGGCTTTGCTCTCTATTGCATTCATGCTAACTGCCATCAATGACTAAGGAGATCTTTTTAATATTTTCCCTATATTTTATTATTTTTAATTGAGGTATAATTGACATATAACAATATATTAGTTTCTGGTGTTAAAAGTGATTTGATACCTGTATGGTGAAATTATCACCACAATAAGTCTAGCTAGCAATTAAAATTAATAGTTTAAATTTATTCTAGTGTGTTTTATTGGAAGAAGTAGAGGATAGTCATTTAAAAGCAGATTCTGTGGCCATTTTACTTGAGGTCAAATTCCAACTCCAATATTTACTACCTGTGTTATTTAATAAAATATGTATTTAATATCTCTCTTCTTCAGTTTCCTCATCTGAAAGATAAGGATAATAATAATTCTAAACTCGGGGCGCCTGGGTGGCTTAGTCGGTTAAGCATCCGACTTTCGCTTGGGGTGATCTCGCGTTTGTGGGTTCGAGCCCCGTGTCGGGCTCTGTGCTGACTGCCAGCTCAGAGCCTGGAGCCTGTTTCAGTCTGTGACTCCCTCTCTCTCTGACCCTCCCCTGTTCACGCTGTCTCTCTCTCTCTCCTAGAAATAAATAAAAACATTTAAAATAATAATAATAATTCTAAACTCATAGTGTCCTATAACGATCAGATCAGTTTGTTTATGGAATAGCATTAGGTACTATTATGGAACAAAATATATACTATCATTGTTTTCATCTATTAAATGAACCACAATGTCAATTTGGTCTTGAATAGGGGAATAATATTATGTTATCAAAACTTTAGGGGCTACAAAATGCAAAATATATAATAAAGTCTTTTGTTTTCTTTTCAATCAGTAGCAGAAAATACCAATTCATTTCATAGATTGTCTCTGAAAAAACAAAATAGGTCTATAAACCAGATCTGGTTTTCTTAAACCAGATCCCTATGTACTTGAACTATTACCCATCAGCAGTAGCATCTCATTTCTTGTGCTAATCAAAAGAGAAAGAAGGGAGAAGGCAGGGGTAGATGACATAAACAGGATGAGGATGGGGAAGGAATGGGAGTAAAAAAATGGCTGAAAGGTTTATGTTGCACCGATAGATCAGGTTTCAAAGGTATTATCCCTTTCACTTGCCTAAAATACCTTTCCATGGCATCAACATTGCTGGATTATTGCAACAGTTACCATTATACCTTCTCACCTATAGTTTAAGAATTATTTGGCAGACTCCCTTCTCTGGGGCTTGATCTGCTCTCCTCTTGGAAGAAATAGATTATTATCGCAACCAGTATTTATCAAAGATTTCTGGCCTCCAGTTCCTTTAAAATATTTCTGAAGTTTATTCCACCCTCCTCTGGGCATCTTTCTCTATAGGATCCAAACTCAATGATTTAAGACACAATTTGCTGACAGGAGATCCTGAGAACCCATTATGAAAATGAAGGCAGCAAACAACCTTTGAATGTATTTCCCAATTTAAAAACCCTTCATTACGTAGCACATTTCAGGCTGGAATGTTAAAAATTTATCATAGTTTCGGTAATTGCAGCTTCCTCTGGAAGCTTGGCATGATGTGGAATCATTTGTAAAATGTGTATTTTTTTGGACCCTCAGTAGGAAGTTTGCCAGGCAATACATTTAATTAGGAACATGAAGAAGAGAATAATTGTGGTCTGTCATAATGTATTACTTTTAAATTCTACATGTGTTTAAGATAGTGGTCTCATAACAACGCATGAATTTAAAGCTGAAGGCAATTTGCCTTTCATCAGTTCCAGGTTTTTATATAGGGAAATATATTATTTTGATGGGAAGAGTACATTAGTTACATTCCTTAGATGTAACTCTTGGACCATTGTTTTAGCTACAAGAGTGTTAGCTGCTCTGCTTAGAAACAACCTTTGTCCATTTTAAGACCTTGAAAATTGATACATTGCCTTGCAAGCTTAGACAGCTTTACCAAAGTTTAACTTCCTCTAGAGATGCATAGAAATAATGGAAACACATCGCCTTTTCTGAACATAACCATGTATATAACATCTAGTTCTGCCTGATGCATTAAGTAAATTTGATAAGAGCAACTCGAGTTTTGTAATAATTAATGTCAATTTAAAAAAAATACAAAGGAACCTATGTCAGCATATTCAAGGAGGAGAGGTATGGTGATAGCCATGTACTCAGGCCAGGTTTTCATTGTGTGAAACATGCAGTTCCATTTTTTCAGGAAAGCTTGCTTATCATAAATTTTAGAGGCATCATGAAAAAATGCAACAGAAAGGCCGTTTTGGTATACAGGGCACAAGTGTTGTGGTATTCAGGTTGTTAAGTACAGAATACTCTCATCATTTACCTTTACATGAATCTCCTCTGCCTTTTATTACTACAGTGACAGTCTCCTTAGTGAACAGAGATTTCCCTTTCATAATAAATTTTATTAGATTTCACATTAGGGCATCCTCTCTCAGGATCACTCCAAGGTGTAAATGAGACAGGGACAGAGATTATTTTCATTCCCCTTCTAACCACTGTATTTTTGCATCTCAGAATCTTCTTTTTCTCACCCTAATTAGCTTAGTCTTCCCTCCTATATCCCTCAGTCTTTCTCTGCACTCTTTGAAGCATCAAAACATTACTTTAGAAAGTGATTCCTTCAGGGCTCCATTCTGAGCTAGGGACAAGGAACAGAAACCAAATTAGAACGGTCTGCGTGTTGACAGTCAGTAGAGGATAAGGAATTGGATGCAAGGAACAAAGCTGTTGGGGTGTATGGAACAGTTACATTCATGTAGGTGGCATTGTTTTTTGAGAAATTCTCAAAAAGTGTAAGGAGTACACTTCTTTCTTCTTACCTAACTTGTAAAACCAATAAACAAACCCAGCTTTTATTCTATGTCATTAGGAACCAAAATTAAAGTAACAACCACAACAATAATAATTTGTATTGTTGAATGCTTATTTTCCCTTAAAGCCATGTTCTGAGCACTTTTTAGACATTAGCTCATGTAATCCTTAGAATGGCTCTACATGGTACACACTACTCTTACCACCAAGGAACCCTGGGCACAGAGTGGCTGTTTATCTTGCTTGACTAATAAAAACAGTGAAAAATGGTCTGTTTTGGGACTCCAGATTAATACCCAATTGCTATTGTACTACAATTAATGAATTGTGGAAAAGATATAATGTGGTAAAAATGAAATGCAATTAACTGAAAGACTGTTAAAAAAGGATTATAAAGAGAAAGATAAAAATGTAGACTTGGTGATGAAAGCACAATGTTGAAATAGATATATATAGTGTATAAGCAGGTCTCAATCGCAATGCTGAGGTTTACTCTAAAAAATACTTCATAATGAAGATCAAATGGAGTCCAGTATTGGCAGTATTTCCTGAGTCTCAACATAATGGGACTTCTTTTGTGCCTCTCCAACATTGAAGTACGTAAAGCAAATGACCAATACTCTGGGGTGTAAATCTCACACGCATGTGTATGTGTTCGTATTTGTATTTTAGCATGATTCGCTGAAATTAATATGCATTATTTTGCTTTAAGGGGCAAAGGACCACTAAAGCATACAACTGATGTGATTTATGCCGCTAAAATGATATCAGAATCAGGATCAAGGATGGATGTCCTTGCTCGACAGATTGCTAACCAGGTGAGTTCTCTACAAATGGACATGACAAAAGTCCATGCTAATTGCTGTCTACCATGAGACACCAATGAAAACAAAGCTGGATTTTTACTTTATTAGATTGATTTTCTACAAATTATTATTTCAAAATCTTATTTGATAATTAATACACAAGTACTGGGCAATTGATTCGAAGGAAAGTTATTTCTTAGGGCATTATTATTATTGTTATTGCTTTTATTATTATTTAGTGCTTTATTGTTTCTTAGATTTTTGAGCTTCAAATATATTCAAATTACTTAAAACACCAGCGTTTTGAGTTTCAAATATATTCAAATTATTTTCATAGGCTGTAATACTCAATATCGGTATTTTTTCTTACTACCTTAGATTTGTTATTTTTGCTCTTCAAAAATCAATCTTTTCTTGAATTGTATTATGTTAGGTTTTCAATGTTAAAATTAGATTCTGATATTCTGTGTAAAAATGTAAGACAAGTACTAATTGGTAGAATACTAAAGTGAAGATATAAAATGTGGAAAGTGTATATGACTTATGGAGATAGATGCTAAAAGTTTTTAAATACTTAGTTTCCATCTTTTTTTTGTTTGGTTTATGTTTTAAATATTTTTAATTGAAGTATAGTTGATGTATAGCATTTGTTTCAAGTGTACAACATAGTGATACATCACAAAATGCTCACATGATAATTATTGTTGATATCTGTCCCTGTACAAGATTATTACAATATTATTGATGATATTCTCTATGCTGTCCTTTTCATCCCTGTGATTTATTTATTTTATAACTGGAAGTTTGTACCTCTTAGCCCCCTTCACCTACTTCACTCTTTCCCCTAATAGCCTTCCCTCTGGCAACCACCAGATCATTCTTTGTTTTGTTTTGTGTTTTAATTCTTAAACTGTTTTAAAATTTTATTTATTTTATTTTTATTTGAAATATAATTAACATATAGAATTATATTAGTTTCAGGTGTATGACATAATTGTTCAACGATTCCATATATTAGTCAGTTCCTTTTCTTGATTTCTCATGTCTCCGTTACAAGTTTCTAAGCAACAGGGCCGCCTGTGTGGCTCAGTTGGTTAAACGCCTAACTATTAGTTTTGGCTCAGCTCAGGATATTGGGGGTTCCTGAGTTCAAGCCCCTCATTGGGTTCTGTGCTGACAGTGTGGACCTTGCTTGGGATCCTCTTTCCCTCTCTCTGCCCCTTTCTGGGGCAGACATGCTGCCTCTGTGACTCTCAAAAGTAAATAAATAAGTCTAAAAAATAATTTTCTAAGCAGGACCTATATTATTAATTACCTTTTGCCAAACTTTAATAGAAAAATCTATCAATTTCTTTAGTTAATACATTGAGAAATCCAATTAATATTTCAAACTGATATATAGTATTACTTTGTAGGTTTTGTATTACTTACCTTCATAATATTTATTTCCCTCTGGGGGAAAAAAAAGCATTTTTCCTTTTGACTTTGCAACTATTCCACATTATTTCTTGCCTATATACTTTGAGGGAAACTTTATTGGGCTGCTTCTTATTACTTAGTCTTTTTATTCTCTGCTTTTTGAAATACAATCAGCCAAAGCATATTGTTAGATATTTCTAGATATAAGGGAAGAGAAACAAATAAAGAATACTAACAGAGACAAATATTGTTAAACATTTATCGAATATACATGTATTGTCAATATCTTGCTATGTTAAGGATTCTAAACATTCTATGAATCCATTTAGTATTTACAGTTAAAAACAAACTTTATCCTAATATAATTCAAAATACAGCATGAATAAATGATTGAAGCCCAAATCCAACCATAGTTTTCTGTATTTTAGAATTTTATTGCATTCATTTTATGAGAGAGACCAAATAGTAGTATAGTTGAAACATAAGGAATTAGACAGATTTATGTGTGATGGTAACTTTTTAAAGATTTAATGATTACTGCCAGTGTGCCTCTGTTTCTTTTGGAATGCAAAGTTTTCAAAGTTCAAATAGTTGTGTCACTTGGAATTTTCTTTTTCTTGTATTGATCTTCTTTTTTTAAATTGCATCAGAACCACCTCTCTGTAGGTACTTTTATAATATAGTTTTATTACATTATACCATTGTTTTTTTATTCAAGTTAAATGGAAGAAAGTAAAAGTATTGTCTTGCTTCCCACAGCTTTTACATTTTAAACGAAGATTAAAGAAATAGTCATTGAATAATGAAGAATTACAGATGACCCTCTTTGGCTTTTTCCACTTCATATAGGAGAGTAGTTTCAAATTAATTACTTTTGTTCTGAACAAATAGGGTTATGAAGAATCAAAATTGAGAATTATGAACCTGATTCTTATTATAGGGATCATCTGGGAAGATTGTCTATGACTGTGCTTCTGATGTTTGATAGATTAACAAAAAAAAAAGTTAGACAGAAAATAATGTATGAAATTTATTGTGGAATTCATATGAATAACGTAAGCAAAACAATGTTCGGTGTCTGTGTATTATGAAAAATATCTGTTGGAACATAGGTTATTTTCTATTTTGAACAACATAATTAGTTCTAAATTTTTAAAACATTTTTTATGGTTCTTTCTAGTCTATTTACTACTAGAGTGTCAGAAGATCAAACATCAATCAATTTTCAATTCCACCCAATATAGACATATATATCATAAAAGTCCATATAATATATATATGGTGTTAAAGCAATTTAGAGTCATTCTCTAAGGTTTCAGAGTCAAAGGTCATATGCAAAGAGAAAGAAATGAAATCACATTAATTAAGGTTTCTAATTGTATCTACTTGCACTTTCCTTTTCCTTTTTTTTATTGTTTTATTTATTTCTGAGAGAAAGAAAGAGAGAGAGAGAGTGAGAGACAGCATGAGCAGGGGAGGGTCAGAGAGAGATGGAGATACAGAATCGGAAGCAGGCTCCAGGTTTCTGAGCTAGCTGTCAGCACAGAGCCCGACGCGAGGCTCAAACCCACCAACCGTGAGATCATGACCTGAGCAGAAGTCGGATGCTTAACTGCTAAGCCACCCAGGCACCCCTCTTTTTCCTTTTTTTTTTTTTACCCTTCTTTTTGTCTTGCTTCCTTGAACATATATTTATTGTGTGTAGCCAAATACAATTTACTACTCTGGCTCTACCCTAATTTTCTGTTTTAACATCCAGAACTCCAATGTAAGCTCATTTGTCCCAAATTGGCCAACATCTCTTGGGCCAATTGGAAGTATCTCCCTGGTGTGATAGGTTATATAAGCCATTCAAGACTGTGTTGCTTAACTTCTGTAGAATTCTGGTACGAATTCTATCTCCATTAGGCAATATATTCCTAAAGGATGGAATGTTGTTAGCTATCACAATTCTTTTAACATTTATTTTTTAAATGTTTATTCATATTGAGACAGAGAGAGAGAGAGAGAGAGAGAGGGAATGAGTTGGGGAGGGGCATAGAGAGAGGGAGACAGAATCTGAAGCAGGCTCTAGGCTCTGGGCTGTCAGCACAGAGCCGGATGTGGGGCTGGAACTCACAAACTGTGAGATCATGACCTGAGCTGAAGTCAGATGCTCAACTTACTGAGTCACCCAGCACCCCACTCCCACAATTCTTAAACATGTTCCTCATGAATAAAGAGAATAACAAGCTAGAGAACTACCCTTCTTACAAAGCCAAAATTCCAGACTCTTAGTACACATCTCTTTAGAATCCTCAGTTCTACACTGTAATTCATCATGTTAAGCAGGTATTCAAAATTAGATGAATTGGGTAACACCTCACAAGGTAGGAAAAATACACAGATCTCAATTAGTTAGAGAAACTATATATTCCAAATAGGAAAGAGATGAACAGGAACCGAAATAAAATAAATATCTACTAAAGCATTTTGCCCAAGAAGAGGACAAAATTAGACTTTCTTACCTCTGAGTGCTGTGTCTGAAGCCTAATGCTCCTTCACTGTAATTTTGCCAAAGTGAAGATATCCATAGTATCTGCTGGGTACTTCCACCTAATTATACCTGAACACAATTAAAATGAAATATTAATGTTGAATATAATCAAAACCAATGCCAATTCAAGACAAGATGACATTTAAAAAACAAGATAAAGAATTATAGCCAAATATACACAATGCATTTAATTATGAACAATTGACAAGTATAATTTATATTGATATTTTGACAAAATATTGTCAGTGGCTAGACTCATTTGAATTATTTCTCTGATGATGTTATGAGAGTCAAAAATATATTCTAATAAAAATATACTAAAAAGAAACTTCTGAAGCATTCACTATGCCATTCTAACTTGTCCCTTAAGAATATAATTTCTAGATGCATTTGTGATAATATTTGTATTTTGATGCTATTATCTACCTGAAATTTATTTTGAGCAGAGATACTGATACTAGCATTGTTTTCCAGATTAATGAACTTTATAAAAATAAGTGCATAACAGGGGCGCCTGGGTGGTTTAGTCGGTTAAGCGTCCGACTTTCGCTTAGGTCATGATCTCGCGGTTCCTGTGTTCGAGCCCCGTGTCGGGCTCTGTGCTGACTGCCAGCTCAGAGCCTGGAGCCTGTTTCAGTCTGTGACTCCCTCTCTCTCTGACCCTCCCCTGCTCACGCTGTCTCTCTCTCTCTCCTAGAAATAAATAAAAATTAAAAACAAAAACAAAAAAAAAGCGCATAACAGTTTCTCGGGAATCTAATAGGAATAGATAGATACTAAAGTAGTATATTATGTTTGCATCTTTTTATTGAAGTATAGTTGACGCACAACATTACATTAATTTCAGATGTACAACATAGTGATTTGACAACTCTATATGTATGCTGTGCTCACTACAAGTGTAGCTACCATCTGTCACTATACAATGCTATTATAATACCATTAACTATATTTCGTATGCCTTTGTTTCCCTTCTATGCCATAACTGGACGCTGGTATCTCCCACTCCCCTTAAGCCATTTTGCCTGTCCCTCAGCCCCCATCCCTCTGGCAACCATCAGTTTGTTCTCTATATTTATGGGACTACTGCTTTTGTTTGTTGGTTGTTCTTTTTAGATTTCACACATAAGTGAAATTATATGATATTCTCTTGTTTTGCCTGACTTATTCCCCCTAGCATAATACCTTTTAGGACTATCCATGTTGTTGCAAATGGCAAGATCTAATTATTTTCTATGGCTGAGTAATAGAAACATCAGTTTGCTAAAGACCAATGGTGATAGACATAGAAAAGAAGAAAAATGTTCAAAGTATGCTTCAAGGGGTAAAATCATCACATATGAATGACTGACCAAATTTAATGGATGGGAGAGAGAAAGAAAGCACTATTCTTTGAGATGGATAATAGAGGGAAAAAATAGTAGGCAAGATGGATTCTGAGATAGTTGAGGATTATATGCGTTGAGTATGAAGTGATGAGACAATGAGATGGACTGGGCAAATCCAAATGTTCTTCTGAAGACAGGGCTAGATGATAAAGATTTAGTAATTTGTGATTTTGAAATAGCTGAAGCTGGAGCAGTATGTACTATTGTCCAAGTAGAAGGTGAGAATCAAAAGATGCCCAAGAACAAAAGCTGAGGACATCAATGAGGCAGCACTGAAAAATTTTTAGAAGTCATGGTCACAAACAAGAAGAGACAGATGGGATTATAGGGTTGACAGAGGGTTTCTGTTTTGAGGGACATTATATTGATAGATTAAAGGTTAGAAAAATGAGATATTAAAAGAGAAAAAAGATGGGATCATTGGTGGTCTATGGATCTTAAGGAAGGTGAAAGGAAACAGCCTCTGAGCTAGAGTAGAGTTGAGAAATAAACCCAAGGGAAGGTAAATGTCCAGGACTCAGAGCTCTTTGCTATCACTGACTGCTTGAAATTTCTGTTCTAGAAATTCTCAATGACTCCTAGTACTTTTTATTAACAAACTTTGCCAGCCTAGCAGAATTTAAACTGCTCTCTGTAATTGCAAAAGTCATTTTAAATGTGTCTTAAATAAAGTTTATACTCAAGCATGGGCAAAAAATTGCTAAGTTTATGGCATAAAGATCTTTAAAAGTATTCACTTTGCTAATTCACTCTTAAAATCCAAACCAGAACCAGAAGGTAATAAATGTTTTGTTTTGTGTTTTTTTTTTTTTGTTTTTTTTTTTTTTTTTTTTTTTTTTTTTGTTTTGTTTTTTTTTTTTTACTTTTGCTCTCATTACTAAATGATGTATTCTGTACTGGTACTAATTACCTTGCCAGAAGAGTGAAGGCTGGTTTAGCTTGAGAAAACCACCTAAGCTGATATGCCATCTGCTTGCCTGTAGTTAAGTGTCCCGGTGGTTTAAAAANTGGGTTTAAAAAAAAAAAAAAAAAAAAAAAAAAAACTTAAAAAAAAATCTATGCATTAAAAAGCTAACCAGATGCCCTAGTCAACATCTCCAGTTGTAATAAACTGAGAAATAATAACCCATGCGTGTTATGATTTTCTACACTTGATTTGTCTAAAAGTCCCTATCAATGTTGTTTTAAGTTATTTTTATGCAAATTTTATTTGGAAAAAAAGGCAGGGTCATGAATGTCCTATAAATTTAGGACCAGAATTTTTCTATCACTCTCATATAAAAATGTAAAAGGTAGGGAAATATTATTTGATTTGGTGAAGGAGGTTTGGCAAAATAGAAGAGCATTCTTAAAGTGGGAATGATTTGTTCTCCTGATTCTGCTTCTAGGCAGCCAAAATCCACTCAGAAAGGCTTGCTTTCCTCATGTCAATAGGAAAGAAGCCTTTAATAAATTATATAGCTTTGAATATACCAATTAGTATTTTTTAATGTCACCTATAAGACTATGGTCTTTAGGTGTAACCAAGCATTCTCATCAATTCTGGAAATAAAAGGAGAATCTGGGTCAAACAACTTTTAACTTCAAAAGTTGAACTTCATATTTTGTATTCATTTGACTCATTGTTTCCTTAACAGAATTACATAATTATAGTACGGCCTTGAAAGGGTCTCTTGAGAGAAACTACATGTTTTGCTTAAACTTGAGTAATTGCAACATTGGTTATTGGTCAAGAATCTAATTATTAGCTTTCAAGTTCAATTTTATCATAAATATGTAGTGGTGCTAAACTTTAAGGAACAAATCCACACTAATCCTACTTACAGCTTACCAAAAAAAGTGAATGTCAATATAAGAAAGAAAGTCACAAATCAGAGTGATAATTTATTGTTTATTACCTAAGGTGGCAGGAAGACTGATATCATTCCTAGATTGTGAAGATAGGAAGTGTAGCCAGATAATGTAAGTTTGAATACCAGCTCTACCATTTGTTAATTAGAGAAGTCAGTTAACTTCTCTGTTTTTCAGTTTCCTCTTTTGTTAAATTATGGTAGAACCTACCTTCTGGAGTTGGTGATTAGTAAAGAGTTAATATAGGTAAAGCACCTAGAATAGTACATGACAGATAAAATACTGTATGTATTATCACTGAGTCCATCAATAGGAACAAAGAATAGATAGGACCATTACTCAGTGAAGACAAAGAAAATGGCTTTTTGAATATATGTCATATAGAAGACATCATTGTACAGTGAATGAAATAAAGGTAAATTCAAATCTTTAGACAAATCATATATTCTATAGAAAACTCCATGTGCAAATGGGCAAAATAATAATATAGACCCAAGTAAAATGGCACAATGAAATACTAACTTAGAATTATTCACACAAAGGACATGGCACAGTGTCCCACACATAGAAAATACAATCAACTTCCTGTCATGATAACTTGTTACTTCAGAAGAGTGCTGGAGACATAGTGTTCGCATGAATTCTCTCTTTCCTTGAAACCATAAAGCTCACAGTATTCTGTGATTTAAAAATTTTTTTTATTGTTTTATTTATTTCTGAAAGAGAGAGAGACAGCATAAGCAGGGGAGGGTCAGAGAGAGAGGGAGACACAGAATCTGAAACAAGCTCCAGGCTCTGAGCTGTCAGCACAGAGACCAATGCAGGGCTCGAACTAACCAACCGTGAGATGATGACCTGAACCGAAGTCAGAGGCTTACCCCACTGAACCACCCAGGCACCTTATTCTGTGATTTTAAAAAATGCACTTCAGGGGCACCTGGGTTGCTCAGGCGATTAAGCATCAGACTCTTGATTTCTCCTCTGGTCACAGGATGGAGTCCTGTGTTAGGCTTTGTGCTGACAGAGTGGAGCCTGCTTGAAGTTCTCTGTCTCCACCTCTCTCTGCACCCCCTCAAAATTAATAAATAAACATTAAAAACACATAAAATTCCGTTGTTAGTGATTTAAAATAAAATGGATTATTAAAAAATGTTTTATTTATTTCTGAGAGAGAGAGGCAGCGTGAGCAGGGGAGGGTCAGGGAGAGAGGGAGACAGAATCAGCAGCAGGCTCTTGGCTCTGAGCTGGCTGTCAGCACAGAGCCCAACGTGGGTCTCGAACCTACAAGCTATGAGATCATGCCTGAGCGGAAGCCGAAGGCTTAACCGACTGAGCCACCCAGGTGCTCCGATAAAATGGATTTGAAAGCATATAGATATGGTTCAAATTCTGTTATTACATAAACTTTTCAGTGCTGGGAAAATGGTTATGCTTTCTAAATTTCTGATTTCTCATCCAGAAATTGAGGGAAATCCCTTCTTTCTTTTTCTTCTTCCTCCTATTTCTTTTCTATTTCTATTTCTCTCTTTCTCTTTGTCCTTATTTTCCTCCTTTCTCTTTCTCCATCTTTTCTTCCTTCTCCCTCTTTTTAATTAGTTACAGTTTTAATCCTTTTGAGATTTGGGGAATTACCGTTACTTCCTTGTTTAAAATTTGAGAAACACCTTGAATGTCTTACTATTATCTTGTCTAATTGTCTCTCTAGCTGGTTATTCCATATCTGGCTATTCCTTTTTATGTCCATGCTATGATGGTATCTCTGAAGAATTAATTTCTTTGCTAACTTTCCTGATTAACTTTGACTCAAGGGTAGTATATTCTCACCTTCTCTACACATTCTATAGCTATGTAACTATTCTATATAGAAAATATGAAAAAGAAACAATTCTCAGCAATTTTCCAACAACACTCTAATTTGTGAATTACTTGAATGCTTTTTGTGGTATTTCATCATACTGTTTAATTTACATTTCAAGTCATTAGAATTAAAGCTTTATTGACAACATTTTTATACTTATGGAAATTATATATATATGTATTTAAGAAATGTAAAATAGAAAGAAAACAAAATTATTGATTGTATCATGTTTGTTTATTTCATATTTTTCCAGTATGTTTTAAACACAAACACAATTA
Organism: Crocuta crocuta; assembly: GCF_008692635.1. Taxonomy (NCBI): domain Eukaryota; kingdom Metazoa; phylum Chordata; class Mammalia; order Carnivora; family Hyaenidae; genus Crocuta; species Crocuta crocuta. The sequence continues at coordinate 9,373,692 of NW_027532406.1, forward strand.
CGTATTGTTTGTACAATTTGAATGAGATAGTATGTGAAATTTCAAATATTGTTTTTTTCCACCTTCTAAATACATTTTTCCAACTCCTTTGGACATATTTTCTTGAGACTATATAATATCACATTATATAGATATGAGTTCTTATTTAATCTTTTCACTATTTTTGGACATTTAAGTCATTTCCAAATATTATGATTATATATAATGCTGCAATTAATATCTTTGCATATAAATTATTGTCCACATTTCCACATCCTTATGAAGATGTACTTAAAGTACAAGTATAGTAAATTATCAGGGATTTAAGAAATTCTATTATAATTGCATAGAAGAAAAAGCTGAAAGATTTAAACCTGACCATAGATACTTACCGTGTTTTGTTGAAAGCCTTCCTCCAGAAAGTTCCTTATGGATGATATTATAGTATAGGAGACCATGTTTGGTAAAGAGTCTTAATATATTTCTAAAACATGTATGCTGTTTATTTCTTGGCTCAAGGTAGATCCATGACTGTTAACCTAAGGTGCAAATGATTTCATCTGTGTAATGTGCAATGATGAAAGTAACAGAAGATAATATACGGTTTGTTGTGGGTGTTTTTCATGCTCTTACAAATAAGAAAGGACAGACAATGCAGAAAAATAGGTCCCAAGAAATATTCTAATAATAGTAACTCTAAGTGAAAGAAATAATTGCATTTAAAATATTTCTTTAGATTTGCCTAAAATGCAACGTGAAGACTTCTAACCCTATCATAAATTAAAGGCAATTATTTTATGTACCTTTTCAAGTCTGAAAATTCCTTTACTATTATTTCCTTTGTCTATGCTGAAGTAATTAAGGTTGAAACATGAATAAACTCTTCTAATGGTGGAAGTATATCAGAAACTACATGGGCGTGGGCTGAGAGATGAGGCTCAATGACAATAATATTGCTGCCTTATGAGGTACCTCAAAGTCAGTATTTATTCAATCTTATTTTCTTATTTATTTTGTTGTTTCCATTTTTATCTTTTATGCATATTTAGTGTCCAGATCCATCATGCAAACAAGATTTGTTGGCCTACCTGGAACAGATTAAGTTTTACTCTCACCAACTGAAGATATGTAGTCAAGTTAAAGCTGAGATCCAGAACCTAGGAGGAGAGCTCATCATGTCGGCTGTGAGTAGTGCCTGGCTATTTTATCATATATAGATGATGCTTAAAACAAAACAGCTATACCTCTCCTCACCTCACCAAATCTTTTAAGTCCATGTAGGTGAGAATAAATGCAATTGGAGTATTATAATTGCATGAAATTAAATTAGCAAAGAATTCAACTACAGAAATGCTATGTCAGTAACTTGTCCTTATTTACATATTTTAGAATAAATCAGGATTTGTAAGCCACTGGGAAAAGAAATAGATATTAATTTAAAGCATGGTTTTCTGGCTTCATAAAATGTGCAGATGGAACTCTGAATTGAATCCTATAATTTTTATAAACTAAATGCCTATGGATTTGCAAATCAATGAAAAATGGCTTTATTACTATTAATTGGTATTTATTTTCCCATTTTTTATTTCTATAATATAGATTTTCAGGCCTTGAAAACTGTTATTTCTATATGTAATTGTAGAAGTGGAGCATGATAGAACATAAATAGATTTGGGAAAACTTTCATAAATTCTTTGGTGACCCTGAGTTTAAAACCACTATAAAAATGACCATGTTAGAAATAATGTCTAACTTTTCTACTCATCTTTTAATAACAGTAGATCATTTCTCTAGAGTGGGTATGGTAATAAAATAATATTTGATATCTCTATTAGATTCAGTTATCAGTGACTTTAAGAAGGACATGGACCAAGATTGTAAATTTAAGTTAAAGTGAAGCATCATGAACGTTCTAGGAACTTATATTCATGAGGACAAATGATAACAGCATATTATAAATTTGTAATTCTAAGACTTTTAAGGCCTGTCATTGGACTTTCCCTCCGTGAACCAATATGTTTTAAAAGAACATGATTGCAAAAACAAAAGCAAAAGGTTACCATCAAGTGTAGAAGGCAGGGAACTCATTTTTATTGACTACCTAGCTCTTGCCTATATTTTATTTTATTTGACCCTCACAATAGCATGCCAGAGAGATTATTTATTTTGCTTGTTTTATTCTCACTAACATTGGAAAAAAATGACATTCAGAAAAGTTGAAAACTTCCCTGAGGTCATACTAACAAATGTCAGAACTGGAGTTTACCTTCAAAGGCTTATGTCTTTTCTATTCAGGGGTACAGCCTGAAATCTATGATGACACTGATTACAAGCACACTGATTAAAAGTGAATAATTTGGAAATTATGTCTAGTAATTATTAGAGATAAAAAATATTTCATTTACTTGATGTTACCGTTTTGTAAAGACACAAACCAATACAACCTGTGCAATATTAGTGCCCTGACTCTTTTCAAAAAAAATGTATTTTAAGTAGTCACAGTCTATATACACAGAAACCGATGTGGGTGTATGAATACCTTACATGCATATAAATGCATATATACACATATATGTGTATATACATATATACACATTTTGAAATATTGTATCTTTACTTTGGATTATTAGACATTGTCTTCATTTTCTCATTTAACATTATACTACTTTAACGTGTAAAATATTATTTATTTGTAGATCTAAGTCTTTCTTCCATTTACTTTTGTCTATTTCACACAGCCACCTGTTCACCATCATTCAAAAACCCTAAATCCATACGAATTTTTATTTTCTCATTACCACTTCTGCAGGTTGTTGAAGCTAAACTTTCACCAAAAAATACTGTTAAAATATGTTACTGTTAATTGTACTTTCAAAATATAACTTCCTCCATATGTACAAATGAGTTTGTATTTCCAGTTTGGTACGATGATTCAAATTCACAAATTTACCCATATTTTCCCATAGAGTAGGCACAAGTTTATAATCCATGATTTACAATTTAAAAGCCGAATCATTACATAAAATAAGGAATAGGATTGCCAATCCAAAAGCATTTTGTCATCATTTTGTCCATAATTTGCATTTAGAAAAGATAAATCTGAACAAAAGAAACATTTCATGCCCCCTTTTATATACCTTACCGCCATCTGCTTTCAGGTAGATCCTGGAAAGCTTTTTAAATACATTCCATTTACATGTGCCGAGGAATACTTGCTTTAATCTCTCAGTGACCCTACTTCTTGTCTTGTCATCTTTCCTTTTTAAATTGAGAGGAAGCTCTAATTTATGTTGTCCTTTTTCTCTGAAATCTTTTGGAAAGTAAAAAGCACGATTCCAAAGCAGACACACTCATTAAAAATTACAGAAACCTGTTATTCAAAACTAGATTATCAAAAGTTCACTAAATAAATTTTGCATTTCAAAATCAGGTTCATGAAACATTACTTGTAGAAAATATATTTGATTAAAAGGAAGTAGGTAGAGTGATTTCTGGGTCTGGGGTGTTAGGGTTTAGGATAAAGAAGATGAATCCAGGGCATAAAGAAATGTGAAGATCATTCTCATAATAGACCATTTAGTTAAAATTATTTTCCGATTATTCTTACATCTATCTGCAAGCAGTTATTCTGAAATTATGTGTTTTATTTAGAAGGAAGCAAAGTGTAGGTCATCCAAAACCCCAACTATGATTTGAGCATCACTGTGTTCTGTGTTATAGAACATCTGGGGGAAAGAAAGATGAATACAGGATGCCTCCTTTAAGATGATTAAATGCATGCAAAGTTAATATACAAAATATATGTATATATACAAAAATGACTCTAAGACAATATAATAAGCTGTATGATAGCGGTACGCACAAAAGCATATGGTAGGAAGTGAGGGAATAATAAACTTCACTGAGGTGGCAGGTGGGCAAGAGAAAGCTGCACACCTGGCTTGACTTTAATTTAGGCCTCAATGAATAAGCAAGTGTATACTCATGGAGAGGGAGAGGAAGAGCATTCAAGGTTGAAGGCACAGCTGAAACAAAAAATATAGAAAGAGAGAAAGAGAAGGAGTCTATGGAAATAGCCAACAGCCTGATGTGATTGGAAATACTTGTTCTTGGCACTGTTGGTGTGTGTATCAGGGTGGGGAATGGAAGAGAAGCTGCGAACAAAATACGGGCCACTTAAAAAGGGTCACTTATAACATTTTAACCTTACCCTGAAGGCAATTGGGAATAATTGGAAATTTTTAAGTTTGAGATAAGCATAAGCAAATCTGTGTATTTGGAAATGAACCCTTTTTTACAGGGTGGTAATGGAAAGACAAGGGGCTGGAAGATAGAGGAGTATTTAGGAATGATTTTTAATTTATGTTTTAAAGTTTATTTATTTGCCTTGAGATGCAGAGAAAGAGAGAGAGAGAGCAAGAGCATGTATACTGGAAATGGGCCAAGAGACAGAGCGAGAGCGAGAGCGAGAGCGAGAGCGAGAGAGAGAGAGAGAGAGAGAGAGAGAGAGAGAATCCCACTCAGGCTCCACATTGTCAGTACAGAAGCCCAAAGCCGGGCTTGAATTCATGAACCCTGAGATCACTACCTGAGCAGTAGTCAAGAGTCAGATACTTAACTGAATGAGCCACACAGGTGCCTCACAGAATGATTTTTTAACATAGTCCAAGAGAATAGAAGTGATGCAGCCTCAAAGAGGCAAAATAAGAAAACCTGCAATGGCACTTCTGCGGCGAATGGAGGTAGGGAAGGCCTCAGAAAAGCCTCGGGCAGAGGAAACACCCTTAAGCGAGGAGGCTCAGGTAGAAACCTCTTCCCCACCACCACCACCCCAACCCCTCCTTCTCCAGAACTATCATGGTGTGTGGAGCAGATGGAGATGGGTCTCAAGATGCAGAAACCCAGTCCAGAACAGACAGGAAGATCAGGGTACTGAGGCGATGGGAACTCTGTGTGGTGAAAGAATCCCAGTGTCTGAGAGAAGGCAGCTGATGCTCTCCTTGTCTGGGGACAACAGGGCTTGAATGGAAGCCCAGCTGCCCAAAATCTGTGGGTCCTCAAGACTGCAATCTGTGTAGCACAGGTGTAGCTTATAGGTGAGACCCCACAAAAGAATAGCCCTAGAATCTTCAGGCCTACCCAAGGCCACCCTGGACACTTGATGAAGAGTTTAGCTTCAATTTATTTTATTATTTTTTTTATTTTAGGCAGAGAGAGAGAGAGAAAGTGAGCTAAGGAGGGGCAGAGAGAGAAGGAGAGAGAGAGAGAATTAAGCAGGCTTTGCACTCAGCCAGACGAGGGGACTGATCTCATGACCTTGAGATCATTACCTGAGCTGAGATCAAGAGTCCGCCACTGAATCCACTGAACCACCCAGGCACCCCAGGTTCAATTTCTTTTAGCCTCTAGTCCATCCTGGAACAGTCCCTCCACCCTGGGGAGTGTGGGGGTTTGTTCTGAGTGCAGAGCTTTTCCAGGAATGCTCTGACAGATGTGGGGTGGGTCTGTGCACAGCTGTTCAGTAAATTTGGTGCCACGACTGTTGGGCAGATGTGAGTCCAGAAATTTTGGTTACTGTCAGACAAGCACAGACCCATTTGTAGGTTCTGGGGAAATGTCCTTCTTGCCAGAAGGAAGTCCATTTAGAAAGCTTCTACAATAAACTAAAGTAAGTGTTCAGTATGTTGTAGAAAGAATGTTGTATTCAATCTTTAAAAAGTAAAGATGTCCATGTCTTTAAACACCTTTCAATATTTCTTGAACAAGAAAATAATTTAACAGCAGTGATTTGAGGTAGTAATTAGAGATACCGTATGCCAGACATTGTTCTGTCTGGATTATGGAACCTGACTCAGCTTCGGTTTACCCTTCAATCACATGAAAATGAAACCAACATGGCCTTCAGTGGCTATCCTCTCCCAATGAAAGTGGGAGTATATAAAAATTTAATTTAAAAAATGATAGCAGAACATGACAAAACTGTCTAATTAAATATGCTATTGCAGGTTAGTTTCCATAGCCACTTGACTATTAATGTACCAGTTTAGTAATACAGTAAAAATAGAACTCTAAGAAGATTAAAATGTACCTGGGTTACCGAAGGGCATTCCCATAAATTTTCCATCAATTGTTCCTCTAGTGTCCTTATGCATGGTGCCAAGTGGGAGAAGCAATTGTACTTTATGAAAGGAGTCTCATAATAAAGAAGTAAATATTTTTATATTCTAGGTTGTATATATAGAAAAGAAAGATTAATCTTAAGATTAATGCAGATATAAGCATAAACACATTCAGGTTCAGATGAATGGATCTTCTTGCTGATGGATCCCATATTTTGATAAAATGGGAGGACGAGTTGACTGTTAAGATTAATTTGAGTGTTCTATCCACAGTTTTATTTTAGCAAAAAAGAAAATTCAGAAGAAAATATTAAAATGGTTCTAAACAGTTAAAACTACGCTTTCCCCAAATGTTATGTTTTCAGGCCAACAATTCTTTTACACTACTTAAAACTGATTAATTATGTAATTTCCACATTTTGTTGTATTTCCTTTAATGTGTTTAATTGTGCTCCCTTACCCTGAGGCAGGTGTGCCAAAGCCACAATTTTAAAAATTGGATAAATAAATAAAACTAATCAGTCAAGGGGGAAAGATCAGCAAGACTGAAAATTTGCCAAGTGACTGCAATTCAGCTGTAGCAGAAATCAAGGGGCAGTGTGCACTCAATTAGGAATGATAGAGAAAAGCAACAATACAGCTATTGACCAAAAGAGCCACTAGGGCCTACAGAACTCAGGCAATTGAGTACAGAACGACTTAGTAGGTTAATGTGCTTGCCACGTTAAGACATTAAGGGAATTAGTTAATGAGCTTTCTCAACCTCCTGCAATCATTGGTAGTCATCAGGAAAATTGGGAAAAGTAAAAGATTTGGAAAATTAACTGAAGTATTCAGTGATTTTTAAAAGAGCTGGGAGATATATCAAATGGAATGGGGAGAGATGCAAGAAATGAAGGGGAGAGGAAAGTGATGAAGGCCAAGGAGAAAAAGTAAAAAGAAGAAAGAAGACACTTTGCCAGTACATTTAATTCTCTAGAGTATTTTTTGTTTGTTTTTAATGCTAGGTAGGAGGCAAATGAAATGATAGATCTTAGTAGTTCAAATAATATATTTAAAAACCAGCAAAAGTATGGGGGCATTATGTTCTTTTATATTATACTGTAGTGACGTAGACTCAGAAATCCTCTTGGTTTCTAGGTAATCTAGTGTCACAATGGATTAGATTCTCTTGAGGCTTCTGCTTGTGCTATTCATCCAGGTATAATAGCACTTGAAGGAATCTAGGAAATAATCTATTCATGTTATAACCATCTAACTCAGAGTACTCTCTAAACAAATAGGTCAAGGATTTTCAAAGACCTGCCTTTGTTCATGAAGATAGCTAACGGCAAAGCCAGGACCAGAATCTAGATCTCGTGTTCTTCACTTTATTGCTACTAAAAGTAAGCCCAATGGCCTTTTAGTAGGTTCACTAGCAAAATGACAGGGGCTGGAATGGATACATTCAGCTGGGGTGGTTGCTACAGGTATCAAGAGATAAGGAGTGGTTTTAATTGAGAGATATATGAAAACACTGAATGCAACACAATACTAATTGATAATACTGGTGATTTAATCATGCCAGATTCTTTTTTTTTAATTTTTTAAAAATGTTTTATTTATTTCTAGGAGAGAGAGAGAGAGCATGAGCAGGGGAGGGTCAGAGAGAGAGGGAGACACAGAATCTGAAGCAGGCTCCAGGCTCTGAGCTGGAAGTCAGCACAGAGCCTGACGCGGGGCTCGAACCCACGAACCGCGAGATCATGACCTAAGCGAAAGTCGGATGCTTAACCGACTAAGCTATCAAGGCGCCCCTAATCATGTCAGATTCTTAAGCCTGACCAGAACACGCTCTTCAGCTTCAACATGAGAAACTAACATGAGGTAATAGGGTAAAATAGCAGACTCCAAATTAGAAGGCCCACGTTGTAATTCAGACATCAGTCCCTTTGAGTCTGTTTCTTCATCTATCAATAAAACTAAAGTTTGGGATTAACTGAGGTCTATGGTCTCTTTCAACTAAGATTTTAGACTATCTTGTTTATAGTGAATAGCACATTTCTTTCTCATTTCTGTTTTGTATATTCTTCAGCTGTTTTCTTTGTGATTACTATGGAGAGTACATTTAACAGCCTAAAGTTGTAATATTCTAACTTAAATTTAGTCTAGCCAAACTTCAACAACATACACAAATGCTATTCCTTTAACAACTCTACCCTCCACCCCCTTTCAATTGTCAGTGTCACAAAATTACATCTTCATATATTGTGTGTCTACAAAACATAAACAAATAAAATTTTAATGCATTAGTATCTAAGATTATGTAGAACACAAAATGTGGAGTTAAAAAAAATTACATTTATATTAACTTTTAGATTAACAATTGTTCCTTAGAAATGTATTAGCTTCTTAAATCATGTAGAAACAATATATGGACTTCCACACCAATGTTACAATAATACCAGCTTTTTTTTTTTTTAAAAATAGTTTGTTGTCAAATTAGTTTCCACATAACAACCAGTGCTCATCCGAAGTGTCCTCCTCCATGCCCATCGCCCCCCCACATCCATCAGTCCTCAGTTTTTGTCAGCATTCAAGAGTCTCTCATGGTTTGCCTCTCTCCCTTTCCCCCACCATTTCCCCCCTTCTTCTCCCCCTTGTTCCTCAGTTAAGTTCCTCCTAATCCTCCTATATGTGCAAACATATGATATTTGTCCTTCTCTGCCTGACTTATTTCGNATGTTGGTTGAAGAGCATAGAGAAAGAGAGAAAAGACAGGACGGGGATGAGGCAAAATTGGAAATAGAATGAACAGGTAGAAGGGATAAGAAGCTTTTTTCAAATAGCTAAAGGGTAGAATATTGTTGGATAGGTGAGAGAAGGATGTTCGTGTTATCCAGAGAAACTATATAGTCTAGTTACTCCTGAGAGAAAGAGATGAAAATGTCGGTAGGTATAGAATTTACATCTACAGAATGGACTTGTTGTGATTGTTTAAGCAAGCCTACGACCAGAGTTAATCAGGTCAGTGCTCTGGGAAAAAAAGAGAGAAAAGAGAAAGAAGAAGAAAAGAAGGATATAAAAAAAGAAAAAGGGAGGAGGGCAGCTCTCAAGCAGGGATGGGCGCCGTGTGATCCAACGCCTCAGGCGGGAGCTCTGCCTTGGCGGTTGTGGGGAGGAGAGTGACGGTGCTCCAGTCCCTTCTTGAACCAAGCGCTGCACCTCGCTTTTTTGGGCGTGTAAACTCCCCGTACTGGGGGCGCAGCCAAAGTTGGTTGCACTCTTCAACCCAGGCCAGTTCCAATCTCCAAATCTCAGTCCGCGCGCCCCCTGAAATTGCCTTAGACAGAACTTCCCAGGCAACCCCTTCCGGGCAATTCCAGGCCTCCCACCTCGCTCTGGGGGTGGAGTCAGAATCGCTGCTTCCTTCTCTGGGTCAGGCTGGCGCGCATGGGCGGGGGCTTGCCTGCCGGGTGCTCTGAGCCCGAGCCCGCTGGAGTGAGGAAAACCGGGTCCCTCTATGTCTCGTCACCTGAAACACAAACTCGCGGAGAATTCTCCCAGTTTTTAGCACTTTGCCTTCCCTCCAGAGTTCCAGCCAGCCAGGAGCGCGGACGTCCGGGGTCCGCGCGGCTCTTTCAGGAGCCCAAGCCGCCCGGGAGGACAATGGCGGCAGGTGCCCCGCCACTCTGAAGTCCAGCCAACAGGAGCCAGCACAAAGATGCAGTTTGTGTGCTCAGCCCCGCCCAGGACCAGTTGGCGCGAGGGGACCTGGTGTGCAGGTATTTGGCAAGTACGGTCTTTCTGTGCACCGAGCGGAGGTTTTTCTGTTTCGGACTCTCTCCTTTCCCCCTCTCACTCCCCGTAGAGGGTAGAGGGGGAATCACCTCCCACCCTGGAATCTCCGATCCCGGCCCGATTTTATCTTCCCCAGTTCGCACTCACGTTAGAAGGCTCTCTCAGTGGATTCTGCGTCCTTTTTCTCCCAATCTCTCAGGTTTTGTAAGGTTTGCAATGGCTTCAGATCTTTTCCGTGTGATGTATGGGCGCGAGTGCATGTACGGAGCTCCTTACTTCTCTGCCATCTTGCCCCCTCCCCCAATACCAGCTTTTATAATGACCCATGTTTTTACCTTTACTGATATCTTTATTTCTTCATACAACTTTGAGTTACTGTCTAATGTCTTTTCATTTCAACTTACAGGACTCCCTTTAGCATTTCTTTTAGGACAGGCCTAGGGGTGATGGACTCTCTTAGCTTTTGTTTAGCTGGAAATCTCAATTTCTCTTTCACTTTTGAAGGAAAATTTTGTTGGGTATAGTGCTCTTGATGGACAGTTTTTCTTTTACCACCTTGAATATATTATCTCACTACCCTCTGGCCTTCAAAATTTCTGATGGTAAAGCTGCTGATTACTAATTGAGGTTTGCCTTTAAGTGATAAGTTTCTTCCCTTTTTTTGGCTTCAAATTCTTTTGTCTTTGGCTTTCAGCAGTTTGATTATAATGTGTCTTGATTCCTTGAGTCTTCTTTTTTTTTTTTTTAAATGTTTTATTTATTTCTTAGGAGAGAGAGAGAGACAGCGTGAGCAGGGGAGGGTCAGAGAGAGAGGGAGTCACAGACTGAAACAGGCTCCAGGCTCTGACCTGGCAGTCAGCACAGAGCCAGATGCAGGGCTCGAACCCGCGAACCGCGAGATCATGAACTAAGCGAAAGTCGGACGCTTAACCGAGTAAGCCACCCAGGCACCCCTTGATTGGCTTGAGTCTTCTTGAGGGCATAAGGCTTGGAAGTTTATTAAGCTTTTTGGATGTTAATATACATGGCTTTCATCAAATTTATGAAATTTTCAGCTATTATTTATTTAGATATTATTTCTGCCTCTTTCTCTATTTGGGATTCTCACAACAGATGTGTTGTTGGCTCAGTTATATCCCACAAGTCCTTCAGGCTCTAGTCATTTTTCTTCAGCCATTTTTCTGCCTATTCCTTGGACTTGTTCCTTTTTTTTCCCCCCGTCTTTAAGTCCACAAATTCTTTCTTTTGCCTGCTTAATTTGGCCTTTTAACCTCTCTAGTGAATTATTCTTTTAGTTATTTTTCAACTCTAGAATTTATTTTTGGCTTCTTTTTAGGTCTCCTATCTCTTTACTGATATTTCCAATGTGTTCATACCTCATTTACTTGACTTTCTTCACATCTTCCTTTAGTTCTTAGAGCAACTTTAAGACAATTGTTTTATAATCTTTGTCTAGTAGATCTGCCTTTATGCTTTTGCCAGGGATCATTTCTATTGGTATATACATATTTTTTCCCTTGAATGGAACATACATTTATTTTCTTTATATGATATACACTTTTTTTTGTTAAAAACTGATCGTTTGAATATGATAATCTGGTAACTCTGGAAATAAGATTTTCTTCCTTCTCTAAAGTTTGCTGGCTTATTTATTTGCTTTATTTTTGTTTTGATTTGTGGATATGTTGGGGGGAAGTTGTTTTGCTTTTTAATTACTATAGGCTATCTTTGTGCCAAGAATCAACCTGAAGAGAATACTGGACGTCTACTCAAGTCTTTTTTGAGCCTGTGTCTTCCACTGGGCATATGCAGTAACTTTCTAATTTTTCCTGTAGATGTGGTTGCTTTTGAATGTCCTAATTTTTCACATCTGTCTTCTAAAAGGAAGAAAAAAGGAGAAAAATGACAGGGGTTATTAAAGGTGCCAGACTTTTTTTTAAAAAATATAGTTTATTTTTGAGACAGAGGGAGACAGAGCATGAGTGGGGGGAGGGGCAGAGACAGAGGGAGACACAGAATCCAAAACAGGCTCCAGACTCTGAGCTGTCAGCACAGAGCTTGATGGGGGGCTTGAACTCACCAACCGTGAGAGCTGAAGTTGGATGCTCAAACAACTGAACCACCCAGGTGCCCCAAGGTACCAAACTTTTAAAGTACCATAATGTACTTTCCAAGACTTTCTCTGGAAGTTGCAAGCCTTCACCTGACTCCAGAGTTTCTAAATGATGATATAATAATGTCAGATAACAGTTTCCTATTCTACCATTTTTTTCTGGAATCCTTGATCTTATTCACATCCTTTACTATCCCTTTTCCTTTCTAGTTTTTATCCAAAATTTTTGTTTAAGCACCAATTGGTAAATTATAACATGACATACCAAGTTGTGTTTTGATTTGTGTTAAAAGAATGCTTCTAGAATTTTGCTTACACACTATGCATTAGTGAGAATGAGATCAGATGCTTTAGGAGTTTTCTGTTAATTTTAGAGTCATAGGAAAGTGAGATGTGTATCAAAATGGAGTAACATTTTTTCCAATAATTATAAGATTGATTTCATATGGTTTTACTAAGGCTAATGTGGTATCTGTTACAGAATAGCAGTGATCTCTTTTGTGTAATTAGATCCTCTTTGTGTAATTAAGAGATGGAGAGGACAAAATATCTGCCTGAGACATCTGTGTGCATGCATGCACACATACACAGAGACACAGACACACACACACAAGGTTTAGAAGGAAATAAATGGAGGGGGGTAAAAATATAAATGTGATGTGAGAGTCTTTTCCATTAAATTTACTCCTAATAGCAATTGCGATATTTTTATTTGTATGTCATACAACTCCACATTGTTAAAAAGGAAAATATTCAAAGAATTTAAAACTTAATGGGAAAATTTTTTTCTGCTTTAGAAGAAAGAATTGGCTTAATTGTTTTCAGTCCTTAGAAAATAAGAAAGGGGATTAATTAATTCTAGTGTGTGCTAAACAACTCAAAACACAGAACTTTATAGAAGTGAGAGAGAGGCCATGAAAGTGAGCAAGATGTACTTGGCAGCTATAGGGTGCTGTGAAATTCCCCAACAGGGAAAGTGCAGCCGAAGGAAAAGAGCAGAGCTGGATACAAACATTCTGATGTTCATGAGTTCAGTTGGAAGACGGGGAGAAAAATCACAGAAGAAAAAGAATGGGAAGAAAAAAATCAAGGAGCTAAGGATTCTAGGACAGCAAAGTGCTGGTGTCCAACTACCTTTATCCAAAGGTGTTGATAAAGGCAGAACTGAAAACAGATGTGAAAAGAAGGTGAAGGCAGTGGCAGTATGAATGCCATTTGCAAAAGTAATGATTTCATTCCACGGGTCTTGCTGAATTTGTGCTTGGGGTAGGTTTATGAAGTAATACTTGTTTATTCACAAGATAAAGGTTCCTGTGTGTTTGTGTGTGTGTGTGTGTGTGTGTGTGTGTGTGTGTGTGTTTGCCCTTGCAAAATTAATGCAATCCACATTTTGATTGGAGTAAAGTCTGAATGATATTAAGAGCAAATAAATAACTGTTAATAGTAAATGCTATGTATTGACTTTTACATTTTGTTTACTCCAGAGCTTCATATTTTTGACACCTTTGGTATATGGGGTTGGGGCTAGATTTGGGGAGGCTATCCTGTGCATTGTAAATATTTAGCATGGCCTCTACCCATTAGATGCCAGTGCCCCTCCCNTGTAATTTTAGTTTGTATATGTAAACCATATGTGTGACATATGTATTTATCTGTGTATGTATATGAAATTGAGCATTAAATATCTGAAATGCATTTGCTTTCATAATCTTTACCAAAAAAAGCTGACATGAGATAGCTAATATTAATAGTATTTTATAGATATGGAAACTGAAAAACATGTTGAACAACTTCTCCAAGATCCCAAACTTGTTGGGAGGTGGGGAAGATCTTACACCCAAGCCTCTGATCCTAAAGCATATGCATGCAATGCAAAGATGCCCAGCAGAGGAGCACACAAGCTTGGGTGAAATGGAAAACTGAGCAGATGCAGGATCCATATCTCACACTTTGAGGAGATGGGGCACTTTTCTAGGACAAGGTTTCATTCTTCACCTCGGTGATAATTATAGTAAGAGTAATGATAACAACAATGATAGCTAAAATCTATAGAGCTCTTAACAACTAGACATTTAAATAGTTAATATGTATTAATTATTTTATGCACACAACAGTGCTCTGAGGGAAGTTCCATTTTATTAATGCTCTAAAGAAAGTCTCATTTTGTAAATGAGAAACTAAGGCTCAGAGAGCTTAAGGACAAGGAAAATCTGTCTCTTTCTCCTTCTCCTCCACCTCCATCCTCTATCTCTCTCTCATCCACGAGGGGCTCTGCCACCCCTACTATTCAGTGTTAGTGGCTTTGGGGGCCACAGAGACGAAATCAGAGTCATTCCTTATCTGTCCTTCTGTTCACATACCTGGTATCCCATATTGGCCACGTTGTGTTCCAAAATAGCCCACCATAGGCAAGCAAGGACACTGGAATCATTTGCGTGGTCTTTGACACTCCTTTCTGGAGTGGAACTTGAAACACAGCATTTTAAAAGCTCAAATGTATTCCACCTACCCTACTTGAGTTCTCAGGAAAGTTCTTCCAAACAAAGGGCATTACCCTAAGGCATTTCTGCACACAGCCAGTCACTAAAGTAAAATGAAACTAACATGTTCATGCATGTGTCAGTGCCAGAATACCTAAAAGGCATCACTAATTATCTGTGGTCCTGGCAACATCCAGTCATTTTTCACAATTGAGCCAACAATAGCTTTTGAATTTTTGGTCATTTTTATGCTCATGTCTTCCCTACAGCTCACTATATACATCTGCCTGGTTATTACTATATTTTTTTGACCTTTATTTGGTCTCTTTTGTGTATTAAGCAATACTGGAGTCTATGAAACAAGCCTCCCCTTTGTACCATTTAATTTAATTAGACCTCTCATTTGAGCTCTTGCTGAGTCAATATTTAGTTCCTTGTCTATATCCCTGGGACAACCTGAAGCATTCCATACGCTAGCTAAATGGCTTAATATGCATGGACATATGAGCTGAATGCCTTAGTTTGCATTCTCTCTTCCCGCACAATATCCAGGGGACGCCACTACAAAACTCCTTCACTTTGCCTCTCTGCTTAATTGTGCTCTTCCACAGTTTACCTGGCAATTCCTTTTTCTGGATTATAAATTATGGTGGAACAGAAGGAAGAGCAATCCTCAGCATTGTCTCACTAATTTTGTTTGTAGAACTGTTTCTCTAGTGTAGCATTTTCAAATGGGTCCATTATACATCTGCTTCTCTGCCTGGGAGACCCACGCCAGGTGCAGTGCTATCAATGGCACAGTTTTCCCTGATGGCATCAAGTGCCCGGGAATGGGCTGAAAAGAAAGGGGATGAACGGAGCTTCAGAACAACTCCAGGTTGTTTCTCCTCTGGAGGGGTCAGTGTAAATATTAGAGCTGTTTGTGGTCTGTGCTGGGTCACATCACTGGGAAAAGTGATGTGAAAGCTGAGAAGGGACGGTCTACTAATTCACACAAGAGGGCTTGAAGATCTTGTCTTGCCAAAATTTCAGACTTGAAAGGACTTCGAAGGTAANTGGTCTCTTGGAACATATACCAGGGGCATTTGCCTGAGTATAAAAATACATACATTCATACATGCAAGCAGTAGTTTTTCTAAAAGGTAAATTTGTGCTTGGTTTTTCAATATAAAGTTTAGATACAATAGTACAAGAATAGCTAACTTGCTAAAGCCTTGAGATGTGTGTGGCACTATGTTTTTTGGGTTTTTTAAAAAATTTTTTAAGTTTATTTATTTATTTTGAGAGATTGAAAGCACACCGAACATGCGGGGGTGGGGGAGGGGAGGGGAGGAGAAGAGAGAGAGGAGAGAGAGAATCCCAAGCAAACTCCAAGTGCTATCAGCATAGAGCCCAATGTGGGGCTGGAACCCACAAACCTTGAGATCATGACTTGAGCCAAAATCATGATGCTCAACCAACTGAGCCACCCAGGTGCCCTGAGTAAGGCACTGTGTTTTATATGCAGCATTTCTTTAGTTATTAACTGCCTAGTGAGTATCACCATCTCTATATGCAAATGATCAATACATGTCTCATGGAAGTTTCATAATTTGTCCATGTTCACATATCTATTGCAAGATGAAGCCAGAAGGAGAACTCAGCCCTTTTGGACCCTAAAGTTTACCCATAGCTTTATAAAGAAGTTTCTGCTCTATAAAGAAATTGAATCAAAAAGGAGGGACCTATATATGATGCCTACACCTACAGGGCTCCCATACTGTTCATGTCTGTGGGTCCATGAGCTGGCATAAATGGAAATCCCAATAGGAGGGTGTACTTTGCCACTCTACCATGCACATGGAGCAAATGCACTCTAGCTGCATGCAACAAGTTGGATTGATGTAAGGTCATTTGGAGATTCTATTCTTCCTGTGTCATTACACAATATGGCATTATCTCTCATTAGAGTATCCCATTAGTAATATTTGAGAGTATAGGTGCAGTTGTGATCCATTTAGATCTCTGAGTGAAACTCATCACCCTAAACATTTATAATACAATGCATATTTAAAAATAACATTATTACCAATAGCAATAACAATGACAGTGGTTTAACTTTGGGGCTTGCTATGTATGAGGCAGTATTTGAAGTTCTTTGCATGTATTATTTTATTTAATTTTCAAGGTAATTTTATAAAATCCCTGTTATAGTCACAACATTGCAAATCAAATCCTGACACAAGATTAAGTAACTGAACTCTGAACTGACAAAATTAATGTGTAGGGAACTAAGCTTTAGATTTAGGCCTTTTGATTCAAAGTTTACACTCCCAACCCATGCATTTCACTGTCTCTGGAAAGTAAGTATCCCTGAGGTAAATGAATAATTTATTTTAGCTTAGTGATAAAAAATTCTTCTGTTCTAAATATCTTTTCAGTTTTTATTCTCTTACATTTTTCTTAGAAGAAATTCAGATTAGAAGATATATTGGTAAGGGGAAAGGAAAGAAAAAAGAAGAAAGGAAAAACAAATGTGTATGGATACTTCTTCTATTTCAATCCTTCTGGCAGTGGAGATCTTGCTATTATTCCAAAGCTCTAATTCATCTCCACCTTCCCTCCACACCACCAGAGAGAGAGCCTATCCCACATCCTCCCCTAAATTTTATTTTAATATTTTTAAGATCAGTTTACTTTAATGAAAACTGAAAAGATAAGTATTGAGCTCTTCTCTGAGATCGAAGCAAAATGGTTTTAACACTTGCAAAGATTCACCTATATCAAATATGTTTTTCTTTCTGTACTATCTAAACAAGCAAAAGAAAAGAAAGTAGATGGTGGGGGTTCTGGGCACACATTTCTATGAAATGAACATTGCATGTTAAAGTGGAGTGATACAGAAACCCCAAATCGTGAAATAAGTCATAAACAAGGGTTGAGATTTTCCAAAATGCAACTTTACGACTTACATTCTCCCCATTTGTGCGAGTCATAAGCATCTTTAGAACATTTCAGGACTGTGATTAAGTTTCAATGAGGTGAAACAAACTACAATCACATTCTTGAAGGAAAGTGTAGAATCAATTTAATAAAGATATTTAACACAAAATGGAGGAGGAGTTAAATATAAGTGAAGCTCTGTTTAGCACATAATTAGCACTGCTTATTTGTGTATTTAAATGGTGTAAAATTAGCTACATTTTTTACTATATTTGTGATCTTAGATAAGATAATTAACCTCCTTTTCCTCATCTTTAAAATGGGTATTTCGACTTGACATCTCCCATAGAATTTGTGTGGTTTGGAGAAATAGATGTGTTAGTGGATATAATATTTTGGATATGTTAATGAATCACTAAATGCTAATTATTATTTTGGGATTCATGATAACCATAACTTAAATACTTTATGTATAGCATGAGTAAAACAAGAAAGGTTGAATAGCAGAGAAAGCTTAGTACTACCTTGTGTAATAGTGCTTTCTTTTGTGAAAAATATTCTAAGTTTTGTAAGCTGATTTATGAATAGGCTATAACACTCAAATTTGACTGAGAACCTGGGAATGCCAGTATTTCATCATAAATAAAATTGAAATATCTACACTATGATTTTTAAATCTGATAAATTTTGTTGCACTGTAGGGATAGAAACCTATGCATCTAAATTCTGTTTTTGCTAAAAACCCATGTATGTACAACCAAGGTCTCTAAGTAAAATGCACTCACATATTTTTTTGAATAAATATTTTACTACTATTCCATTTTTACCGAGTCTCATCTAATCTCTTCTCTGTGATAAGTTGTAAGAGAGGAAGTATAGGTTGCCTAACAAAACCATGAAAGTACCATAGTGTATATTGGCCATTAATATATATGACACATACTAAAATAATGTTTCTCTACCTTTTTTGATATATTGGAGTGAGGTTGATGGCTTTTAATCTCCATTCTCTGCAGATCATTAATGCTTTAGACTAATGTGGGACTATATATTATCAAATATAATATTCCCTCTCAATAACTAGCTGCCAAATTCCCTATTATTGTGAAGTATTATTGAATGAACTTTTCAAATTTCTTGTGGTTTGGAATTGTAAGAAGCAAGTGTAGTCTATGTTTAATCACATGGTCCATCTAGATTTTTTTTACAACACAATGTTTATTTAAGGTCCTCCTTACAGATTTAGAAATCTTCTTTATGCGTTAAGAGAAATATTGAGCTCCATCAAAATTGAAATTTAATTTTAAAATAGAAGTGGATAAAAAATAAAATAGAAGTGGATATTTTATATTTTGGTTGGAATATTCTATTAATTACTAATGTTGTCAATTAGTAGGTGCGCCAATACATTATTTGATCAACAAAAACCTCTGGTCCAGTTCCATCTGACTCCTTTTCCCATGAACAACACATAATTTCATGCCATGATATTTCATGTCACACTTTTATTGATCAAGATTAAAAGGTTTAGTGTTCAAGTTAATTTTGCCCAAAACCCCACATACTGTATTTGTTGCAAATAAACCTACTAAAGCAAAAGGTTATCTCTAACTCAGTTCATGAAATAATCACAATAATCATAATGTAAGTAGGTACTGTTTTGTTAATTGATTTGTTTGTTGAGAATTTAGAAGGGTGACATTAGGGAGGCCAGCATTAGAGGGTAGTGCAGACTCATAGAATTACCTTAGGCTAGAATATAATTAGCTTCTACTAAATGATAAGGAGAGGGTGGAATATTCACACAGTATTATGTCCCAAACATTTCTATTAAATTGGGAGAACATGTAGCATGTGTGATATGTTAGTCTGCTTGGGCTGCCATAACAAAACACCATATATCAGAAAATGTTTTTTCACAGTACTGGAGGTTGAGGTGTCTAAGATCAAGGCACCCACTGATTTGGCTCTAGTAAGAATTCTCTTCGGGGCTTGCAGATCGTTGCCTTCTTGCTATGTACTCTAGAGAGAGAAACAAAGAGAGGAGAGTTCTTTCTCTTAAAAGAATACTATTACTATCTGATTAAAGTCCCATCCTTATGGCCATATTTAACATTTTTTAAAACATAAGCTGTATTGAGATATAATTGACAAAGCCATAAGATATTTGAAGTATACATCATGGTGATAAACATGGGAGTATAGATATCTCTTTGATAACCTGTTTTAATTTCCCTTGAATATATACTTAGAAGTGTGGGATTATTGGATCATAGGGTAATCTTATTTTTAACATTTTTGGAAACCTCCATATTGTTTTATAGAGTGGCTGAACCAGTTTAAATTCCCAGCAGCAGTGAATAAGGGGTCCCTTTTCTCTACAGTCTTATTAACAATTGTTATCTCTTTGGCTTATTGATGATAGCCATTCTAATAGTTTTAAGGTGATATTCACTGGGATTTTGAGTCGCATTTCCCAGATCATTAGTGATGTTGAGAATCTTTTAATGTACACATTGGCCATTTATTTATTTTCACTGGAAAAATATCTATTAAGTTCTTCTGTCAATTTCTTGGTTGGGTTTTTTACTTTTTGCTATTGAGTTATGTGAGTTCTTTCTATATGTCAGACAGTAATCCTTTATCAGATAATATGATTTGCAAATATTTTCTCCAATTATATTTGTTGCAATTTCATTTTTTGATGATTTCCTTTAATGTGCAGAAGACTTTTAGTTTGATGTGGCCCCACTTATTGATGTTTTAGTGCTATTATCAAATCTAAAAATATTATTTCCAAAACCAATGTCAGGGAGCATACACCCCACCCTTGGGATTTTTTTTTTTGCTTGTTTGTTTGCTTGTTTGTTTTTTCTAGGAGTTTATGATTTCAAAGTATTCTGTTCAAGTCTTCATCCATTTGAGTTAAATTTTTCATATGATGTAAGATAGTGGTCAAGTTTCATTCTTTAATATGTAGCTATACACTTTTCCCAACACCATTAGTGTCTTATTGAAGATACTATCATTTTCCATTGTATATTCTTGTCACCCTTATAATTTAATTGACCATATATACATGATTTATTTCTGGGGGCTTTCTGTTCCATTGACTATGTGTTCATTTTTATGACAATACCATACTTTTTTGATTACTAGAACTATGAAGAATAGGGTTTTTTTTCCTTCTTTTTCAACATTGTTTTGGCTATCTGAGGTCTTTTGTGGGTGCATGAAAACTTTAGGAATGTTTGTTCTATTTCTGTGAAAAATGCCATTGAACTTTTCAGAGCAATTATATCTGAATCTATAGATTGCTTTGGGTAAATAGACATTTTAATAATATCAATTTTCCTAATCCATGAGCATGGAATATCTTTCTATTAATTTTGTCTTCTTCAATTTCATTCGTTATGACTTACGTTTGCAATGTATATATTTTCACCTCCTTTGTTAAATTTATTTCTGGGTATTTTATTCTTTTTGATGTAATTGTTGATGAGATTGTTTTCTTAGTTTCTGTCCTTGAGAGTTCATTGCTAGTGTACAGGAATGGAAATAATTTTTATATGTTGATTTTGTTCCATTAACCTTATTGAAATTATGTATTAGTTCTAAGAGTTTTGTGGGATAGCCTTTAGGATTTTTTCCATATAAAATAATGTAATCTACAAATAGTGATGAGTTTACCTCTTCCTTTTCAATTTGGACAACTTTTATTGATTTTTCTTGCCCAGTTGGTCTAGCTGTTACTGCCAGTACTGTTTTGAATAAGAGTGGCAAGAATGGACATTCTTTCCCTTTTCCTGATGTCAGAGGAAAGCTTCTGATTTTTTTTTTTTGTTTTTTTGTTTTTTGGTTTTTTTTTACCATTGTGTATATTGTTAGTTGTGGGCTGGGCACATGTTTATTATATTGAGGTATGTTCCCAATATACCCAGTTTTTGAGAGTTTTTATCAAGAATGGATGTTGATTTTTGTCAAATGCTTTTTTCTTTATTTATTGAAATGATGATATAATTTTTTATCTTTGTTTTCTTATGTGGTGTATCACATTGATTGATAACCAGATGTTAAACCATTCCTGAATCCCAGGAAGAAATAGCAATTGATCATGGTGTATGATCCTTTCAATGGACTGTTGTGTCGGTTTGCAAATATTTGGTTGAGGATTTTTGCATCTGCATTCAACAGGGATACTGGCCTGTAATTTTCTTTTCTTGTCATTGTCTGCTTTTGGTATCAGGAAATGAATATATTTCCTCCTCTTTTATTTTTGGAATAGACTGGGAAAGATAGTTATTAATGCTTCTTTAAATGTTTGGTAAAATGAAGCCATCTGGTCCTAGACTTTTCTTTGTTAGGAAGATTTTAACTACTGGTTCAATCTCCTTACTAATATTTTGTCAATTCAGATTTTCTTTCTCATCATAATTCAGTCTTAATAAGTTGCATGTTTCTAGGAACTTATCCATTTCTTCTAGGTTGTCCAGTTTTGGGGCATATAATTATTCACAGTAATCTTCTATGATCATTATACTTGTGGGGTATTATTTGCAATATATCCTGTTTATAGCTGTTTTTCTATTTGAGTCCTTTCTTTTTCCTCTTGGTAAGTCTAGCTAAAGGTTTATCTATTTTGTTTACACTTTCAAATAACCAGCCTTTAGTTTTATCGTTCTTTTCTATTGTTTTTTTTTTAATGTTTTTATTTGTTTTTAGGAGAGAGAGAGAGAGAGCATGAGCAGGGGAGGGTCAGAGAGAGAGGGAGTCACAGACTGAAACAGGCTCCAGGCTCTGAACTGGCAGTCAGCACAGAGCCCGACGCGGGGCTCGAACCCATGAACCGTTGAGATCATGACCCAAGCGAAAGTCGGACGCTTAACCGACTAAGCCACCCAGGCGCCCCTCTATTGTTTTTTTTTTTAATGCTCTTTGTAATTTATTTCTACTCTGTATTTGTTATTTTCTTTTTTCTACTAACTTTAGGCTTTTTTTTTTCTTTTTAAAATAATGCCTTGGGACAGCTAGGTGCCTCAGTTGGTTATGCGTATGACCATCTCAGGTCATGACCTCATGCTTCATGAGGGTGAGTTCTAGCCCCCCGTGTTGGGTTCTGTAGCGACAGCCCAGAGCCTGGAGCCTGCTTCAGATTCTTGGTCTCCCTCTCTCTCTGCCCCTCTCCTGCTCATGCTTTATCTCTGTGTCTCTATCAAAAATAATTAAACACCTCGCAAAAATTTTTAATACAAAATAATACCTTGAGATTTAGTTAGATTGTTATTTTAAATATTTTTTCTTTTTTTTTAATGTTTTATTTATTTTTAGAGAGAGAGAGAGAGAGACAGCGTGAGCAGGGCAGGGTCAGAGAGAGAGGGAGTCACAGACTGAAACAGGCTCCAGGCTCTGAGCTGGCAGTCAGCACAGAGCCCGACGCGGGGCTCGAACCCACGAACCGCGAGATCATGACCTAAGCGAAAGTCGGACGCTTAACCGACTAAGCCACCCAGGTGCCCCTAAATATTTTTTCTTAATGTAGGCATGTGTTGCTATAAACATGCCTCTTGTAACTCCTTTTGCTGTATCTCATAAGTTTTGTTATGTTGTACTTTTATTTTCATAGGTCTTTGATTTTTTTAAACTTAGTTTCTGATTTTTTGAAGTTTCTTTTTTAATCCATTGGTTGTCAGGAGCATTCATGTTAATCTATACATAGTTGTGAATTTTCCAGTTTTTCTTTTGTGATTGATTTTGAATTTCATACCATGGGGATTAGAAAAGATGCTTGGTAAGATTTCACCTTAAATTTATTAAGAATTGTTTGTCTTAAAATATGATCTGTTCTGAATAATGTTTCAAGTATACTTGAGAAGAATGTGTATTCTACCCCTGTCGGAGGAAACGTCTCATAAATGTCCATTAAATTTATCTGACTCAAACTGTAGTTTAAGTCTAACATCCTCTTTAATTTTCTATCTTGATGATCTATCTATTATTGAATATGTGGTAGTGAAATCTCCTGCTATTATTGTATAGCTGCCTATTTCTCTCTTCAGGTCTGTTAATATGTGCTTTATGTATTTACTTGTCCGTATGTTGAGTGCACAGATATTTAAAAATGCCATATCCTTTTGTTTGGATTGACCTCTTTATCATTATATAATGACTATCTTGTCTTTTATTTACAGTCTTTGGCTTAAAGTCTCTTTTGTCTGACATAACTATAGCTTTCCTGGGCTTTCTTTTGGATTCAATTTGTATGAAATATCTTTTTTTTTCCCCCTTTCTTTCTTTACTGGACTGTGTGTCTCCTTGAAGCTGAAGTAAGTGTTTTGTAGTCTTTTGTGTACTCTTAATCCATTTCACCTATTTCACCCAATCATCCACCCACCTGCCTTCTGACAACCACCAGTTTGTTCCCTATATATACGACTGATTTTTGTCTCTTTTATTTCTTTCATTGTTTTGTTTTTTAAATTCCAATATGAGTGAAATCATATTGTATTTGTATTTTTCTGACAGCTCATTATTTAGTATTATACCCTGTACATCTATCCATGTTACAAATAACAAGATCTCATTCTTTTCTATGATGGTGTAATATTCCATGGTATATATAGAATACATCTTATTCATCTATCAATGGACATTTGTGTTGGTTCCATATCTTGGCTTTTGTAAATATTGATGCAATAAACATAAAGGTGCATATATCTTTTCAAATTAGTGCTTTCATTTTATTGGGTTAAATACCCAGTAATGGAATTACTGGATCATATATAATTCCATTTTTTATATTTGAGGAAACTCCAAAATGTTTTCAACAGTGGCTGCAGAAGTTTGCATTCCCACCAACAGTGCACAAGGATAACCTTTTCTCCACATTCTCACAAACACTGGTTTCTTGTGTTTTTGATTTAAGTTATTCTGATAGGTGTGAGGTGATATCTCGTTGTTTTGATTTGCATTTCCCTAATCATTAGTGATGTTGAACATTTTTTACTATGTCTGTTGGCTATCTGTATGTCTTCAGAAAAATGTCTACTTAGTTCTATTTTTAAATCCAATTATATGTGGTGTTTTGTTTTTTTTTATGTTCAGTTGTATAAGTTCTTTATATAGTTTCCCTTTATTGGATACACCATTTGCAATTATCTACTCCCATTCATTAGATTGTGTTTTTATTTTGTTGATAGTTTCTTTCCAAAGCAAAAGCTTTTTATTTTGGTGTAGTCTCAGTAGTTTTGCTTTTGTTTCCCTTATTAGAGGAGACATATCAAGAGAAATGTTGCTATGGCTGATGTCACAGAATTTACTGTCTGTGCTCTCTTCTAGGATTTTTATGGTTTCAGGTTTCACATTTAGGTCTTTAAGTAATTTTTAGTTTATTTTTATGTGCGGTGTAAGAAAGTGGTCCAGTTTCATTCTTTTGCATGTTTCTGCCTGGTTTTCCCAATACTATTTGTTGAATAGACTTTTTCCCTTTGTGCATTCTTCTTACCTCCTTTATCATAGATTCATTGACCATAAATCATGGATTTGTTTCTAGGTTCTCTATCCCATTATATTAATCTATTTGTCTATTTTTGTGCCACTACCATAATGTTTTCAATACTATAGCTTTGTAGTAGATCTTGAAATCTAGAATTGTGATACATCCAGTTTTATTCTTTTCTTTTCAAGATAGCTTTTACTATTTCGTCTCTTCTGTGGTTTTATACAAATTTTAGGATACTTTGTTGTAGTTCTGTGAAAAATGCTATTGGTATTTTGATAGGGATGGGATTACATGTGTAGATTGCTTTGGGTAGTACAGACATCTTAAAAATATTTGTTCTTCTAATCCATGAGCATGGAGCATCTTTCCATTTGTTTGTGTCATCTTCAATTTCTTTCATCAATGTTTTAGAATTTTCATAATACAGGTCTTCCATCTTCTTGGTTAAATTTATTCCTAGATGGGTGCCTGGGTGGCTCAGTCAGTTAAGTGTCCAACTTTTGCTCAAGTCATGATCTCACACTCTGTGAGTTCAAGCCCGGCAGCAGGTTCTGTGCTGACAGCTTAGAGCCTGGAGTCTGCTTCAAATTCTTTGTCTTTCTCTCTCCCTCCCCAGCTTGCACTCTGTTTCTCTCTCTCTCTCTCTCTCTCTCAAATATAAATAAACATTTAAAAAATTATTCCTAGGTATTTTAATCTTTCTGGTGCAATTGTCAATGAGATTGTTTTCTTAATGTTTCTTTCTTCTACTTCATTAGTAGTGTATTAATTCTGTATCCTGGAACTTTACTGAATTCATTTATCAGTTCTTATAGTTTTTATGTGGAGTCTTTATACACACACACACACACACACACACACACACACACATAGTTTCACCTTATCAGCAAATACTGAAAATTTTACTTCTTCCTTTCCAATTTGGATTCCTTTCATTTCTTTTTGTTTGCTTATTGCTGTGGCTAGGACTTCCAGTACAATGTTGAATAAAAGTGGTGAGAGTAGACATCCTTGTCTTGTTCCTAATTTGGTTTTTCTCCATTGAAAGGGTATTTCATATAAGGGCTTTATTATGTTAAGTGTTAAGTTCCCTCTAAACCTTTGTATGAGAGCTTTAATACAAATAGATTTTGTACCTTGCCAAATGCTTTTTTTGTGTATCTTGAGATGACTTTAGTGGTTTTATCCTTTCTCTTGTTAATATGATGTATCACATTGATTAATTTGTTAATATTTGACCATTCTTACATCCCTGGAGTGAATCTCATTCGGTTGTGGGTAATAATTTTTTTTAATATGTGATTTGGTTTGTTAATAGTTTTGTGAGCAGATGCTGGCCTCATAATGAATTTGGAAGCTTTCTTCCATCTCCTGTTTTTTTGTGAATAATTTGAGAGGTATAGGTATTAATTCTTTAACTGTTTGCTAGAGTTTACCTGTGAAGCCATCTGGTCCTGGACTTTGTTTTCTGGGAGTGTTTTGATTACTGTTTCATTTTATTTGCTGGTTATCAGTCCATTCAATCTTCTATTTCTTCCTGATTCAGTTTCAGAAGGTTTATGTTTCTAGGATTTTACCCATTTCTCCAGATGGTACAATTTGTTGCCATAGAATTTTTCATGATATTTCTTATGATCCTTTGTATATCTGTGTTGTGAGTTGTTATTTCTCTTCCTTAATTTCTGATTTTATGTCTTTGTTTTTGTTTTTTTTTATTTTTTTTTACAAATAGTTTATTGTCAAATTGGTTTCCATATAACACCCAGTGCTCATCCCCACAAGTGCCCTCCTCCATGCACATCTCCCCCTCCCCCCACATCCATCAGTCCTCAGTTTGTTTCTCAGCATTCAATAGTNTTTATGTCTTTGAATTCTCTCTTTCTCTCTCTTTTTAAAAGAGTCTGACTAAAGGTATGACAATTTTATTGGTCCTTTCACAGAACTACCTCCTAGTTTCATTGATGTGTTCTATTGTTTTTGTTGTTGTTGTCTTTTGTTTTTTTTTGGTTTTGTTTTATTAGTCTCTAGTTCATTTATTTCTGCTCTAATCTTTATTATTTCCTTCCTCTTGATACCTTTGGTTTTGTTTGCTCTTGTTTCTAGCTCCTTTGGATGTATGTTTAGATTGTTTATTTGAGATTTTTCTTGCTCCTTGAAGTAAATCTGTATTGCTGCAATCATTCTTCTTAGAATGGCTTTTTCTACATACTAAAGATTTCAAACCATTTTCATTTTTATTTGCCTCCATGTATTTTTTTATTTCCTATTTGATTTCTTGGTTGACTCATTCATTGCTTTGTAGCATGTTATTTAGCCCTCATATATTTGTTTTCTTTCCAGATATTTTCTTGTGTTTGATTTCTCATTTCACTCTGTTTTTGTCTGAAAGGATGCATTATATGATGTTAGTATTTTGAATTTGTTGAGATTTGTTTTATGGCCTAACTGTGACCCATTCTGGAGAATGTTCCATTTGCACTTGAAAAGAATGTGTTTTCTTCTCTATTTGGATGGAGTGCTCTGAATATATCTGTTATATCCATCTGGCCCAATGTGTCATTCAAAGCCATGGTTTTCTTGTTGATTTTCTGTACAGATGATTTATCTGTTGATGTAAGTGGAGTGTTCAATTCCCTTACTATTTTATTGTATTATATAGATGTCTTCCTTTATGCCTGTTAATACCTGTGGTATGTATTTAGTGCTTTCATGTTGGGAGTATAATATACAATTGTCATATCTACTTGTTTAGTTGTTTCATTAATCATTATGTAGGGTTTACTTTGTTTTTTATTACAGTCTATGTTTTAATGTCTATTTTATCCAATATAAGCATTGCTATTCCAGCTTCCACTTGCATGGTAAATATTTGTCCATCCCTTCACTTTTAAGCTACGTATGTCTTTAGGTCTGAAATTAGTCTGTTTAGACAGAATATAGATGGATCTTGCTTTTTTATCCATTTAGTCACCCTATATTTTTTTTTACATAGGATTTAGTCTATTTACATTAAAAATAATTATGATAGGTACATACTTATTGCCACTTTTTATAACAGTATATTTTAAGCTAATAATAATTTGTGTTTCAATTCCCACAAATGCTCTATATCTTTACCCTCCCCTTAACATTTTTCAGATACAAATACTGAGGGGCCAGACATGTGCATAACCTCCCTCCAGGGGGACCCCAGTGACTTAAAGTGATCCAGATGGTGAAAGTGAAGATGGCACTGGTTGCCTCCCCAGTCTTGGGAAGAATTGCAGTAAGGTCCAAGATGTGTGCTAAATTTGAAGCCTAATCTTTAAGCAGCAACTTTTGAAGTCTGCATATAGGCTTCTTCAGAATAGAACTGGGAGATAGGTGTTTCTGTCTGCTCTCTCTGCACTGAGCCCTGGGGGATAATTTCAGCAAGTCCTTCAAAGCCCATTAAGAACTAGTTGTTTGCTATAGTCTGTGGGTCTCATGGATGCAAGCCACATTGGCTTTTAGAGCTAGACGTTTTGGTACAACATCCCTCAGGGGGAAGTTATAAAAGTTAGGCCTCTATATATAGGATCCAATACCTTCACTCCTCATGGAGAAGGTATGAGTTGTGAATTGTCTCCTGATGTATGTCCCTGTGCTGGTGTGGGATTTATGGCAAGAATGTGTCTTAGCCTTTCTTACCCATTTTGTTTCGGGTATTTTCTCATTTACCAGATGTGTAGGAATTGCTCAGCTATTTTCTGTATTTCTCTCAGAAGGAAGTGCTCCATGCATAGCAGTAAATTTGGTGTGTCCATGGGAGGAGGTGAGTTCAGGAACCTCCTATATGTTACTTTCTAGAGCCAGAACTCCCTCATTTAGTCTTAATTACTGAAGATCTTAAGATCCTGTCTAGAGACACAGTGACATTGTGGGTTAGAATTTCAACAAAGGAATTTGGGGGGGGATACCATTTGGTCCATAGTGTATAGGCAGGCAGATGATCTGCATATCAAATCAGTGTGAGGAGAACAGAATTTAAGAATAGGAATCTAAACACTTTTACAACTTGGCATGATTTTCAAGTGTCCCTTGGAGGACCTGGAGTAAAAGGTAGTAATTAAATCTCAGTATTATTGAATTGGATGAAACCTTAAATCATTTTCTCCAACCCATATACTACACTAAGATTTGAGCTCAGAGAAGTAACTAAGATATAACTATTCAGGATTCAAAGTTAACATTGAATATTTAGTCTCTCGACTTGTGGTTAAAAAGTTCTTTGTATTATATTCTATTTTGGATTACAGTTATAGATCAGAAGTAAGAGCACAATATGAGGAATCTAAGGGGCTAACTTAGTGACACACTTGCAGGGAAGGAGACTCAATGCCAAACAAGTGAGGTGCTTGGCAGTGATGCTTCATCAGTCTCCATGTCTATACAGGACGGGTTCCAGGTTCTGGGTTATGAAGGCCCAAAATGTGTAGATAGATTAGACACTGCCACAAAGGTTAAATAAATTCAGGGCTGAGATCCAGAAAGGACATTAGATGAAAATCTCTGGAAAGCTCATATATGAGAAATGCTATAAATCAGTCTTCCTTTTGTCAAGTCTTTACCAACATACAGTCTACTTAGTTCCAATAAAGAGCATCAAGTTTATAGATGTGACAAGTTGATTCATAATATCAGTCATGTTTTGTATCATCTTTCTGATGTAGGATAGAGAACCAAAGTCTGCTTAGGAGAGCAGAGTAATTATGTATTCTTCTACTGATGCCATTCAGTTACCTGCAGACTCACTCAGGTGCTTTGGTTTCAGGTGGTTTATGAAGCATGTTTAAGTTTCAAAGTTAGGAAATGAAACAACGTTCAGATTTGGGTTTAATGGCATCAAATATTCCAGAATAAAACATCCAACCACATTTGGAAAGTTATTTATTTTTCAAATTTGCCCTGGGGATAACTGTGTTACTTCCATTACAGTTTTCTTACTGAGACTGCTCACGACCATTGTTTACCCTAAAGATCTTTTAGAAATCCTTGGTAGAGAAGTTTCTTTAGCAGATTCCTTTCTTCTAAGTGTTCTTGTTTTCTATTAAACATACATCAAAAGAGCCCATAGATGTGTTTTCTTTTGATATGGGACAGTAAATCTGAACCTGCTTTGATTAAACTGGCATTTCTCTTGTATTCCTCATTTTGATTATTGTAGCATGGTAGACATGCTTAAAAAGTGTTAGGGTTTATTAGATCCATGGAATCAAAGAAAATGATAGTAATCTTTCTAGAATCTTTTAAAAAATGTAATTACCGCTTACATGTGAACCAACAATCAAATAAAATTAAAGCTCAGTTTGTCCTACATCTTTAGTTTTAGATCTCTGTTTTCTCAGTGACAACCAAGGCAGGTAAGCAGCAGTTTCCTATGGTAAGTGCAAATAGGGATCAGAGAGAAATCAGTGATATTTTCTACCCAAAAAGGGAGAACAGAATAGAGAAAATTGTGATCATTTTCCTGGGGAATTACTGGGATAATCACATGAGTCTTGAAGAATCAGTATCAATTGAAGAAAAGTTCTTGAGATAGAGGCAAATATTCACAATGGCATAGGGGTATGCTTTTCACTTTATGCTATGAGCATGAAATTGCAGGAAAATAATGTTGGCAAAATCACTTGAGCATAAGGCGTGCTCAATACTCGTGACTATATTCTTTGATCTTTCTTTTTATGCTATCTTGAAGGTAGTCAAAGTGTAAAATAAGTATCAAAATTATGTTTTAGAAAGGTAATTCTGTCTTCACTTAGAGGTTACATTAAAGAAGGATGACAGCCTTAGTGGACAGTTGGGAGCCTATTTCAGGGGTTCACACAAACTGATATTGACTTCAATTAATAAAGTAGATGTAAAGTCTAAGAAGGGGTTTTCAATTTAAGAGAGCTTTGGGAGATAGAATGAATACATTTTGGTGACTATGAGTAGAGTAAGCACAGATTTGGAGGTGGTGGCAATAGTAGTTAGACACTTTTGTTTAGTGCACACTATGTACCAGGCACTCTTTCAAGCGTTTAATATACATGTATAATACATAACTTATTTGTCATGTGAACTCTATTACATACAATTATTATGCCTGTTTTTCAGGTGAGAAAATTACGACCTGTGGAGATTAAATACATCATCCAAGATTACTCAGTCAATAAGTGGCAGAGATAAATTTCAGGAATAGACCATTTGCTTCTAAAAAATATGTTTGGGAATCACCACTAACCATTATACTGATATACCTAGGGAGACTATGGAGATTTAGGTATAGCCTGCATTTAAAGTTCTTACAGTGTATCCATGTGTAAATGTCCAAGAGGTAACTGGAAATACGATAAAGGAACTGCTGAAAGATGTTAAGGCTAAAGATAAGGGATGTGTAACATTTCAATGTATGAGTATCAATTGAAATCATAGATGTGTCCAAGCGATGATGCAGACATCTATTGACCCAAATGAGAGAAGCAGGGAATTTAAGACAGCTTGATGGCATCTAGAATCTCTACAAGTAGACCCTTTTATAATATTAAAACAAATAGTTTATTGGTTCATGAATGTTTGGTTTTATATTTTGTATATTTTTGAAATAGTTATTTGACCAAAATATTTGGAAATATGGTACACACCTGCACTCTAATTGCATTAATTCCAGATACTAACAGCTAATTTAAATAGGTTGAGAATACTTAATTAACTAAGCTATTATTAATATTTAGCTATGATTCAATCTAGATTTGAATAACCAGAGTTATCCCTTCTAAATATAGTTGTAAACTGTCTAAACAAAGTTACTATTGGTGCAAGACAACTGGAAATAGCCATTTTTCTCTCCTGGTGAACAAACCTTTTAGACAATAAATTGTAATGTCTGAGGCCATCATATATCAGATATCTGGACAGAGGAACAGAATTGATACTTTATTTTCCATGCTATTATAAAACTTCATTATCTAAATTCTTGACTGTTCCACAGCCCACCTTAGTTCTTTGTCAGTTCCAATAAAATAAGCAATCAGGAAAGCTGAGTTATAACTTGTTTGTATCTTTACCAATAAAAGTTTACCCACTGGAGATATTCCTAGCCTTCTATATACAGTTCAAAAGCTTTTCCATAAATTGAAATGGACATTGCCCATGAACCTGAGATATAGCAAATCATTTTGTTAAATGAAAGGACAAAATAAAAAGCTATGAAATGTTAGATCAGATCATCTTATTACTTGAGCTGCATTATCTGTACCATTGTTAAGGGACACTTTCCTTCCATGAAATATGATTTTGAATAAGAATCCTATAAAATAAAAAATAAGCATCTTCAATTTGCCAAAGTTCTGGTACAGATAAGTTACCTTGTCACTTCTGATTAATTCCAACAAATGAACACAATCAGACATAATTACCAGATATCTTATAAGAGAAAAATTCAGAAATATTACATGATTATTAGCAGAACCATGAAATACAGAAAATACAAATGCAAGTTAGAACAGATTATCTCATTGGAATTGGTAGATTCACTCCTGAGAATCCTGAAAAGCAAAGGGAGCCTAGCAAAAGCTTATTTTATCATCTCCTTGCAAAACAAAATCTTTATTATTCTTTTAAATGCCATATTTACTGAAGAATTGAAGATAGGTTCAAAGATATTGGGGCGCCTGGGTGGCTTAGTCGGTTGAGCATCCGACTTTCGCTTAGGTCATGATCTCGCGGGTCGTGGGTTCGAGCCCCGCGTCGGGCTCTGTGCTGACTGCCAGCTCGGAGCCTGGAGCCTGTTTCAGTCTGTGACTCCCTCTCTCTCTGACCCTCCCCTGCTCACGCTGTCTCTCTCTCTCTCTCTCTCCTAGAAATAAAAAATTAAAAACAAAAAACAAAAAACAACAAAGATACCTTCTTAAGGCAAAAGGTTAGTGTTGTAGCCCAAAATTTCCTAGGTCTTAATAACCAAGTGTCATACATATAGTGTTGCATTGACAGAATTAACTCAAATTTCACTTTTACAACTCTTGTAACTTCAGCTCCTATGGGAGTATACAGGAAGTGTAGTCATATATGTTCAAAGTAAGTATAAGTCTTCCAGCATTTCTACAAGTCTAGTTGGCCAACTTTTATCTCTCGGTGATGCTGTGGTTCTATTAAGTGGTGAGATCTTCAGTTCTGCAGGGCTAGGTCCAGTCTCTTCTCTAAAAAGCCACAGAGTTCCCTAAAATGAATGACTACTTATCTTTTCCAGATGCCCAATCAATGTTTTCCAAATGTGAAAATTTTGACCTCTTGATGCTTAAGATGTTTCATTCCTAAGTGACCTTGCTTTTGTCCCTCAAAGGCATCTATACCTTGACATCTTTCCATTCTCCCAAAATGTTATTCTCATTTATCTGTGACTTCTCTGCCTATGTTTATATGTCTTTTTTTCAGAGTATTGTTAAACAACATTAGAATATCTTGCTGATTTGATAATATATACAGCCAGTTTTCATTAAGACAGTAGATTATTTTACTTTAAAACCTGATTTTGGAGGTAGACATAGAAATGTATTGAGTGAGGGGCGCTTGGGTGGCTCAGTCATTTAAGCATCCGACTTCAGTTCAAGTCATGATCTCACAGTTTATGGGTTCCAGCCCTGCATCAGGCTCTGTGCTGACAGCTCGGAGCCTGGAGCTTGTNATGTTAAAATTTTTTTAAAAAGTGAATTGAGTGAGTATGGTGTAGTTCCATAGGTAAAATAGTTTATGATTCAAAGTGCAGAGGCAAGGTGAAGTGTAGGTATGCAACAATAAATGGAGTGGTCATGCTTAAGTAAAGATATGATCTGGGAGATTAGTAAGAAGCCAATGCAAAGCATAGTATCCATAGTATGAGACCCATAGTAAGGAGTTTCAGTATGTCCTTTGTTTAAAAAAAATAATGTTTATTTATTTTTGAAAGAGAGACAGAATGTGAGTGGGCGTGGGGCAAAAAGAGAGGGAGACACAAAATCTGAAGCAGGCTCCAGGCTCTGAGCTGTCAGCACAGAGTCTGATGCAGGGCTCTAACTCAAGAACCACAAGATCATGATTTGAGCCTGTCAGACACTTAACCTACTGAGCCACCCAGGCACCCCTGTATGTTCTTGAACAAATAGTGCTGGTGGAAAATAGCTACAACCAGTTTCCAAGATGGTTGGCATGTTGAATAAAAGCTACAAGACTGATGACATCATCTTCATCTGAACTATTTTAGGCTGGGCATAGAAAATTGGCAATAGAATTTGAAAGGAAGCATGCTGTTAATGGCAAGTAACAAAATTTACTACCAATGATTTAAACCATAAAAAGGCATCCAGATAATGGTTGTTTCAAGGTTTAATGATATTATTAAACTTGGGTTCTTTCCATACTTCCCTTTATCATCACCTGGATCTTGTTGTGTGCACTTGTAATTTCAGTATAGCTGCAGCAGCCACATTTCGAGTTTTTACACAAGTACGCTTTAAGAAGTAAAAGTGAGATTTCCTTTATGTGACACGATATTTTATGAAAGAAAAGAATCTCTTCCAGAATCACCCCAGCAAAATTTCCCCTACCATATTGGTCAAGACTATATCGTGTGAAACACTCCTAGAGCAATCATTTATAAATGATAAATAAAGGATAATAGACCAATCATGATTCACCCCTCAAGGCTGGGTAAATTTCTGCCTGGATAAATTTAGGATTTAGTTATCAAGGAAGAAGGAAAAAATGACTATGGGACATTCAGCTACTAATGTTTCCCATAGATATCACTGGAAAAATGGACCAGTACATCATTTCAGTTTCTAAAGGAGAATATCTTGGACTTTTTCCTTTTCTTTTCTTTTTTTCCTGCAATGACACAAATTCACATGCAGAACATATTTCTTATGCCACTTCAATGAACCACTGTATTGATAAAGTGGGCTAATAGCTTGATTACTAGGAAACTAGTTTTAACTCTCCTCTTTTCTTTTCCACTCCAGAAGTGTATCAAAATGCAAGTGAATGAAAGCATATAATTAAAGGGATAACCTTGATGCCTCTCTAATTTATGGCAAAACAGTAAATCATTCTCGAATATCAGTTTTTGAACTGTTATTATTACCACCAAATTAGGGACCATGTGACAGATGTCACAAGTAATTGAAATGCAACAGTGTGTTTAGACCTCTAGGTTAAAAGCTTTGATCTAGAGGATAACCCCTTTCTTTTTTTGTAGACAGTGTGTTTTGTTATTACATTGTTGCATTTAGTGGACCTATGAATGTTCAAACTTGAATGATGAGATTAAAGAGAGAAGAGAAATCCCTTGGCATCTGAAGTGGGCAACACCACACACACACACACACACACACACACACACATACACACACACACATTAATACTCAGCTCATTGATTGTTAGGCATGTAATAAGCACTCAAAAACCAGGGTCTATAAGTACAAAGATTTACTTCTAAATTTAAACAATTTCTGTGATAAAAGTCAATATTTCTCTTGAGAAGTTACGATTAAGATGGAGGAGAGGAGTTATTGTGTAATCACATTTGGGACTTGTCTCTGCAGGACAAGAGTTAGACTGGGGTATGCCATTCAGAGACTAAGTGAACATTATTAAGAGAGTTAAGTGTTCAGGGATTAAACCAGAAAGGCTCCCCAACTAAAGAGAAGAGATACCTCATTGAAAAATATTTCCAGTAAAATAAGAGTGGGCTGTGAGTTCTCAACCCCAATTGAGAAAAGACATTTCACTGAAATAGAAAACATTTCCTTTTTTTTTTTTTTTTTTTTTTTTGTGNGGGTTTTATTTCCAGTTTATTCCTTACTGCCTGTGTGACCACATGCAAGACAATGAAATTCTCTGAATCATAGTTCTTCAGTAAATGGGAAAAATGACACCTACCTCACAAGGTTGTTACTAGGATTTTAGATAATGTTTTTAAGCATGTAGACTTGACAGAAACATACAAAAAGGAGGAGCATTATTAAACTTCTTTCCTCATTCTTTTGTAATTTTTGCAATAACCATTAGGAAAGGAATGTTGTTGTTTTCAAAACCTTGATAATCATTGTAGTGCTAGTGAATCAGTGTATATACAGTGCATTGTGTATGTACTTAATGTGTCCTCGTGGCAATCCTATGAAGTAGATGCTGTTTTCCCCTTTTACAGAGGAAAAAAACAAGACCTAGAGAAAGAATGTATTTGAAATCACGTAGTTTTTCTCCAGAGCCCATACTCTTAACCACTCAGCTCTATTCTTTCCTCCCTTCCCCCTATGCACACTGACCTATGGAATCAACACTGGCACTGTGGGATTTATGCTTTTTTTCTTTTTTTTAGGTTTTATTTTCATTGCAATTAGTTAACATACAGTATTTATTAGTTTCAGGTGAACAACTGTGATTCGACATTTCCATACATCACCCAGTGCTCATCATGACAAGTGTTCTCCTTAATCCTCATGCTTTATTTCAGGCCCCTTCCCACCTACGCTCTGGAATGTTTTTTTCTGGTAATTCTGGTTTTTCTCTCTAATTTTTCCCTTTACTTATTTATTTTTAATTCCACATATGAGTCCAATCATGCGGTATTTGTCTCTCTCTGACTGACTTATTTCATCCAGCATTATATTCTCTAGCTCAATCCATGCCATTACAAATGGTAAGATTTCATTCTGTTTTATGGTTGAGTAGTATTCCATTTTATATTGTCTATAAGTGTATATACAATATAAAATGTATATATACACATATGTCTTCTGTTCCATATCATCTGTATCCCTTCATCAATTGATGATACTTATCCCATTTCCATATCTTGGCTATTATAAATTATGCTGCTATAAGCATAGGGGTGCATGCATTCCTTTGCATTAGTGTTCTTGTATTCTTTGGGTAAATACCCAGTAGTGCAATTGCTAGATAATAAAGTAGTTCTATTTTTAACTTTTTGAGGACTCTCCATACTGTTTTCCACAGTGGCTGCACCAGTCTGAATTCCCACCAACAGTGGAAGAGGGTTCCCCTTTCTCCACATCCTCACAAATCTTGTTTCTTGTGTTGTTGACTTTAGCCATTCTGACAGGTGTGAGGTGATATCCCATTCTAATTTTGATTTGCATTTCCCTGATGATTAGTGATGATTAGTATCTTTCATCTTTTCATGTGTCTGCTGGCAATCTGGCTGTCTTTTTTAGAGAAATGTCTGTAGATGTCTTCTGCCTATTTTTAATTGGATTGTTTGGTTTTTGGGGGTGTTGAGTTTTATAGATTCTTTATATATTTTGGATACTAACCCTTTATCAGATATGTCATTTGCAAATATCTTCTCGCATTCCATAGGCTGCCTTTTACTTTTGTTGATTGCTCCCTTCACTGTGCAGAAGTTTTTTTTTTTTTTTATGAAGCCCCAATAGTTTATTTTTGCTTTTATTTCTCTTGTCTCAAGAGACATAACAAGAAAGATGTTGTTATAGCTGATGTCAATGAGCTTACTGCCTGTGTTCTCTTCTAGTATTTTCTATAGTTTCAAATCTCACATTTAGATCTTTAATCCATTTTGAATATATTTTTGAGTATGGTATAAGAAGGTGATCCAGTTTCATTCTCTTGTATATGTTGCTCTCCAGTTTTCCCAACACTGTTGAAAGACTATCTTTTCCCCATTGGATATTATTTCCTGTATTTTCAAAGATTAATTGACCATATTATTGTGGTTTCACTTCCGAATTTTCTATTCTGTTCTATTGATCTATGTGTCTATTTTTGTGCCAGTACTATACTGTTTTGATTACTACAGATTTGTAATATAACGTGAGATCTGGAATTGTGATGCGTCCAGCATTGGTTTTCTTTTTCAAGATTGCTTTGGCTATTCAGGGTCTTTTGTGATTCCATACAAATTTTAGGATCCTTTATTCAAGTTCTATGAAAAATGCTGTTGGTATTTTGATAGGGATTGTATTACATGTGTAGATTGCTTTGGGTATCATAGTCATTTAAACAATATTTGTTTTTCTTTTTTTTAATGTTTTATTTATTTCTGAGAGAGAGAGAGAGAGACAGCGTGAGCAGGGGAGGGTCAGAGAGAAAGGGAGACACAGAATCTGAAACAGGCTCCAGGCTCTGAGCTAGCTGTCAGCACAGAGCCTGACACAGGGCTCGAACCCATGAACTGTGGGATCATGACCTGAGCCGAAGTTGGCGCTTAACCGACTGAGCCACCCAGGTGCCCC
Source organism: Crocuta crocuta (assembly GCF_008692635.1). Taxonomy (NCBI): domain Eukaryota; kingdom Metazoa; phylum Chordata; class Mammalia; order Carnivora; family Hyaenidae; genus Crocuta; species Crocuta crocuta. Next base: position 9,411,830 of record NW_027532406.1, read on the forward strand.
ACAACATTTGTTTTTCTAATCCATAAGCATGGAATAGCTTCACATTTGTTTGTGCCATCTTTAATTTCTTTTACCTGTGTTTTATAGTTTTTGTAGAATACAGGTCTTTCACCTCTTTGGTTAGGATTATTCCTAGGTTATCTTATTATTTTTGATGCAATCATAAATGGGATATTTTTTAATTTCTATTTCTGCTGATTCATTATTAGTGTATAGAAATGCAATGGATTTCTGTGCATTGATTCTGCATCCTATAACTACTGGATTCTTGTATTGGTTCTAGCAATTTTTTGTGAAGCTTTTGGGTTTTCTAATAGAGTATCATATCACCTGCAAATAGTGAAAGTTTCAATTTTTCTTTACTAATTTGGATTCCTTTTATTTATATCTTTTTTTTTTTTTTTTGGTCTGATTGCTGTGGCTAGGTCTTCCAGGACTATGTTTAGTACAAGTGGTGAGAGTGGACATCCCAGTCTTGCTCTTGACCTTAGGGAAAACCTCTCAGATTTTCCCATTAAGGATGATCTTGGCTATGGGTTTTTCATAAATGGCCTTTATTATGTTGAGATATATTCCCTCTCAACCTACATTGTAGGGAGGTTTTATCATGAATGGATATTGGACTTTGTCAAATGCTTTTTTCTGTGTCTATTGAAATGATCATGTGTTTCTTATCATTTTTCTGATTGATATGATGCATCATATTGATTGATTTGTAAGTACTGAATCACCCTTGCTTACAATGTGGGCTATATTTTTTAAATTCACACAGAGGCTAAGATCACAGTGATTAAAAACCACATATGGCTTCCTACTTCTACTGCCTGCTTAATTCCAGTGCCTGGGGGATAGTTTAGACGCCTACTGCTTTGGGCTGGGGCTTGCTGCCAATAAAGTTTCCGGTATTCCAAGCAGCTGGGAGGGCAACCAGCAGCTGCTCTGAAATGTGTTTGAACTTCATCCCCTCAACTAGGAGACAGCTGTGCTTATCTATAGAGAGACTCTGGAAGATTGTTTTGCATTTTATAAGACACTCTAGGCAGGAAGAGAGTGATTTCTGATTTCAAAAGAGACTAAATTCAAGAAGAGAACTTTCTAGTATTTCCCCACTGTGGACACTTTCCCAATCTCTGATATTCTCTCAGATGCAAAGCTTGTGAGTCTTAAATAAATAGAAGACAGTCGTTTTAAAGACACTTTAATTGTTTTTCCTCATGGTGCATTTTTTTTACTCCTGACGTATTCCATGCCTCACATCTGAGATGAGAGCATTTTGTTGCTCGACTTCTCCTGGAATAATTTCTGAAGCACTGTTTTGTCTTGTTACCTGCTGCCCTTCCAGTGTGTGGATCAAGCAATAATCATATGAGTTAATGCTGCTGCTGTTTATCATAGATTTAAACCACTGGCACAGCACATAATTGTAATGTCTGTAGGCCATAGCAGGCCTGGGGCTGGCGTAGTACCTAGTGTAACCAGTTAAATGAAACTGTGGGAAACAAAAGATATTAAAAAGGCACACAGGAGTCCAGAAAACTGGCAACTATATCATATATTTTGCTGTAGCAATTGTCAAAAGCTAATCATGTTTTCTTTAGAACTCTTCTTTACTAGTTGATTGTGAAATTAAGTTTTAATTAAAAAAATGGAAGCCAATACTATGTCTCATAGAGTCATGTTAAACAGCGATCAAATCTTCAGAAACTCTGGAAAAGCTGGGTTACAAAAAAACTGCAACATGGAGCAGAATTTCAGAAGTATTTCAACAAAACAACTGGGAAACTGACATTTTGTTTAAAATCAGGAAACCACATTCCATATATAAGTATATACAGTGTGTATGCTTATGTATATAAGTAATAATTTAAAGTTTACTTATTAACTCTTTTTACTTCTGTAGATTTTATTTTCCTAACAAAATACCAGAATTTTTCTAGAGAAGCATAGGCGTGTTTGACAGGATATTAAAGATCCTAAGCATGCAAGAGCTATAAGAGTTAAAGCAGCCGTTACTCTCCCATATTTTATTTTAGTAAGAATAGAAGTAGGGAAAATAACTACTTGATTTTGATTGAATGATAGTTCTTTGATTTAATGAGGGCACAGACACACATAATATTATACTCACAGAAAGGGAAAGGTAAGTACTATGAATTTTATGAATGAAACCATGGCATATTGTCACTGGGGAGACATGCTTGTTCAGGCAAAAATCTCATTTTGCTAGTCATGGTTACTATTGTTCTCAGAGCCTTTCTTCACCAAAGAGATTTTGACTATGCATTTTTGAACTCAGTTCAACCAATGGAAGACAATTTGCAGACTATTGGCAAGCCATCATCTACTTCGGGTGTTTTAGCTACTTTCATGGCTTCATCTTTTTTTATTTCTTTTAGTACCCGGAATAGTAACAGTTTATGCGGCTGCTGTTGAGTTGAGGATTACCTCATAATAATCAAGCTCTTGTATTACATTTTGTGTTAGAAACATCTGGAATAGTATCTTTTTTCCCCACTGGACTCTGAATACTTTCTTTTCTTTTCTTTTCTTTTTTTTCTTTTTTTTACAAATAGTTTATTGTCAAGTTGGTTTCCATATAACACCCAGTGCTCATCCCCACAAGTGCCCTCCTCCATGCCCGTCTCCCCCGTACCCCCAACACCCATCAGTCCTTAGTTTGTTCTCAGCATTCAAGAGTCTCTCATAGTGGGGGAGAGGGAGAGAGGCAAACCATGAGAGACTCTTGAATGATACTTTTACTTAAAGGACTGTGATAAATAGAACTGGACTCATGCTAATTTGAGAAACATGGTGTGTGTGTGTGTGTGTGTGTGTGTCTGTGTGTTGGGATGGGAAACAGTTATAATACTAGGCTCTTCACCTCTTGTCAAGAAATGTTCTTTTGGGGGCTCCTGAGTGGCTCAGTCAGTTAAGTGTCCAACTCTTGATTTTGGCTCAGGTACAATCTCATGGCTCATGACATTGAGCCCCATGTTAGGCTCTGTGTTGAGCATAGAGCCTGCTGAAGATTCTCTCTCTCCCTATTTCTCAGCTTCTCCTCTGCTCATAATTCTCTCTCTCTCTCTGTCTCTCAAAATAAATTAAAACAAACAAACAAATGATGGGTCATGATAAACGAGTGGCTCCACCAACAGCAACTAAAAAAGCCAGATAAACAACATTTAGAATAAGCACAAAATATTTAACATGACTGCATTTGGACCTCCCCTACACACCCCAAAAAAAAAGAAAAGAAGAAAGAAAAAAAGGAAAAGAGACAAAAGCAATGTTCAAGGAAATAATTGCCTAGAATTTTCCCTAATTGAGCAGATCAACTCACACAAATTCAAGAGATTTAGTGGATCCAAAGCCAGATGTGAAAGAAAAAAATCTGACCAGTAGGTACATTGTAGTCAAACTGCTGATGAAAGAGAAGTCAGCTAATATCTTGAAAGCAACCAGAGAGGAAAGGCCTGTTTTCTTCAAAGAAAATTTATAAAACTTATAACTGCCTTCTCAGAAGAAATTATGGAATCTTGAAGAAACTGGAATGATTTCTTTAAGGTGAAAGAAAACAAGTGCCAGTCTAGAATTCTATAACTAGGAATAATATACTTTAAAAATAAAGCTAAAATGAAGATCCTTTAAGAAAAATAAAAACTGATGGGATTTCACACCATTATACCACTTAAAAAAGAAATACTAAAGGTACTTTCGTATGTAGAAGGATAATTTTTAAAACAGAAACATGGAGATGTAGGGAAGAAATGTACATATATGAGAAAATAAAAATAAATTCTGACTGTACAAAGTAAAACTACAATTGCCATATTGAGTTTAAAATATGCTTAGAAGTAAAATTCATGATGACAATATTGTAAAAATTGAAATGAGTAAGTGGAATTCGAATTTTTTATATGCTACTATTACAGAAAAATGGTAAAAGTAACACTTTATATTAAACTTTAGGAAACCAAAGGATGTTTTCATCTCTAGACTAACTAAAGTAGTTAAAATGTGAACTGAGGAAGTACTAGAGAGGGAAAATGGAAAATATAAAATATTTCATCAGCCCAAAAGAAATAAGAATGATAAAGGTAGATAATATATAAATATGTTAAATAAAATATGAATAGTAACATAGTTATAAATATAACCTTAATAATTATGTTACATAATAGGTGAATGAAGGAGGCAGTAAAGAACTAAAATTTCTAAACTAGAGTAAGGAAAACACCATACAATACTTGAAAAAGAAACATATTTTAAATGTAGGGATGAATAAAAGTAGAAAGCCAAAGATTAAAAAAAGATGTCCTATTCAAACGCTAATCAAAATGTTGATAGAGTAGAATTCAAGGCATAATTGCTATATGTGAAGAAGTATGGTTCAGTGATGAAGAGATCTTTTGAGAAGACTGTATCCCAATTCTAAATCTCTATGAACTCCAAACTATACTGTAAAATATATACACTTTTAAAAATTTGCAAAACTTGACTTTTGCTTCTAAGCATATTGTAGTAACTGAGAATGGACTTTCTTTGCTACCCTGAAAACTATAATACTGAATGAAATATATATTACAACTATTTTCAAATACTTGACAATAACTGTTAGAAGACTGTAAGTCCTGAGAGAAGGAAAAAAAATAAGTGTGAGCCTTAACTACACTCCAGATTTCTTACTGAAAGCAATTGGTGGACTGCAGAAATGTTTCAAGAAACAAGACCAAAATACAAACAAAAAAGTAAAATAAAACAAAAAAATCAGTTGCATTTCTATATATTAACAGTGAAAAATCAAAGAATAAAGTTTCAAAATACGTTATAGTAATACAAAATATGAAATATGAGGGGAAGAGTTATCATTATGCAAGACATTAAAACTGAAAACTACAAACTCATGTTGAGAGAAATTAAGCATTAAAAATGGAGAGCTATACTATGTTCATAGATCGAGAATCATTATTGTTAAGTTGCCATTTCTATCCAGATTGATCTATATATTAAACATAATCATAATTAATATCTCCAAAGGCATTTTTAAAAATTTATCAAGCTTATTCTATTAATTATATGGAAATCCAAATGAAATGTCCTAAAACAGTCAAATTAATTGTTAAAAAAGAAAGAATACATATTGAATGTGTTGTATTTCAAACCTTGATATAAAGTTATAGTATTCAAAATGTATGGTACTGGCATACAGATAAAAATAGATATGAAAATAAATTAAAAGTCCAGAAATAGAACCACCATATATGTCAATTTAATTTGACAGTGGTTTCAAGATAACTTAAAAGATAAAAGAAAAATATTTTCACCAAATGATGAAGAACTGGATATCCATATTTTTTTTTAAAGTGCATTACATCACTCCACAAACAAAGTCAGTACAAAGGTGGCCATAACCTTACCCATAAATGTAACACTTAAAACATCTAGAAGAAAACATAAAAGAAAATTTTGGTAAACTTGTGGTAGCCAAACATTTTTTTGACAGGAAACTAAATCATTATCCATAAAGAAAAAAATTGATAAATTGGACTTTACCAAATTTTGAAACTTGAGCTTTTTGATGGGGCCCCTGGGTGGCTCAGTCAGTTGAGCCTCTGGCTTCGACTCAGGTCATGATCTTGCACTTTGTGAGTTCCAGCCCCACGTCGGGTTCTGTGCTGACAGCTCAGGGCCTGGAGCCTGCTTTGGATTCTTTGTCTCCCTCTCTCTCTGCTCCTCCCTTGCTCATGCTCTTTCTCTGTCTCAAAAATAAATAAACTTTAAAAATTTAAAAAAAAAATGTGAGCTTTTTGAAAGACTCAGTCAAGAAAAGGAAAAGAAAAATCACAGACTGGGAGAAAATACTTGTATTTTATGTTTTTGACAAAGGACTTGTATGCAGAATATCTAAAGAACACTAAAACTGAATAGAAAGAAGATAGTCCAAAACCGAGGCCAAATATTTAACAGATATTTCATTAAAGAAGAGATCTGAATGCTATTAAGTACACTAACGTATCATCAATACACTTAATAGTGAAAAGCAAATAGAAACCACAGTGACATTACATTTCACTTTATACTCACTGGAATGTCTAAAATTTCAAAAGATAGAAAATACAAAGTACAGCCAAGGAGATAGAGTAATTATAACTCCTGTATCATTGCTGATGGGAATTGAAAACAGGAAAATGGCTTTGGTCAACAGTCTGATAGTTTCTTAGAAAGTTACACATACTCTTAAAATACAATTATTAGTTTTACTTTTGATATTTTTCCAAGAGAAATAAACCACGCTATAAAATAGTTGTGCAAGAATGGCCATAACAGCTTTATTTATAATAACAAAAGATTGTTGGGACGCCTGGGTTACACAGTCAGTTAAGTGTTTGACTCTTGATTTCAGTTCAGGTCATGATCCCAGGGTTATGGGATTGAATCCTGTGTAGGGTTCTACACTGAACTTGGAACCTGCTTGGGATTCTCTCTTTCTTTCCCTATCTCTCTCTGTTTCTCTCTCCCTATCTCTCTCTCTCACCCTCCCAATGTCCCTCTCCCCCACTCATATGTTCTCTTTCTCTCTAAGATAATAGTAATAATAATAATTGCAAACCAATCAATAAGTTAAAAGTTGAGGTATACATATAAAATTTAATACTCCTGATAATAAACAGAATAGACTGCTGATACATGTAGTAATAGTGGTTAAGCTTACAAATATAATGCTGAGTATAATAGGCAAAACACAGACAAGACATACTTTAGAATTCTACTTAAATACAACTCTAGAAAAGTTACATCTAATCTATAGTGATATAAAGTAGATCAGTGGTTGCTTGATAGCTGGGATAAGAATTCCAGGCCTGATTGATAAGGGGCTCATGGAAACTATCTGACATAACATAATATTGATTTAACAATACTAAAATTTACCTTCCTTTCTTGTGTACCTGACACATATCAAGTTTAACTATATGTTGTGTCATAAAAAAAGTCTAAACAAATACTAAATTTTTGAAACCATTCAGTTTGTTCTCCAATTACAATAGTATTTTAGGTTAGAAATCAATAATAAAAAGAAAACTAAGAACCCTCTCTTTCTAGAAAGTGGAAAAAAATAAACACCTCATCCATAAAGTGACTAAGAAATAAATGATGGAAAATGGAAAACATTCTCCCTGAGGTAGAAGATGAATCCAAGATACGTGGCATCACCACTTCTCACTGTCAGTTTTACCTAGTGTAATAATGCAAAAGAGAAAGGGACAAAATAAACAAAAAGAAGACATATAATTGTTATTATTCATGGATTACATGCTTGTATACATAGAAAATCCAAAAGAATCTAGAAAAATATGTAAGAATAATTAAGTGAATTTTGCAAGGCCTCTAGATGCAGGCTAATATAAACATAGGAGAATGTACTCAGCTTCATTACTTATTAGTGAAGTGCCAGTTAAGATATCAACTATAATCTGCCAAAAAGGCCAAGGTGAAAAATAGAAGGAAAAGGTGTAAGTGATGATATAGAGTTATTGGAACTATCATATATTGCTGGTAGAAGTATAAACTTGCAGGAGCACTTTCACTTTTATGTGAAAGTATCCAATAAAACTGAAGATGTGTGTTTTTACGCTTCTGTAATTGTGCTTTCAGGTATATACCCAACAAAATTTCATATATTTGTTCATCAAAATACATGTGACAGACTATTCATAAATTACTATTCATAATAGCCCTAAACTACCTTAAGGTCTATCAATAGTAGAATGGATAAATAAGCTATGATGTTTTTACATAGGTGATATTATATCAGAATGAGAATTAATTGACCTTATGAATGATATTTGATTGAAAGAAACCAGATATACAAGGTTATATATTGAATATTTAGTATATGTTATATATTTAATATATACCAATATATAATATAATAATATATAACATATATTNATAATACATATTATATGTAATATGTCTCATTATGTATTATATATTTTATATTATGTATAATATATTATATATTTAATATTATATCAATATATATTAGAAAAAGGAAAAATTGGTCATATGAAAATAAGAAATTTCTTGAGGAGTGAGGAGAATAGCATCAGAATATAGCAAACCTTTAAAAATGTCTGGCTGTGTTTTAAGATAGGATTTTTTGGACATTTAACTACTACAGAGACAATGTCAATAAAAAGGAATCGAATAAAGATGTGGTGTATAAAAGAATTAATTCATTAATTCATGTGCACAGTCCCTAGGAAAGGAGGGGGAAATAAAATTGAGAGCAGAGTTAGAAGCACTGGTTACCAACAAAAAAAGAGAGATAACTCTTTCCTTTTAATGGAGATTGAGAAGAATAAAGGTTAGATTCAAGCAGTTTCATTTTGCTGCTTCTATTTTTGTTTCTGATTCATTGTTGGTATTGTTTGCTTCCTTGCTTATTTCTTTATATTTTTTAAGTGAGATATTCTTCAGAACAAGTGAGAATATGAAGTTCCAGAGGTTTGATGAAAATAGAAGTTTGAAACAGAGCTTGGGTAGAATGAGTGCAGTAATTTGCTAACAGCATAACATAGCATTGTCTGTCAACTGCAGGCTGGTGTCCGTCTATAAACCCATTTGCCCAATGAGGGGATTTTCCAGAAGTAGTAGAGACCCACCTTTGGATTAGTGCTAGGGACACAGACAACTCTTCTATTAGATGTTTGTAGTAGAGAGAAGTAAGCTAAGAAATGTTAGTTGTTTCTAATAGAGAGGTTAAAATGGTAGAAGGATAATCAAGAGATATTTGAAAAATAGTAGGAATGTGAAAAGATCCGTTGACTAGAAGTCCTTGCATGAATTGGAAAGCTGATGCCATTTAGATTTTCAGCTTCACACAACCTAGTGTTTCCTTGCCTTTGGTCATGCATGAGATAAGTGTAGAATCTCGGGCCAAGGCTGGCGCTTCCTTGCTCTCAGCCCAGAGTTCCTGACGCCATCATCAAGATGCCAGTTGAATTCTGCCAGTAGATGTCTATGGAGAGGGTAGACCTCAGTTCCCTGTGTGATGCTGGAGAGAAAATAAAGCACAGATTAAAACACTGGATATTGATAGTTTCCTGTCTCACGTTCAGGTCCTTTATCCATTTGGAGTTTATTTTTGTGCATGGTGTGAGAAAATGATCTAGTTTCATTCTTCTGCATGTTGTTGTCCAATTCTCCCAACACCATCTGTTAAAAAGGCTGTCTTTTTTCCATTGGATATTCTTTCCTGCTTTGTCAAAGATCAGTTGGCTGTATACTTNCTGGATATTGAGAGAACCATGCCAAACTCTGCCCACTCCTCCCAGCTCTACTTAGGGAAGATGAGTATACTAATTTTTCTGAATTTTTGTAACTAGTGCCTGGGCTATAAATCCTTTAGAAAATTAGTTCTTCAGCTAAGTATTTACCTTCAAGTCAACATGGTTCAAGGATAGCTAATCATTTATATTCCCAACCACATTTTTTATAACAAGATATTTCAAATAGAATTAAAAGGGATTTTGAGTAGGCACCTGCATTGGTGTTGTGTTTGTGATTACTTCCTTTTTTCTTTAAATGTTTATTTATTTTTTGAGAGAGAGAGAGAGAGAGCATAAGTGGAGAAGGGGCAGAGAGGGAGACACAGAATCTGAAGCAGGCTCCAAGCTCTTGACTGGCAGCCCAAAGCCTGAAGCAAGGCTCAAATTCATGAACCTCAAGATCATGACTTTAGCCGAAGTCAGATGCTTAACTGACTGAGCCACCCAGGAACCCATGTGATTATTTCTTTTTAAGATGATGCATAATATTTTTGTCCTAGAAGATAGGCTTTAGAAAAAAAAATTAGCTTTGAAATGTTTTTGACAGGACAATATTACAACTGAATAAATGTCATATTTCATTTCATGTCTGGCTATCTCAGCTGTGTTAAATTTCTTTAGTTATTCCTTGCATTGATTTTCCCCCCTTACAACTTAAGTTGTCCCTTTCTGTTGTCATGTTCTAATAGAGAGTTGGTGAAGTACAAATGTACTATGTGAATCCAATCAGTGGCCCTTTAGCATAACTTTTCATATTCAAAGTGGAGCCACCTTCTCAATTTAATTATAAGCTTGACAATTTCAATTTGGGTATGTAACTCCATTTTGACTAGCCTTAACAAAGTCCCTCATTTGATTTTCCCATGAAGCCAGCTTGACCGTTTAGCATTTTTGAATGCATCTGAAAAGAGAAAATGCTTTCAATACAGGCTATTCTTCTAAAAATCTGTTCAGAAACAAAAGAATATGTTGAACAAGTAATGGGATAAAATTAGGTCCTCGAGAGATTCAGGATGGAAAATAAAAACATATTGAATTAGATGATGTATTTTTGCTAACAAATATCTATTTAAGCGTTTCCAAAGGTAAATAGCTACCACTGTTAGATCAATATAGAAATGAAAATGATACCTATTAAGTTATAAAGATTATACAAATTTTTAAGTTTTAGAAAATATATTTATGCTCTTATTCATCATCTACCAACATACATACATAATACTCTTTCACATTACCTGTGGTGAACTTATTTCTGAACAATTTAACTGAGAACTTTAAAATTAAGTATATTAATTATATTAACTATAAAGCCTGAAGGGTTAGGGGACCAAATCCTGTTTCGTTTTGTTTGTTTTTTTAATCATTTTCTTTTCTTCTTTTATTTTTTTTATCATGGTAAGTATATTCTTTAATCCTTCTTCCCTATTCCTCCCATCCCCTTTGGTAACCATCAGTTTTTTTGTCTATAGTTAAGAGTCTGTTTCTTGGTCTCCCTCTCTCTCTTTTCCTTTGCTTGTTTATTTTCTTTCTTAAATTCTACATAGGAGTGATATCATTTGGTATTTGTCTCTTTCTGACTGACTTATTTTTCCCAGTATTATACTCACTAACTCCATCCACGTTGTTGAAAATGGCAAAATTTCATTTCTTTTAATGGCTGAATAATATACCATTATATATATGTATATGCATATGTGTGTATATATATATGTGTATGTATGTATGTATGTATATGTAAATATATATACATGTACATATCACATTTCCTTTATCCCTTCATCTCTGGGTGGACACTTGAGCTGCTTCCATATCTTGACTATTATAAATAATGCTGCAATACACAGAGGTGCATGTATCCCTTTGAATTACTGTTTTTGTATTTAGGGGGTAATTACCCAGTAGTGAGATTCCTGGATTGTAGGGCAGGTTTATTTTTAATTTTTAAGAAGACTCCATACTGTGTCCACAATGGCTGCACATATCTGCACTCCTACCAACAGTGCAAGAGGTTCCTTTTCCACCACATCCTCCCCAACACTTGTTTCTTATATTATTGATTTTAGTCATTCTGACAGATATGAGGTGGTATCTCATTGTAGTTTTGATTTGCATTTCCCTGATGTTGAGTGATGTTGAGCATCTTTTCATGTTGTCTGTTGGCCATCTGTATGCCTTCTTTAGAGAAATGTCTGTTTATTCTTTGGCCATTTCATCTGGCCACTTCTTAAATGGATTATTTGCTTTTTGGAGGATATTGAACTGTATCAGATCTTTTCCAATCCTACATTCTACTGCAAACTAAGACAAACAAATTAATTTAATTTGAGAATCAGAAAAATTTTGGTTTATGTTTACACTATGACACATTTTAAAGATTAAATAATGCTATGCAATCCTATCTCCTAGAATCTATAATGCAATTTGTTTATTTTTTAAACTTATTCAGATCTACATTTTAAAATTTAAATTTTTTTATTATAAAATAGTGTTAATCTGAAAGTTTTTAAGTTGTTTGGTGCCTATGAGGAAGGCTGAGTATTTCTATTTGCTATTTCAAATTAAAAAGTGTTTCTTAGAAAATGATGGAGTACAAGCATTATCAAACCATCATCCTAATAAAATACTTTGTAAGTTAGATAGCTTCTTTTTTCCTAGTACCAGTGTACATTAAAACATTTCTATAACATTCCCCAAAGTAGCTATTAGGTAGTTAATTTTTTTTAATTTTAGACATTATATTAATGTTTGTGCAGTCTTTTCAGCTATTCTATATCGGAAAATAAACACACATTAGAAGTGATATATAATTGAAAGGCAGAGTGTATAATGGGTAAGAGCACCAAGTACTTGAACTAGACTCACTTGGCTCAGATTCCAGTCTTACCATTTAATAGCTGTATTACCTTGAACAAGCTACCAAACCTTCCAGCTCCAGTTCCTTTGTTTCCTCATCCACACAACGGAGATAATAGTAGTACTTACCTCATATGGTTTCTGTGAATTAATTTATGTCAGTTGCTTAGAACAGGGCTAGCATACAGGAAGCACATAATAGATATTCACGATTATTATAAGCTCTTATTAGAATTGAAGCCAAACTCCACACATTTGCCTTTCAAGTATTGTTTTGTGCAGGTGCAATATCCACCAGGGGTTTTTAACTTTAGGTAAACATTGGGAATCAAAAGAATTTCATAGTTTACACTTGGCACCAGTTTACTCAGAAGGTTATAGGAAAGGAAATATATCTTTTCAGGCGACATCAGGCTTTTCTCTCCACAGGAGTCCCAGTGGCAATAGTTTGCAAGGCGGTTCGCACAGGGGTTGGGAAGCTATGCTTTCCCCAGATGACAGCCCAGGTGCAAGAGCATGAGATCCACATCCATAGAAGGGAGGTTCACTTCCTGAGCATCCTCATGTGCAACATGTATCTGATAAAGGTCTTGTACCCAGAATATGAAGAGTTAGAATAGTATAGTAGGAAACATTCTGGTGTTCTGACATAATGTAGACAAAAAACTTAGAAAAGAAAAGGAAGGAATAACTACCATGTCTTTTCATTTTTCTTGGCTATCAGGATTTTGACAACAGTTTTCCAACAGGCATTCCACCTTGCCATCGTTGTGGAGGACTTATATCATGGGTATTTAACAGTGGCTTTAAAAAAAAATCCAGATGTTCTGTGTATAGTAGTCACATGGACAAAAATGTTGATATTTTATGAGGAAAAAGAAAATGTCTTTATTGTTGTTGAACTACTCCTTTTCCATAGCGTAGAGTTATAGGCATATCTGAGTAGGACTAAATCTTTTGTCTCAAAACATTTTTAGGAATGGACAAATGTACTCTGTAGCTTAAACTGAAATCACAGAATACATACTACAAAGCACAACAGAAAAACTAAACTAGTTAAACTAAGATTTCTATAAAATGATAATATTGAGTAAGATTCTAGATGGTCATAATTTGGATTGTTTGCAAAATACATCTTGCGGTTAGGGTAAGAGCTAATTTACTAAACATACTCTCTTAACATTTATTTAGATCTTCAGAAAATATGAAACAGAACTTACTGATTTATATTTGGACACACTGAGAAATTTATTGTAACATTAATAGACCAACAAGTTTAGTTATTTTAAAGCCACACCAGTGTTATAAGAATAAGCACAGAACAGGAGCACAGGAAGGGTGCTATCTTTCTACTTACTGCAGTAAGACAGCAGACTTCTACTGTATCAGAGCTCTTTCATTTTGGTAAGAATCATCTTTGGAAAATGGGGAGGGGGGAGGAAATAGAAGACTGAATATATATATGTATATCCTTGAATGCAAATATTTACATATAACCTTAAGAGGTTTAAAACCTCAGAAGCCATTTTTGTTCTCAGTTGATGCCTTGATCAAGAATACTTCATATCACTTGTATGGAAAAATCAAAAGGAAATGAAATAAATAAAATCTATACATGACAAGGTTACAAAGTCAAAAAGAGAAAAGGGTAGAAAATCGAAAGTGACTGGTGAAATCCTGGAAGAGAGCAGGTCTCTAGAACCTTCTGCCATGGGAGACTTTATGGTAGCACAGAGTCCTTGGAATAAACTGAGTATTCATGTTTGAGAGAGAATACTACCAAGTGTCCTCAATACTATTCTTATTATTTCCTCATTTAGAAAAACTTCCTTCTTGTTATGGTGAGATTGGAAATTACTTTCAGGGTCTAACTGGCTCCCAGAGGTTTTTGATAAAAATTGCTTATTATTAAAGGACAGATAATGGCCTATAATCTATCTATAGAGGAACACTGATAACGAACGGTATTATTCTATTTAAAATCTAATGGTTGTTTTTTTTTTAAGTTGTGTACAGATTCAGAAGCTCTAAGTGTCCTCTGTAATACATGTGAGTGAGTGCTTCATGAAATCCTGTTTAATATTTGCAAAGCATTTGTCATTCCTGCCACATGTCCAGACTTTACAATTCTGGCTTCAATAAGTAAAAAGACTTGAAGATGTGTAGTTGCCAAGTACTACTGCCTTTCAAATTACATATTTTTTTGGTGTTACCTTTTCAAGGATCTCAGGCTTGGCATATAATGGAACTAATTAAATTTTCTTCCTAGGAAGCAGCCAGCTAGACCACTGCCGCAGGCACATAACCTCAGCTTACTACTTTCCTTCACTCATTTATTCCATGTGTGAGATGTGACTCCTCAAGCTGCAAAGGTAGAATACTGAAGCCACGCAGCTGCTGATGGATTTTAGCAACCACAGAGCTGGTATTTGAGTCTCAACCCTGACAGCACACATCACAGAGAGGTGACAGAGGAGGCACATCTTCCTGGATGAGTTGGTTGTGGATGACAATCTGCCACACTACAATAATGGAAGAAGCATTAGTTGTATAAAAATGAACCAACTTGGCCAGGCTCTAAGGTGTTTTGCAAGGTTCTAGGACTATCACTCTTTTTACCCCTGAGATTATGTTTGTGAACAACTGGAAAACATAACAGTTAGAAACAAAATCATGTGAGAAAAAAGTTTGATTTATCAATTTCATTAATGCGTCTTTTCAATTAAACATTTTGTCAGTCTTCATGAGAAACAGAGGAAATGGGGTGCCTGGGTGGCTTACTTGGTTAGGCATCTGATTCTTGATTTCAGCTCAGGTCATGATCACACAATTCATGAGTTCAAGCCCTGTGTTGGGCTCTGTGCTGACAGTGACAGAGCCTCCTTGGGATTCTCTCTTTCCCTCTCTCTCTGGCCATCCCCTTCCCCTTCTCTCTCTCTCAATCCCTCCCCCCCCCTCAGTAAATAAAAAATAAATAAAAAGAAACAAGGACATTATTCAATAATAAACAGTCTGGCACTCACTGTATTAGGTTCTTGACACTTATTATTTAACTTTAGTAAGAATTTTTTTCTTCTATTAAATATCTGAGAAAACTAGGAAGGAAATGGCTAAATGATTTGTCCAAGTTCTAAGGCAGCCCTGTAAACTTAAACTCAACTTTATTTGACTGAAAATCCTTGGTTTTTTCTACTTTAACACACTGCATGTTAGGTTTACAGGTTCTATGGTTTAAAAAGAGACACTTTTAGGTAGAATTTTTTGGGAAATATTCATGAAAGTGAATGGTATACATGGACGGGCACACCTGTATGTATGTATGATATTTATTTTAAACTATAAATTCCCTAAAATAAAGAATTTTCAGTTGTTGTTCTCATAAAGTTACTTATCCATAATATAGCTTTTATTGTGGATTGTCATCTTTTATAGAAAGGGCTCAGAATTACCCATGGAAATAAGGAGATCCATTACAAAGAAAGCAGTGGCCATCTGGAGCTTACAATATTATATAGAAATTATAGAATCCATTTCACTGACACCTAGAGGTGGAAATTAATCTTTTTAAAATATCATCTTAGAAGATACAATATGAATATATGTATGCATCAGATAGATAAATAGATAAATGATAAATAGGTAGATAGATTAATGTAGACAATTTACACAGATACAGAAAGTGGGAATTAATTTATTTCTAGGGTAAAAACAAAGGGGAACATTCCAGTCTGTAACATTAAATCTCGTTAAATTTCTGACTGTGTTCTGGAATAATAGCTCTTTTCTTCTCCCTGCAGTTGGACAGTGTCACCTCCCTGATCCAAGCAGCCAAAAATTTAATGAATGCTGTAGTGCAAACAGTGAAAATGTCTTACATTGCCTCAACCAAGATCATCCGAATTCAGAGTCCTGCTGGGCCTCGGCACCCAGTTGTGATGTGGAGAATGAAGGCTCCTGCAAAAAAGCCCTTGATTAAAAGAGAGAAGCCAGAGGAAACTTGTGCAGCTGTCAGACGAGGCTCAGCAAAGAAAAAAATTCACCCAGTGCAAGTCATGAGTGAATTCAGAGGAAGACATGTCTACTGAAACCACTCTTCTACTCTGGTGCCTATATTACAAAGTCCTGGTGAAACACACTGCTTTATTTTTACACTTGATAAGTTCTGTAAATTCACTAACTTTTAGAATTTAACCAACATATAGTGTAAAACATTGAGGCAACATATATTTGGGATCATTTCATTGTCATCTCTGTATGGCCAGCACATGCTTATAATCAATACATTATATTGTAATCAATACATGCTTACTGAATGAATGAACCCTTCAGGTGTCATTTAACCTTTCCTATCATACACAATATCTTACACTTATTACCGAATTAATGTAGAAGACTCAAGACATGAGCTCTTCATTTCCAATGAAAACAAAAGACTTCATAAAATGCTTTCCCATTTGATCCCCATATTTTCTTTATCTGAACTAATCTGACAGATATGCGTGATTCTCTTGATATGTCGAGATTGGCGGGGGGGGGAAGATCAATCTCTAGAGATCTATATCTGTTGTCAATTGATTAGGGTAATATCAGAAACTAATGAAGCTCAGTAGTCAAGTTCAGTCTTGACTATTAATGAAGTATTTTTTCAGTATAAAGATTACATTGAATTTTGATGCCATTAGTGTACCTTTTAAGCTCACATAGTGTTCAGAAGTTCTGCACATTGAGTGTTAGATTTAAATGGGTCCACCAGAATAGTATATGGAGGAAGAGTTATCACTCATTGGGGAAATGAGATATCTATCTATATTTCTGAGTGAGTTATGATAACAGAAGTGGAAGCAGTTCTGCATGACTCTAAAAATTCATTTGTATTAGCTTGCAATTGTAATTAAAAGGAAATGGCCACTTTGAAAAACATTTTGGCATCAAGTAAAATATAAGTGCATGAATTATGTCATTGAACTATGAAATAGAATTAATGGCGAAGAAACTGGAGTGATTTTGATAACATTATTTACAATAAAAGTCGTTGAGGTCATTCTATAACTTCAATCACTGACTTATCTAAGTTAAGAGTCTAATGCATTGCCCCCTCTCCCCCTTGTTCCTATCCCCTCTCTCTTTGGAGAAGTTAAGTTTCACTTTTTCTCACACATAGAATTCTCCTTCACAACGTTATAAACATGTATTTCCTATTCTACATTATCAAAAGTATACTATAATTTTAACTTCACCTTGTACAATACTGTCATTAATGACTTGTTTAAACAATTATGTTATCTTAATTTGATGAAGTAAAATTCAAAAATGCAAGATCAGTTGATACCAGAAGGACCAGTTTGGATAAAAGAATGTGTGAATCATCAGAATGCACTAAATCAAGAGTATGATGTGTGTGGTATCTTGAGGAAAAAATAGTATGAAAAAATTTCATAGATCATTATCAATTATGTGGAAAGTGTTCACTTTTTATTGTAATGAATTATCTGATTCTTCCAAAATGCTGAGTTGCCTTGGCTTAGCATATAAACTTCCTAGAAGGTGAAAGCGATAGGTCCTTCCTGCCTTGCACTCAGCACTGGTGCACAATAATTATTCCAGACAGAGTCCACTCCTTAAAAGAGAAACCAGTGCAAAAAGAAATTAGGTAATCCAGATAATTCTATTTTCCAGAACCATATAGATAATAAAAAACAAAAAAGGAAGTTCCTTTTGTTGAAATGCTACCATCATTTTTTGTTCTAAGGGTAGATATTACAATAGTGACATCTATGACTATCCTTATCTCAGATAAAAGGGTAAATTTATAATTTAGTTGAGAAAATAGAATTTTAAAAAATACCAAACTATTAGGTAAAAATCATAAGTCTTATTTAGAAAATCTAATGTCTGTTTCATCCTAAGTTAGCTTTCCACAGTTGGATTTTAGAATGCAGGATTGATGCCTAAAGAACAGAAAAAGTTGAAATTATACAATTACCAAATAACCTCTACATCTTAAAAAATGACATTTTACCCTAAATAAGGTGTGAACTGGCCTCTTCTTCAAAGTAGGTTGATTTCCAGTTTGGCTCAAAGCAAATAACTACAATTACACAAAACTTAATTAAAAAATAGTTTGAAGAATGCCCCAGGACTAAAGTCCATCTTTGATTTAGTAATCAAAGATGCAATAAGAAAAAGATCCATAGAGGTAAGAAAGACATCTGTCCAGCTGAGTGAATTCCTGTAGTAGGCAACATTTTGAGACTTAGTTTGACTCAAAACCACTAATAAGTGCTTATACACAAGAAAAACTAGCAGCAAATGTATTAACAAAACTTTGTACTATAAAGCATAGTTAACTGAACCTTATCAGGAAATAAGGATGTATTATATGTGTTTGTATTTAGTCCTTCTCCTGTACGGAAAAAGCAGAAATTTCTTTAAGAGTGATAGGTTGGTGATCCATCCATGTACATTTCGAAATTATATCACAGATATTGGTGCTTCTTCCCATGACACATTGGCTTTAACCAGCTAATCAAAACTCAGACTCACCTTTTTCTTTTAGTGAAATTAATTTATGTTAATTTATGTAGGAAAAAAGTCCTTCAGAGGGAAGATAGGGTTTATACCACCTCCAAGGATAGTTCCATTCTATTTAGTTACTAGCATCACAAACAAACAGACTAGAATCATAATGATACTTAAAAAATGCCCAGGAACTCATAACTCACCAAAGATTCTTTTAATTAGAAACACTGGAAGGTTTTTATCAGGCAGGAAGAATAAGAAATATAAGTGTCTCCCTTTTATTTATCACAAGTGCGAATAATTAGATTAAAATACTTGTTTCTAATGGAGTTTCTGGGAACAACTCAATAAAGGAGTCAGAAAAAGACTTCAGACCCTAAATTGGTAAGATAATTTGTTAACGATCCACTTTCTGTTCATCTTAGGACATGAGTGAAAATGATGAATATTTAAAAAATATAATATTCTTAATTATGCCCTCTGGCCTTCACACACCTTTTAACTTATCAATATCAGTATAACATATGTTCCCCATAAAATGCCTTCTGTGTAAGGGCTAAGGACTCCATAACTACACAGAAAGACACACTTTTTCAGTCTGGCATTCTGGCATACTTACTGCCTTCAAAGGAGAACAGTTTTCAAGTCATACTACAGCAGGACAAAATCATTAACATGTAGATAAGTGCCCAATTTTAGCCTCAAACCCAATAGTTAGCGATCCTCGCATTCAAAAAATGAGTGGCTGAAAAGATATCAGAAGTATTTTTAGTGCCTTTATATACTTTCACTTTCAGGGTGTTCTTTTCACTACCCATCCCTGGGTAGGGATCCTCCCATTAACTACTGATGGTTCTCCCCCAGAATTATGCAGTCAGGACTGTTCATCCCAGCCAATTATGTCCAGTTAATGTCCATTTTTGTTGGTCCATGCCCCCAAATATCCCACTCCCATTTCTCATCTCCGTTGGTGTTTATCCCACATACAAATTCGTCAGTATATTCTATAGCATTAAAATTTTAACTTTTAATTCTCAGAAGCTTCTTTCCTTTCTTCTTTCCTCTTTTCTTTTCCTTTGTTTAATCTTGTTTCTATTGCAGAAAACATTTTTACCCTTTTTGATATCAAAAGCACGCTTCCCAATAGGGATAGAGGTTCCCATGGATACAGATTTTTGTAAAGAGATAGAAGGAGTGGAATGAGGGAATGAGATCTGAGACTTTTCCTGGTGATATTTACCATTCTCCAATGAATTCACTGAAGAATTGCTATCCTGTTTTGGTATCATTTTAAGTAATTCTCTAGGTCAGCAAAATAGGCATCAGAGTATCAAGTTGAATGAAGTCTATACTTTGCTTTGTCAGCCTGTGTTTTGCCAAGACAGTCTGCCTATTGCATATTCCGGAATCAAATAGCCATTTTTCTGTTTGATAGTCAGAAATATTTCTCTTTGTCTTGATCAGAAAGTTTAGGGTCATCCAATTAAGAGATTGTGAATGCATATTATTTCAAAAAATCTTTTTAAGTACACTAGGAAAATTTCTGCAACCTGAGAAATCTATATTTATATTTAAATTTCATTTAACTCTCACATATCAGGAAATAACACTTATTCAGAATAAAACCCTATAGTATTTTTTGTAATAATTCTCCTTACATATTGTTAGGATATCTTTTGTATCAGTATTTTGCATGTTACTACCAAATAAAAAAGCCAGACTTAATGACAGAAACATCTACATATAAAGTTTTCATTTTGATCCCTTCAGTCTATTAGGAAAGAAAATGTAGATATTGTTAAAACTAAAGATGTTGTAATGAAGGCAATAACACTATCTTAGATATCTACAAGAGAGAAAAAAAAGAGATTTAAAACTTTAAACACACATTTTTTTTTTTGCCATTTTTTAACTAATTCACATGAACAAAAAAAGTTTTTCTTTTGGAACAAAAGAAACAATAGTTTACAACACTCATCATTTTACATGTGAATTTTTCCCCCTACCAAGATAGATAGGATCTATTCCTGAACACTTCAAAAGAAGATAATTAATACTATCTGAGAGAACCATTTCCAAATGTAACCCAACCTTACAAAAATCCTGTTTATGGTCAATAGATGGTTTGTAGGGCTGGCCTTTATGCAGATCCTAGGACAAGATGTTTCATGGCTGCAGGCTGGCTTATGGCATGCAAAAGTCCCCATTGGCTATATGGGAGTAAATCACTGCCTTTTGAAATGAGTTTGACAAGTTGGAGAGAAAAAGCAATATATACAGAGCAGTTCTAAAGGGATGTGTGTAAGAAAGTGATAGAGGCAGGGGAGCGAAAGAGAAAAGTAGTTGCAGAAGCAGATAACCTACAGCAAATGGAGGAAGAGGTTTTGGTTCTACACAGATTAAGGAGCTTCCTCCTGAGGAATATTTTAAGGATAGGGTATGTGTACTTGTCTTTGCTGGTTTGGGTGAAGTCATGTCAGAGGAAGGAAGATGAACTATATACATTTCAAGGATGCTTTAAGGATACTGTTTGTAAGATGAGAAATGGAAATTTAGGCTGCTGATGGGTGAAATTCTCCCCAATATCAGACCTTATCAAGATAATTACACGTTAATGTATTTAACAAACATTCGTTGAGCAACAATGATCTCCCAGGCACTGTTCCAGGTTCTTAGAATACACGAAGTAAAACAACAACAACAAGAACAAAATAGTGGTCTTTACCCAATGTGCCCACTCTGTCTAAATGCTATTACGTTATTTAATTCTCTCAACAGTCCGATGGCATACATTGTTAGCTCCATTCCATAGATGAGGACACTGAGGTTTAAAGAGACTCAAAACCTTGCTCAAAAATTCATTGACTATACAATTTTGTTTGTTGCACTCTAGAGTCTGAACCTTAGTCATTATACCATCCAGACTTCCCCAAGAAGGGAACTGGATTTGTTCAGTTAAAAATGGAATACATCTTTCAAATGCTGGCTGCTTCCTACATAACAGATAAAAGATAGAAACTTAAAAAAATGATTAGGAATCCATAACTAGACCATTTAAGCTGATAAAAAACAGACCTATAAGTACTTAGCTGGATAGTCTCACCTCTAATAATCTGAATTAGAGTATCAGACATATGAGTAATGAATATTTCATCTATATATCTGAATCAGGATGCAAACCCTTGACAAATTACTTTTACTATTATAGAGGAGACATCTTCAGTGGAAATGCCTGCTTCAACCCATCTTCAGCATTTGTTGTTGCTGAAAACATTTGTTGGCACCATTTCTTTCCTATTTCACTGCTAATGTGTGTCTGTGTGTTTAAAGTTATAAATCCCAGGGGACTGTTGGCCAAGGATTATTGGAATAAGATATAGTTTCTTTGTATTCCCAATAGACCCAAACTATAACAAATGTATGTTTCCTTCTGTATGGAGGTCACAAATGTACAGGGTATGTCCCTGTCTGCAGGTGTGTGTAGTCCTTGAACTCTACATCATCCTTCTTCCTACAGCTAACTAATGGCTTGACTCCTCTTCCTACTCACATTGCTGGATAGGCCTCCCTATCACAGGCCTGGGGGAGTTTATGGATTTTCTGATCTTTCCTAAAGTGGATTCACAGGTATTTCCTCAAACTGAGGATGTCTTTATTTGGGGTCTTCACTTTTGGGTACCTGGCAGTCATGATGGCTCCTGTCCCCAGTGTAGGAAAAGAAGGAATTTTTCTTTGAAAAAAGCTCAGATTTCTAAAAATCCTCTCTATAAACCTCTTCAAAAAAAGATTTAATTTTTTTTTTTACAAAAGCCACTTAAATGCTATTAGCATTAGTCCTTGTGTCTTCCTTTCAAATGATATGTTGTCTAGTTCTAAAGTTTTCTTTCCTTTCGTTTTCAAGAAGAATGCTTATTTTCTAATTCTGGTTATTTGGTTTTGAAGGTATGCAGCCCCCTTTCAATAATTAAATCCATAGTTAAATCCTGTAGATAACTTTTCTTCCCTATTCAGACAGCCATGTATTACACAGTCCCAAGCCAACTGCCATCAGTCACATCAGTTTGCCATGTTTGTGAATTATCTGAACCTCTCTGGTATTCATTCACCTAGAGTCTAGCTTAGACATGTTTTCTTGACCTAGGCTTCTAACATCAAATTTGACTGGAGTGTTTATTAATAAAGCAAAATGGCAAGTCTGAGATGTTGTTGCAAACTCTCAGTTAAACAGAACCTGCTTCTTCCTGATCCTTGAAACATAAAATTAATGTCAAAAACACTGTAGGGATAGTGTTCCATTTTTTGCCAAAACTTATGCCATTATCACTCTGTGTTTTTCTGTGTCGGTATACAGTGTGTCCATGGGGATATAAAATAAGAATTTTGGCAACTGTCTTGCAGGGTTAGCTGTCTTTTTACTACTTTTAAAAATTTTCCTTGTGTGGTACAATCCTTCCAAAGAAAAGGTCACTGGGCCTACGTGATAGCATAATGGTTTTTACTCCATTACTGTAACTAACAAGTCCCTAAATGTTATGCCCCACTTAGTATTTCATATTTGGGACTTAAATTCTTAATGTTTTCTTGGGGAAGTTTGTGGTTAAATATGAATTAAAACTTCATGAAAGAATTCTAGGTGCCCTGCTTTACATTTTTATTATGTTTTAGTTCTATCATGACTTGGTAAAAGAAAAAAGAAAAAGAGTCTGTTACTTTATGTTATGTACTTTTATAAGCAACAACTTTGACAGTTTAAACTTAGTGACATTTCTGAAGGTAATATGCACATTATAATTCAGGATGAAGGGCAGAGTTAGACTAAGATAGCCTGAAGTGAAATAAAAGTAAGCAAAAATAATAGTCATGTTTATTGCAGCAATATCTTGAGAGCTTATGTTTAGTGGCATTTGAGCTGTTTCAAACTACTGTGCTTGTACATCTTACCCTGCTATCCAGAAGGCACAGTGGGGTCAAATGAACCAGTCACCATAATAATGCCCAATCCAAAGCAGTTTTATGACTTGGATATAGATAAACTTTGGCAAAAGCACTTGTGGATCTTTCAGATCCATATTTATCCTTCAAGTCAATTTCACTAATCAATAAAAATGAATTATTTATCCAAGAATAGAAAATGCTCTTTAATCGTCTCATGACATTGACATAGAAGCCCAAATACTCCATGTTTGAGATTCTGCATGCCTTTTGTGCTTGGCTGAAACAATGAAAATTTTCTTTCATTTTGTTCTCAAAGATTGAATTATGTCACACATGTAACATGGGTTTATTTTGAAGTTATGTAGTATTATTAGAAACAATGTTTTAATTTCAACTCATCACTCTGTAGCTCATTAATAATTTGCTCAACTGATAATTAAACTATGTATGTTAAAGCAACAAAAATTTGTTATGCATTTGACATTCATCTTTGGTGGTATGTGGTTTAGATGAGCAAAAAATAAATAAATGAAAGGTGAATGAATTGCTAAATCATCTAACTGTGTGCTTCTAGGTATGACTTTCATTCCCACTTGCCTTCAGTTATACATGTTACAGTTCAGGGATGGTGCTTTTGCAAACTACGGCATACACAAAAGTACCATGCATCATATCTGGTAGCATTAAGTTCTCTTGGTTTAAATAGGCTTTTTTTTTTTTTTTTTGCTTAACATGGAAATTTGGCTTTTAACTTTAATGGTCATATGTATTTGGAGAATTATTCTCTAGGTTAGAATTTTATGAAAATGGCCAATAATTTTTTTTTGAGAATGTCTGAACACATACTCCATAGTTGGCATACAATACCATTGGCTCAACTAATGTTTTTCCATCTGAATATTGGTGTGTTCTGCACATCCATCTTTTAGCTTCCTCATCTCTACACTGTTGATAATCCATTTTCAGTGTGAATCCTTATATGGATAGTCTCTGGATACTTTTCCAGGACATAAATGTTGCTTTGTCTGTTCTGGGACATCATTTTCTTGCTTCATGGTCCTACTGCTTCAGAATGCTTATTGCTAAGTCTCAGTCAGTTTCTGTACTTTCTCAAAATGCAGTCTCCAAGTCTTTATCACTTAGTTTCCCTCATTCAGTTGTGCCAGATGCTGGCTGCCTCTTCGCTGATGAAAATGCCAGCATGAGGTTGCCTTTCTGGGTCAGTCCCTCCTAGGCCCCAGGAGCGCATATTTGCTCTGACAACAGCATTCTCTCCACCTTGATCTGTTTGTCATGCTCACTCTGGGGGTGGAAGTGGACTAAAAGCACTCTTGGCAAGAAGAGTCTGTACCTGCCTGGAGGCTGAGCTGATGTCCTGACATTTCCTGGGCAACACCATTAAACATTTCATCCAGGAGCAGTAGCTCAGAGATTTTACTTCCAGTCATCGCACATCTAATATCCTGTGGCTTGTGAGGGAAAAGCTACTATTGTCCTTCTTTGTCAAGGAATTCTGCCTTCCTCTCCTGTCTGAATCCATTGTTTGAGGAGAGGAGGAGAGGTTCCTGTGAGGTATGGGCCCAGAGAAAGGAGTTCTCATAGAGGCAACAAGAATGCGAAACCCAGGGGAGTTGGCAAAAGGAGGGGTCTGGGTAGAGTGGATAACTCTTGGATTTATATCAAACTGCCCTTTGTCCCTAAAGATCCCGACAATGCCTGGAGATCCGGATCTGCTAGTCTGAGCTCCACAGAGAGGTGGATGAAACCCCTTTCTTCTGGCCATCTTTCCTGTCTGCTCCTGCTCATTATTCCCTCTAGTTGTTGGTGACACATGTTAGGTATGCAGGTTATGTCTCCTGGTCACCCTTTATAACAGCAGGAAAGACAAATCCCAAGGGACAAAAGTGGGTTGTTTTCCTCCATACAGACCCAAAAACCTCACTTGCTAATGTACCTTCTGTAGGCATTGATTTGGAGCAAGTGTGGGCAGAAAATGAACAAAGGATTGTTGCTGTTTTTGTTTCTTGGGCTTCACAGGAAGCTTGTGTGATAGACCCAGGGATCCACAGCTGGGTTCTGGAACATTTCCATCTTTCCCTTAAATACTCATAGCATTCCGCATCCACTGAGCTAATTCATTAAGCCCCCACTAACTCTGAGGCTTCTTGCTCTGAGTGCTGCATTTCAAGACCCTAATGCTCTACTGGAGAAATATTTGAGTTCCTTAGGTCGATTATTCTCTAAAATCTTTGGTGCAATAAACATACCATGGTTACTTTTGTATCTCCAGCACTAGCACAGTGACATAGGAATAGCCCAACTAATATTTTTAGAAGGAATGAGAAAATTCATGAAAGAGTTTATTTCAAATGAACGAATGCAGAAATCCACTCATCTGTGATTCAGAGCCTCTCTGAGCTATCTAATCTGAAATTCTGAGAGCTTATTAATTCTCAGTATCTCCTCACAGAGACAGTAATGAGTGTCAGGAACCGGATTTGAAAACTCCTGATTCTCCTGGCCACTCTTCCAAAACCATCGCCGCTGCTTTAGATAAAGGAAAGTCACCGACAAGGAAAAGCCAGTGGATGTTTTTAACATGTTTGTTTATTAAGCAATCAAAAATATTTCTTGAGGAACTGTTATATGCAAAGGTGTTATCGGTGATAGAAAAAAGCATGAATGTTTTAGTATCAAAGTTTGGGAATCATCAAGTTAATTAAGGTAAATAGCAGAGCTAAGGAAATAAAATTGCAGCTCTTGACAATCCCGCAGAAGGTGCAAGAAAGCATATAAGTTTCAGAATTCGAGTAGGTGGGGGTTTTATGGAGGTTCTAATAGAAGAATAGGGTTTATCAGGATGGAGAAAGACAACATTCCAGAGAGACAGACATGAGCCAACTCCAGAAGGTAAGAGTGAACATGCCGCATCCAGGGCTCAACTGGCTAAAACAAAGTGAACTGAATAGCTGCAGTAGGATGGAGCTCAGAAAGATAATAGTGGGTTAAATGACAGATGTTCTCATGTCAGACAAAGATGCTAAGGCTAAGTGATTAATTGAAATCAGTTACAATCATCCTGTGTATGCTATAAACAAGTGCCTGGGTGAAAATATGGATTTAGAACTTTTAAAACTATTTTTGAAATACATGATAAAGTATCAAACACAAGTAATCACAAGTATTAGGTTACTCCTACAGCGGATACATTTGCATTTGACTATTTAATATATGCATTTCTTTTAATAAATTATAGTTTATTTTACTCTACAGGCAATTTCACATTTTCCTATCAAATAGTGATGGTCAGGTGGGCAGCACAATGCTTATCCCATGGCTTCATGTGCCCTCTGTGATCTAGTGGGATGGCTGTATCTGATTTGAAGAATGCAGAAAGAGCCCCAATACGTGACTTCCACCAGGTGGCAAGATGGCACCATGGTCAGGAGCAGGGGCTCTGTTCTCACCCTGTGTGGTTTGCATCCTGACTCTCACTTTTAGCACCAGTCTTGCTGACCAAGTTGCTAAACCTCTCATTATCTCAAAATTCTCATTTGTAAAACAGAGATGACATTTCAGAGTTCAATTAACAAACTAAGGATGTGTTTCATAATTAGATTTAATGAAATAAGATAGAATGGACAGAATCATTAGAATATTGAATGAATTCATGTTCATAAAATACTGTGAATGGTGTTTGGCTCAAGGTAAACACAGCATAACATTTAACCATTATTATTATACATACAGTTTTTAGAAGCTTTAAGGTTACAACCCCAAAAACAGACTTCTGAAAGTTCCTTCATAGGAGCACAGGGAAAAAGAAATGCCTGGGGCAGGAGAGCATGGACATGCCAGCGAATGGCAGAGAGGAGCCAACTCATATTAATGCAGACAGATCTTGAACATCCATGGGTTGGATATTTCCGTAGGTAATAGGGATGCAACAATCAGTAAAAACAATCTTTCCTCTTAAAGACCTTAGCCACTCGCAAAGGAGATAGCAGTTAATTAAATAAGGGTCTGAAAGTGCAAATTATCTTTGATAATTTCCACAAAGGAGAAGCACACTGGTGCTATGAGCCTAAAATTAAGGACTTTAGACTAAATGGCCTAACTGGGAAGACTGGTCAGAGGAAGTGACGCTGAAGCTGAAATCCAAAGAGTGAGCAGGAGTTCACCAGCTACAGTGGGATGGGAAGTGTTGTGAGCAGAGTTAATAGCATGTGCACGGCTCCTGTGGTCCAGGGAACACAGTACATCATACTCTGAAAGTACGGCTGATGGAAGACATGACAGTAGGCCTGACAGGAAGTAAGTCAGAGAAGTAGCCAGGTATCAGGTGGCCATGGTGAAGAAGAGGACTCTAGGACAGTACAATTCCTGCCCTCATAATTGCCCTAAGGGCAAGCAAGGCAGGAGGCAGTTCTCTGCCACTGTTTTCCTAAGGCAGCTCAGCCACTGCTCAGAGCCCTTCCTCCACCCCTGGCCTCTCCTCCCTCATGCCAGCCTGATATATTCTTCTTCTGAGACGGAAACAAAGTCTTTTAAGTCCCATATTTACGAATGATTAAAGTACATGGGCTTTCTGCTACTCATTTTCTGGAATACGGCAGAAATATTTCAAACCAAGTGGGAGGCACAATTCTTAGCTACGGGTTGTCTGTGTGAGATGGATCCTCAGAGCCTCTGCTTTGGAAACTCCCTTCTCTGTTCAAGTATCTGTCTCATCTATACCAGCTCCTCAGCTTATTCCTGCACAAGGGCTCTCTAGCCCTCACAGTGAGGCTAGAAACATGATTTCTAGCTCCTTCGTGGAAAGGATGTATAAGGATTAATAGCAATTTTGCACACGAAATATTTAGTGCCGTGACTGGTCCATAGTAACTGAGCAATGAAAAGCAGCATGATTGTCAAATATGTAATATATATTGTAATATGTATGGAATGTGTGTGTGTGTGTGTGTATCTGCCATACACCTATTTCATTCTCTTCAACTTTGCTAAGATCTCTTCTTGCTTGAGGTCTAGTTTTATGTCCATCAGCAGGTCTCTCAAAGTTATTGTGATCAATATCCCTTTGCACATATTCAACTATTATGTAATCAAAACACCTCTAAAATGCACTCCAAGTTGTAGGTGATCTTTGATGAAAACCTGTTAACCAAAATGATTTTGTTATCAGTGAATAGTTGATATATCTCTCCTCTGTTTCCTCCACCCCACCGCTAAGTTGTCTTTTCACATTCACTTAGAGATGCAATAACAGGTAGCATTATCATCATCATCATCATCACAATTGTTGTCCTCCCTACACCAACCATTAATGAATAGTTCTTCCACACCAAGCATTGTGCTGCATGTTTTATTTTATTTTATTATTTTTAAAATTTTTAATGTTTATTTACTTTTGAGAGAGAGAGAGAGAGAGACAGAGTGTGAGCTGGGGTTGGTCAGAGAGAGAGGGAGACACAGAATCCAAAGTACGCTCCAGACTCTGAGCTGTCAGCACAGAATTCAGGGTGGAGCTTGAACTCATGAACTGTGAGATCATGACCTGAGCTTCATGAAGTCTGATGACCAACTGACTGAGCCAGCCAGGCGCCTGAGTGCTGCATATTTTATATATGTTATCTTATTCCTCACAAAAATGCCATAAAGCAACCCAACTTAGCCCACTACAAGGTGACAAAATTGAAGCTAAGAGAAATAAGAGACTTATCCCATATGATTATGACTAATGATGTCACAGTAATAAGATTCCAATGTATATGTTTTAACTCTCTAGTGCTGAAATAAGTCTACATAAAGTAGACATATATTTTTCCAAAGGATATGTCTCTTAAGAGCCAAAACTCTTTGTGAATCTCAACAGGAGTGTTGGATATTAAATGACTGCAGGTGGCACTGACATTTTTGCATTACCCATTTTCCAATGTTTTTTGCTTATGTCGTCCATACTTGCTGAGTTTGGTTGTAAAGCCCCAATTCCCCTACTACTTCAGAACACCTGCAGTAAAGGAAGAACATTTCAAGTGTTCACTGAATGTTAATTGAACAAATAAGTAAATGGATTAAATTAAGTTCCAGCTGCACTGATATAGCTGCAGGGTCTGTATATAAATGACACTTTTAAATAATTGGTGCCGTTGAGGATGAAATAGCCAGTTGCGGAGACATGTTTTTTCTTCATTACATCAAGACATAGGAGAAAACATAATTCATGTATCATTTGATCTTTTTAATACCAGAGCCCATAACTCTTCTCAGATGTGCTGATAGAAGTGTGGGAAGCAGGAGAGCCATGGAAACACCGCTATTTACTAGAACACACTTACATTGAGAATTACAAGACTATAGTGAGAAAAGGATTCCAGTGGACCTTTCTGACCAGGAATCTGGTGACTGCTAAGATCTTGGCAAAGGCCAATGTCCCCAGAACACTCTGATTTCACATTTTATTTTCCCATTCCCAAATATTTTATTTTCTAAGAATAGGCCCATTAGGGACTGAGTAGAAACACTGACTGTGAAGAACACACTAACCTCCCTTTTATCTTTCGAAATAGATGATAAAGTTTTATGTTGAATGAAAATTATAAGTAGTCATATTCTTGGTCGCAAATACCCAAGTGGTATTCCTTTCTCACTAAATTCTTGAGAGAGTAATATGAGAGTATTTGTGGCAATGCTTTGGGAATAGGCGAGTGTAGTATTCCCTTATAATCCATCTCATGAGAGAGTCTTGAAAGACTGCAGAAGACAGTATCACAATCTAGACTTCCTTTTTAGCCACAGAACTGTTTTTAAATAATATCTTGTACAGCCTCAATATGAATGATAGATGAAATGTAAAGCTGCTTGAGTCTAAGCCAGAAGCCCTTTACCTGGAGACTTCCACCATCTCTATTTTCACAGAGGCAAGAGGAGGCACAGATCAGAAACCCCCATGTGTAGGTCATTGTCTGCAACCTGGAAACTATTTGCCTTCATATATATTTTACTTTGCCTGTGTTTTCAAACAATCTGAATTGTAATGCCTTTAGGAAGGTCAAGCAACCCTTTCTATTATCTTACAAAAGGATGATGCTATCATTTATCATTATATTTGAATCTGAGCCCTTTTATAGATCTTTTGTGACTTATAATTCTTTTTGACTGAAATTACCTTCCAAGTGCCCACTTTCTATTTTTCCTTGAAGGAATTCAAAAGAAAGAAGAAGGTGAAGCTGAATGAAATGCAGATTTACTTGGAAAGAAATGGTGATGAAGTAGATGCATGTCTGAGGAATACACCCAGCAGGACTTGCTCACTAACTGTTCAGCGAATAGTTTTTCTTCAACATCTTGGTTGAGAGAAAACCAGATACAGTCAAAGGAAACAATGTGATCCAGCCAGATTCCAGGAGAGTTCGACTCCTTATCAATAGCACAGCTTATGTGCTCTAATCTTTATGTTTTTACCATTTCTTTACCAATCATTGTCTCCTGAGAAGTTCAAGACACTAAATGCTGGAACAATATGGAAATCTTTGTACTGACTTTCCTCATTGCTTTTAACCCAAGGCTTTGTGGAGAATAGGTGTCTGTGTAGTGTTGCTTGAACACCTGCCTTATGGTAGATGGCATAGAAGAGTCTCTACAGATTATCTTATCTGATCTTTGTACTAATATTGCTATCTCTGACTTACTGAGGTTTCTGGATAACACCTTGATGAAGACCACAGAGCTAACACATATCAAGGGAAGAATTCTCTTCTCTTGACTCCACAAGTCATGATTTCCTGCTACCCATGGATGGGTATCCTCCTAGACCCCAGCACAAACTTCCCAAACCCAATTTCAAGTCTTCCCTTGTCATCTGTCAATTTCAATCATTTTTCCAAATGATTTTTTTTTTTTCATATCAGTAACTTCTTTCTTTCTGCTTTTATGGGCATTTTCACTCTTTTGACTAATCAGCATCTATACACCTTTCAGTATTTGGGGTTTCCATGCTTTGGGGGTCTGATAGAACATGAGAAAAACTGTCTCACTCTAAAAAGAGAGAGGCCAGATACTCTCTTTTCTAGATTCTCCTGCACTTGGGCACAGGCAACACCTTTGGCTCTAGCACTCAGACACATGTATGCTGGTCTTTGTCTCATAAGCAAAATGCAGCAGTCCCCCAGGGCTTAGTTGTTTGCTCTCCACTGGAGGTAGGAAAGGGAGAATATTCCACGTCAAACCAGGTTTGAGACATGATTTGGGCCTTTTCTCCTCTCTCCCTAGCCAAACCTGGTTTTCTAGCACTACCTAGTGATTTGAGCTGCCCAAATATATTTTTTAAGTTTATTTATTTATTTTGAAAGTGGGTAGGGGGCAGAGAGAAATAGAGAGAATCCCAAGCAGGCTCCAAATGGTCAGTGCAGAGCCCAACTCAGGGCTCAAACACATGAACTGTGAGATTACGAACTGAGCTGAAGTCAAGAGTCAGACACTTAATTGATTGAGTCACACAGGAGTCTCTGCCCAAAATTCTTATAATAAATTTTTTAGGCTTGAGTCATCCCGAATCAGCTTCTGTTTCTTGAAACTTTAATTTGAGCAGATACATATTTTTATAACCATGGAAGTCACTCAAGTGGTAATTAGCTACCACAAAATTCCAAACATATATCACACGTGCAGAAGCACATACAGCACACAAACACAAAGCTTGCTGGAAGGCACCTGGCTGCTCAAGGAGTACCTTAACTCCACCGCCCAGGCCCACTTGACATTGAATGCATACATCATAGTGCTATTTTAAAAACATGTCAACCCATTACACAAAAAATTAATGTGGTTCTCTTTTCTTTCTATGTGAAACGTCCTGCTAACCTTTGAGCCTTTACCAGTACCATTTCTTTCATTAACCATTCCAACCACCAAACTTTCATAACCTAGAGGTCACATACCCTGAAAACCTTCCTACTCTTAGCCTATTTCCCATGCCTGTTTTTCCTTTTCCTTTGCCCGTGACCTACTGATTCCCCTTAAAAATCCTACCCAAGCTCACCTCCTTTAACACTCCCTCTCTGATTCCCTTTTCCTAAATCCCAGATTCTCTCTTATTTTATTTTAGTGCCCAAATATACGCTGTTGTCTACATTAAAAATTTTAGCTTTGAAGATACATATGATATATATGAGATATCATATGATATATACGACATATATAATATATATTATTCAAATACATATGAAACCACAAAAATTATTGGTTTTATTTTTCTGCCCAAGTATTATATATCCGTATATTCTTGAACTTGAAAATGGCCACTTAACTTACTTTGGTAATACAATGTGAGCTCTAGTACTGTGTGTCATCTTCAGGCAGAAATTTTAAGAACTATCCTGTGTTACACCATGTTCCTTCTAACACAAGCCTCACCATGTTCCAGATAAAGCCTACTCCATCTCCATCAGCTTGGGTATTGAAGTGAAGACAATTTTACATTTTTTTTAATGTTTTATTTATTTCTAGGAGAGAGAGAGAGCGTGAGCAGGGGAGGGTCAGAGAGAGAGGGAGTCACAGACTGAAACAGGCTCCAGGCTCTGAGCTGGCAGTCAGCACAGAGCCCGACGCGGGGCTTGAACCCACAAACCGCGAGATCATGACCTAAGCAAAAGTCAGACGCTTAACCGACTAAGCCACCCAGGCGCCCCGAAGTGAAGACAATTTTATAGTACAGTCATAGTCTCTGTCTCTCCTCAGAATATATGTTCTGAACAAGAAAAAATCCTTTATTGTTTTAAGTCTCTGATATTTTAGTCTTATTACCTAATTAGTCAAATAGATGCAAATGATGAAAAGCGAAGTGCTTTCCTCCTCAAGAAAGGCAAATGCGTGGTCAGTAAAAATAACTTACTGGGGCATTTGACTTCGGCATAAGTTATGATCTCGTGGTTTGTGAGTTCAAACCCTGCATCCGGCTCACTGCTATCAGCAAAGCCCTCTTTGGATCCTCTGTCTCCAACTATCTGGCCTTCCCTGATTCAAGCTCTCTCTTTCAAAAATTAATAAACATTTAAGAATGAGTTATTGATATGAAAATAAATGTTAAAATTATGTGGGAAAAGGGAAAAAAGTCAAGTATGAAGAAGGAGGAAAAGCAAATTTTACAGAGAAATGATGAAAAGGGGGAAATATTCCTCCCAGAAAATATTCATTAGTTAATATAAGATCTCACTAGTTAATTAAATACAAGTGGTGAAAACATGGATAGACTTTCACATTGTTTTAAAAGGAAAAATGAGTTGCAAACAAATCTATTCGTATGAAAGGAACAGACAGTAGTTATTTTCTTGATCACTGTTCACACAAGCTGGGTTCTCAAAATTTATTTATAGATGAATTATTTCTCTGGCACAATCTGATTTTGCTTTGACACGTATGGAGTTTTTTCTATTTTTTTTTCAAGTTTACTTATTTATTTTGAAAGAAAGAAACGGGCATGAGCTTGGGTAGGGCAGAGAGGGAGAGAGAGCATCCTAGCAGGCTCTGCACTATTTGGCCCAGAACCTAATGTGAGGCTCAAACTGATGAACCGTGAGCTCATGACCTGAACTGAAGTCGGATGCTTAACCAACTGAGCCACTCAGGCTCCCTGACAAGTACAGAATTAAAAAAAAAAAAAAGTTTCTGGGAAAGTTATTGGTGACTTTATTATTATTATTTTTATTTTGGGAGGGAGATGTTTATTTCTTTTTTTTGAGAGGGGGAGCTATGCAATTGACAAGAAATAGGAAGGAATGTAGGCATTCCTACAGCAATGAGGTAGATGGAGAAACAACATGAATTTCTTAACTCTCAGATCCCTAGAGAATTGTGTACTAACTTCTAACCTCTTCCCTTAAAGCAGAAAGTAGAAAATGTAAGTGGGGGAGGGTAAGAGTCCAACATGAATTCCAAATGAAGAAAACATTAAAACAGAGTATCTTTTCAGTTTATTTAAAGAATAAAGCCCTGGAGGCACCTGGGTGGCTCAGTTGCTTAAGCTTTGGACTTCGCCTCAGGTCATGATCTCCCGGTTTGTGGGTTTGAGCCCCACATTCAGCTCTGTGCTGACAGCTTAGAGCCTGGAGCCTTTTTTGGATTCTGTGTCTCCCTCTCTCTCTACCCCTCCGCTACCCATGCTCTGTTTCTCTCTGTCTCAATAATAAATAAAAAATATTAAAAAATTTTTAAAAGAAGAATAAAGCCCTGTTCAGCTTTATTCCCTTTATTCCTTTTGTTCCCTTCAACACTGTTTAAAAACAGTAGTCCAGACAAGAGAAAGCCACGGGCACTTTCAGTATTAAGCTTTTGTTTTCTCTACTTTTTTATATTAACAGAGCTCCATCCCAAAATTTACAGTCTATGAAAAGAGAAAGAAAAATAAAAGAAAATGACTCTATTACTCAAAGATAACTTCTGAAAATATGTTAGTGTGTATCCTCATATGTTTTCTTTCTTTCCTCCATTCTATTCCATTCCCCAAAGAAAAATGACTATATATAACCTTTGTAATCACACTTTTTCCTTTATCAAAATATTATGGAAGTGTTTCATGTATGGGAATATAGATTTACAGTATCAATGTATATAACTGCATAATCCATTATATATTTAAACTATCACCTATAGACTGACTTACCCTAGGATTTTGGAAAGAATGCTTAACTTTAAGTTACAGAGTTAGATGCATCCATCATCTCTATTTCAAAGTAGTTGTTTTGAGCATGTCTTGAGGACAGCGCAGATTATGGCTCTTAATTCTAACCTGGTACTAGGAACACAAGGAAAAACTGAATGTGTTGTTTCAATCACTTATCCATTAATTCTTTCATATAAGAAATATTTGTAGTATGCTAGTCTAGGTATTGAGGATGCTAAGTATCATTGTTTTTCAATAAATAAAACACCAACAAAAAGTTCTGTGCTTATCAGGGAGAGAGAAACAAGAACAAATACTTTAAATAGTAATACTGGGAAAGGAGATTTAAAGGAAAGAGGAAAAGCCATACCTGTCTGGAAGAAGAGTATTCTAGGAAGTTGAAAAAGCAATATAAAGGCCCTAAGGTATGAGCTACTTGGAATAGAAGACAATTAGGTTGAGGGGAAGCAAATGAGAGAAGTAGAAAGAAATGAGGGTATAGAAGGTTAAACTTCATGGGCCTTAGAGGGGTCTGTTTTGTTTGTTTGTTTGTTTGTTTGTTTGTTTTTCTTGATTAGATAACTCACTCAAGGATTTTGAGCTGAGGAATTGTTATACCCAGATCACAGTATCCTCATCGACCAGAGACCACCGGGGAGACAGAGTCACACATGCAAAGGCAAAGGGCTTGATTATGGGCTCGAGCTCAGGCTCCCAGACCTCACCAACGCAGTGGATCCGTGCTGAGAGCCCCGAACAAAGGCAAAGTAGGGTTTTTATGGGGTTTGTGATGGGGGAGTAACAGAAATTGTGGCATGGAAACTGATCCAATCATAATTATACAACATTATTGACAGCGGGTTTAACCATACATGTTATCCAGAGTATCTGTTACTTTTGGCAGGATCCAATTACAACATTCAGGGTACCCTTAAATTCAACCAACCATAGAGTGAGCCTAAAGTCTTGTTCGGCGACTAATGGGTTAACTTTTACATTAGGCAGCTGAGATTTATCTATAGTTGCTGGCCTTTCTTGATTGGGCGTTGCCAAGGTAGTGTGGTGGAGTGAAGTGGTGGGCAGTTTCTTCGGCCTTGGGCAATGTGTAGCTGCCTGATAGTTTCAGGGAAACTGAAACTTAGGCCTTTTCGTTTAGAGGGGAAACTTAAGGCCTGTCATGGATTTTGTATGGTTTAGACTTGTGTCCTTACAGAATGACCTAATCTGGTTTATATTTAAAAGGATTTCTCGGGGCGCCTGGGTGGCTTAGTCGGTTAAGCATCCGACTTTTGCTTAGGTCATGATCTCGCGGTTCGTGGGCTCGAGCCCCACGTCGGGCTCTGTGCTGACTGCCAGCTCAGAGCCTGGAGCCTGTTTCAGAGTCTGTGTCTCCCTCTCTCTCTGACCCTCCCCTGCTCACGCTGTCTTTCTCTCTCGCCTAGAAATAAGTAAAAAAATAAAAAAAATAAAAATAAAAAGGATTTCTCTGACTACTATCCAGAGCATAAACTGAATGGAAACAAAGGCAGAAGCAGAAAAACAAGTTGTAGGATTCTTTCTTTTTTAAACTATTTTATTTTATTAATGTTTATTTATTTTTAAGAAAGAAAGAGACAGAGACAGATCATAATCAGGGGACGGGCAGAGAGAGAGAGAGAGAGAGAATCTGAATAAGGCTCCAGGCTCTGAGCTAACAGCACAGAGCCCATCATGAGGCTCGAACCCGTTAATGCAAGTCATGATATGAGCTGAAGTTGGATGCTCAACTGACTGAGTGACCCAGGTGTCCCTCAAGGATTCTTTCAACAATCCACATTAAACATTACGGTATTTGGACAACGTGTGAAAAAAGGTGGGCTGACAGGATTTGGTGAGGGATCACTTTGTGTATGATGAATAAAGCAAACAAGGCTTTCTGGCCTTGAGCATCTGGCCTTGAGCATCTGGAAGATAGAACTACCAGTTATTGCTCTCAAAAAGGTATTAAGAGAAAAATGATTCAGGGTGAAGATCAGGAGTTCAGATTAGAACCATCTAGGTTTGAAGTAAGATTTGGGCTAGAAATATAATTCTGATATTCATTATAATATAAACAGAATTTGATACCATTGTGGAATGAGATTCCCAAAGAAGCACATGTAAGTAGAGAACATTGACGCTTCAGTGCATCATCTCTGGAAGCTGTAGAGATAAGCAGAAAGCAGATAATAATAAAAAATATGCCCAGTAAGAAAATGGAAAACAAGAAATTGTGTTATCTTGAAAGTCAATTGAAAAAGTGTTCTAAACAGGAAGAAATGATGAAATGTGTTAATTATGCTGAGATATTAAAAAAATATGATTATTGGGATTAGCAGGGCTATGTAGTAATGTGAAGACATTAATTAAAGAAACACAAATTGAGCACCTGCAGAAACTCAGGAACTCTATTATCACTGTGGAAGACTCAGGCATGGATAATATCTGGTCCGTCTTCTCAAAACTCTTAAAACTGAGTTGGAAACTGATATCTTTATCAATCTATCATCCATATATCATCTATCTGCCTATCTATCTATCTATCTATCTATCTATCTATCTATCTATCATCATCATCTATCTATCTATCATCTATCTGGTACAATGTCACAGAGACTAATAATTCAAAGTGAGAAACAAAGCTGTCATTCAACTTAAATGAAGTTATATAATTTCAAATATATTGATTCAAGAAGGCTATATTAAAACATTGAATTGTGGTTTATGGTATGAATGGATTTGGCTAGTGGAAGTAGAATGAATATGAGTTCAGTCTTCAGTATAAGCAAAGGCAAGAGGGTTAAAGCACACAGAATAGTCACCAAAAGGTGTAAAGGATCTATGCAAATAATTCCCCCTTCTTGATTCTTGATTCACCCTTGATTCATTCTTTATTCTTGTCATAAGCCACCATTGTGTTAATGGCAATGAAGCAGGCTGTGAACCAAGAAGAAATTATATAATAACAATCACTTAGGAAGTTGGCAAGAGCTTTATCAGAGTTAGTGGACATGATATGACTGTAACAGAACCACGGAACAGAAGTCAGCCATCACAACAAATGGATCTTTCACGATAATGTCTTTGGGGTTTATTACAATAATTTTAAAATTTCTTAAAATGTTTTTAGTGCTCACTTCGGCAGCACATATACTAAAATTGGAATGATATTAATACGTTTTTAACCTGTGGCATGAGAGCTTTGAATTTCAAAACAACCTTAACATCTAAAGCAGTATTCAAACAAAATATAGCTAAAAGATAGAAACATCTACCTAAATGAGATTTCCCATGGAGGTCTTGTAAAGAAATGATCCCCTTCAGAGGTTGGCTTTGCAAGATAACTCAAAAAAGATTGCTTTTTTAATTTTCCATTCTGTTTCGTTCTGATTTTTCTATTCCTGTCTCCATAGGAAGAGATTGTGTGTATTCAATCTCCTTATGGAGAAGAGGGATACCACCTGAGGGAAGGCCCTGCTACTGAGTAGCTAAAACCCTGCAAATCATTTATTTGGCCATTGGATGTCATCAGCGTTCTATGGAGTACCTGCTGACTGCATTCTGTGGCTGGGAACATTATGAGTTAAAGGGAGTAATTTGTTTATTGCTTTGATGGCATATTGGCATTCCTCTCAGTTAAATGGTGTGGAAATAGTAACAAAATTCACTTTTATTAGGTTGTATTTTAAGGTATCTGCAAATAACATTAAAAAAAAAAAAAAAAGCTACATGCCCTGAGACAGAAGAACGTGAATTTGACAGACTCGGTCTTGAGATTAAGCCAATTGCTAATGCAAATCACAGAAATAATCAGATGATGTGGCCAGAGCTTTTATTATTTTATTTCTGGTGATCAATTCAGAATATATATATATATATTTTTCTTTCTTACTACTTCCAGTAATGTGATCCTTAATGTTGGATATTTTGGGAAATACAGGTACATCCAAAATAATTGTTTCTGTTAGTTTTCAATTTATATACAGATGTACTAGAAAAGAAGAAAAAAATTTAAACAATAGGATTAATGGATACCGTATTTAAGTAAAATTTTTAATCTATTTTTGAAGACTTTGGGGTTCCTCTTATGAATCATTAAAGACTGTTAATGTTTTCAAAAGTATTGATTCACATTATTTTTAAATTATACAAAATGAATCTTTGATATAGTTTCACTATAAAAGAATTCAAATATTGAAGCATTTAAACTAAAAATTAGAAGTTGCTTTTTAATGAGACACAGCTACTACTTCTCTTTGTCCCACTCATATATTCTCCATCTTCCTCAATAGAGGCCATTGTTAAATGTTTAAGAATGTTCTTCAGGTCTGTGCAATTTCAAAGGCATTATTTAAGGCATTTGAGGTAAGTTAGGATATTAGCCTGGAACAAAGTGATAGCAGTGTAAGGGCAGCAGGTCTATATTGGTGGAGAATAAGAAAATAATTTTAAGTCTATCTTCACATTATGTTTTGGTTACATAACGGCATTGGAATAAGATTTAAAGTGTCATTAGACTTTATTCTATATAATAACACACAAGGCATTCCTTCAATTCTCTCAAGGTCTTTATAGGTACTGAGAACATATATAAAAACAGAAGATTCAAGTCAGCATTGACCTTTGGTTGGCCAGGAGGAGTTTACTTTGTCTTCATTAGAAAGAGCTAGCACATTAACAGAGTAATACATTTTGATTTCTTTTCCTCACTTCTATTGTTATCAGATTTCTTTTTTAATTATTATTACTTTTGTTGAGTTAACAGGCTTTAATGAAGACTAATGTCTCTGATTTGTATTTGTTCAGTAAATAAACCATTAGATTATATACAGAAGGTCAACAGGAACAAAAGTTAAACAATCTTGTTTTGTTTTGAACAGTATCCATTGCAAGAGATTCACAACATAAGCGCTATTTTTAGTTAGGGAAAATTAGTACTATTGTATAAAAAATGCAATATTTTCTGAGTTTGGCATCATGAAAGGGAAGAGAAAAATTTTTTAATTATTTTTCTCTATATACCATTGACACATAGATTGGTTCTATTAATTGTGCATTTATAACAGTTAGATTTGTTCAATCATAGATTACTTCTGGACATCTCATACAAAGGGAAAGGGACAAAGGCATGAAACGAAAGCCCAAGAGGAATGATGAAAGGAATTGAGTTTGTTCATTCTGGAGAGAAGCAACTTGGAGGGCAAAGTAATAATGTTCTTCATTCAAGTGGAGACTTTCCAGAGAGAGAGCAGTGGCTCTCAGGGGTGTGGTTTCCTTGGGCACAATCCCTGCTGAGCAGGAGGGCACTTAAAGGAAGAGAAATACTTATTTTATGATTAACTAAGGGTTAGGGATCGACTCTGAAATCTTATATGTCAGCAATGTTAACAGAATGAGAAGAATTACATTTTACCCCATTATGAAGATATCTGGCTATAGATCATGGTTTTAGAATTTATCTGAGTGAGAACGTTGTTATTGGAGAAGCTGTGTGAAGATATTAAAAATTGGACAATTGTATCAGTCTAGGATGGTTTGGTAGTAAGAATGGATTTTTTAAAAGTCTTACCATGCTAATAATTTCACACTAATATTATCTTAAATAACTAAAAATGGGAGGCTAGTAGCTAATTGTCCAAAGAAATTGATAGGGTGGGCTAAGTACTTGTGTCTGTTGAGAGTCTTCCGAGTGTCTGTTTCAATCGGATGTAGTTAAGTAAATTTCACCTTCACATGGTTTGCCAGCTGACCAGAGTCCCACCACATGGCTTTGTGGACTTCCTAGCACCATATAGCTGGAATGCAGCTAAGAACTCCTCTCTTAGAGTCTACTGGAAAGATCAGTAAGGTTGATTCACTAGGCTCTTTCCTGATAGGTTGATTCATTGGGCTCTTTCCTGATAGAAGAATGGAGGCACTATGTGCCAAGAATGGTCTGGTGCATATGGTGATTTCCATTTTACAAATGAAA
The DNA here is from genome assembly GCF_008692635.1 of Crocuta crocuta. Classification (NCBI taxonomy): domain Eukaryota; kingdom Metazoa; phylum Chordata; class Mammalia; order Carnivora; family Hyaenidae; genus Crocuta; species Crocuta crocuta. Next base: position 9,453,117 of record NW_027532406.1, read on the forward strand.
AACATGAGATCAGGAAAATGGGCTACTGTGGATTCATTGCACAAATTTTCCAGATGGCTCAAAATAAATGGTACACACTACTAATCACAGAAGGATAGAAGAAACTGCAACACACTTTCCATTTTCTCATTTGCTGACCAAAGAACTTATCTCAGATTAGTTTTTGAGTTGTCTCTGTTCCACCCTTGAAATAATATTAAGTATAATAATAATGACCAGGTAGGCTTTAACCCATACAGTCAGCAATGTGGGATTGGAAGTTTGGAGATACGTGCCAATTCACTACCTCTCCCCTTTGCCCAATATATTTTTTGAAGTTGAAGCAGCTTTAACGTGAAAAACAAAACTGTGAATACCTTGGGAATTAATGTGCCAGCTCTATTCTTGAGGTTTCTTTTTAGACCAACTGCTTTGTTGGTTAATGTTTTAATGAGACATTAACAGACATATTTTCTGAAAATAATGTTATCTATAATCAACTGCTATCATTGAAAAATATCAGAAACTTTTACACTCTTGCCCTGCTGGAACAGATGGCAAGCCAACTGTCAACAACATTTAAAAAAAAAAGACACAGAAAAGGAGGCTGGAAGAAGAATAAAGGATTTTTGTTCTGTTAGATGTTTTAATTATATTTCCAAAGTAATTCTTTTAATGTTAGAAAAGACAGTATTGTGAGATCTCTGAATCTCAAAATGAGAAATATGTGCTATTTAGCAGAATTGAAGATGAACTTGCTAACCATTTGAAGATTTTAATTTAACTAATTAGTGATTTTTGCAGCTGTCTCCTTTACTTTAGTCAATTTTAAGTTTAAAACGTTTTCCCCTTAGAGGTATACACTGAACCTCAAAATTTTTAAATTAAGATTTCTCATGACTTACCCTGACAGTTAAGATCTGACTCACTATTCCATTGTCACAAGGTCTATGGATACACTATATCAGAATTTTCATTTTCAAATCATGCCCAATGATTTCAAGGCACCCTAATGCCTGATAACCACTATGACCCCAATCTTCCTGATCAGTAGTTTGCAATTTGAGTTTCTCAAAGACCTATAGTTTAATTGGAGATTCTCAGAGCCGTATGAGGAGACAGGAGGGAGACCAAGGAGGAGGAAGAGATATAGGTTATTTAATTTCAATGTGAGCAATTCTTTTTTTATTTTTAGTTTTTTTAATGTCTATTATTTAGAGACAAAGTGTGAGTGGGGGAGGGCAGAGAGAGAGGGAGACAGAATCTGAAGCAGACACCAGGCTCTGAGCTGTCAGCACAGAGCCCACTGCAGGACTCAAACCTAAGGAGATCATGCCCTGAGCTGAAGTTGGACACTTAACCAAGTGATCCACCCACATGCACTGAGAGCAATTCGTTTCTACTCGCTTTGTAAATTAAAAAATAAAAATAAAAACATAAATATTATTTCCTGCTTAACTGTCTGTTGTCATTTTACATTTTCATTTTCATTTTCCATGGAACATGTGTAATAGACAATGGACATTTGAAGATGGAAACAGAATATTTAGTTTTTGGTTCATCTGGGAAAAGAAAGAAAGGGACAACAATATTCTCCTAGAGCTGGTAGGATATTAGAGGAGTCTCCCTGAGGCAGAAAGATGTTCAAATATAAGGCGTAAATTGTTTAAGATTTCTTTCTGCAAACATGACCAAGAATTTCCCCCCAAGAAAAGCTCAGTATGAACAAGTTTTGTAATATTTAATGTTTACATTATGTTGTTTTTTTAAAATGTTTTATTTATTTCTGAGAGAGAGAGAGAGACAGTGTGAGCAGGGGAGGGTCAGAGAGAGAGGGAGGTACAGAATCTGAAACAGGCTCCAGGCTCTGAGCTAGCTGTCAGCACAGAGCCCAACCGTGAGATCATGACCTGAGCCGAAGTTGGACGCTTAACTGACTGAGCCACCCAGGTGCCCCAACACTATGTTCTGTTTAAAAATGACCAGGGCAAAGGTATGTATTATGAATTGGGATGTGGGGGCTGAAGAAATGAATTTTTATAAGGCCTATAAAAATTTTATAAGGCCTATGAGATGTATGATTTCTTAACGGAGTGTTCCCCTTTAACAAAATATATAAATAAACCAATACCGTACTGTCTTGATGATTACAGCTTTGTATTAGAAGCAATAGTCTGGGATTGTGATGCCATTTTAGTTTTCTTCTTCAATATTTCTTTGGCTATTCAGGGTCTTTAGTGGTTTCATACAAATTTTAGGATAGTTTGTTCTAACTTTGAGAAGAATGCTGGTGCAATTTTGATTGGAATTGAATTGAATGTGTAGATTGCTTTGGGTAGTAATGACATTTTAACAATATTTATTCTTCCGATCCATGAGCCTGGAATATTTTTCCATTTCTTTGTGTCTTCTTCAATTTCCTTCATAAGTTTTCTATAGTTTTCATCATACAGATCTTTACATCTTTGGTTAGGTTTATTCCTAGGTATTTTATGGTTTTTTGAGCAATTGTGAAAGGGAACAATTTCTTGATTTCTCTTTCTGTTGCTTCATTGTTGGTGTATAAAAATGCAACCGATTTCTGTACGTTGATTTTGTACCCTGCAGCTTTGCTGAATTCATGGATCAGCTCTGGTAGGCTTCTGGTGGAGTCTTTCAGGTTTTCTAGTAGAGTGTCGTGTTGCCTGCAAAAAGTGAAAGTTTGACTTCTTCTTTACCAATTCTGATGCCTTTAATTTCCTTTTGTTGCCTGATGGCTGATGCTAGGACTTCCAGCACTATGTTAAACAACAGTGGCGAGAATGGACATCCTTGACGTGTTTCTGATCTCAGGGGAAAGCTCTCAGTTTTTCCCCATTGAGGATGATGTTAGCTGAGGCTTCTAATAGGTGGCTTTTATGATGTTTAAGTAAGTTCCTTCTATCCCGACTTTCTCGAGGGTCTTTATTAAGAAGGGATGCTGTATTTTGTCAAATGCTTTTTCTGCATCTATCAACAGGATCATATGGTTTTTATCTTTTCTTTTGTTACTGTGATGTATCACATTGATTGATTTGCGAATATTGAACCCAGGAATGAATCCCACTTGATCATGGTGGATAATTCTTTTTATGTGATGTTGCATTCAATTGGCAAGTATCTTGCTGAAGATTTTTGCATGTGTGTTCATCAAGGATATTTGCCTGTAGTTCTCTTTTTTTGTTGGGTCTCTGTCTGGTTTGCAAATTAAAGTGATACTGGCTTCATAGAATGAGTCTGGAAGTTTTCCTTCCATGTTTATTTTTGGGAATAGCTTGAGAAGAATGGGAATTAACTCTGTTTTAAAAGTCTGGTAGAATTCCCCAGGGAAGCCATCTGACCCAGGGCTCTTATTTCTTGGGAGATTTTTGATAACTGATTCAATTTCTTCAATAGTTATGGGTCTGTTCAGATTTTCTATCTCTTCTCATGTGAATTTTGGTAGTGAGTGTGTGTTTTGGAATTTGAACAATGGAATAGAAGAGAAAATTCAGAATTGGACCCACAAATATATGGCCAACTAATCTTTGGCAAAGCAGGAAAGATATTCAATGGAAAAAAACAGCCTCTTTAACAGATGGTGCTGGGAGAACTAGACAGGAATGTACAAAAGAATGACTAGATCACTTTCTTACATGATACACAAAAATAAACTCAAAATGGATAAAGGACCTGAATGTGAGACAGGAAACCATCAAAACCTAAGAGGAGAAAGCAGGAAACAACCTCCTTGACCTCAACGACAGCAATTTCTTACTTGACACATCCCCAAAGGCAAGGGAATCAAGAGCAAAAATGAACTCTTGGGACTTCATCAAGATAAAAAGCTTCTGCACAGCAAAGGAAACAATCTATAAAACTAATAGGCAACTGATGGAATGGTAAAAGATAATTGCAAATGACATGTCAGATAAAAGGCGAGTATCCGAAATCTATATGGAACTCACCAAATCCACACTCGAAAAACAAATAATCCAGTGAAGAAACGGGCAGAAGACATGAACAGCCACTTCTCCTAAGAGGACATCCAGATGGCCAACAGACACATGAAATGATGCTCAGTGTCCCTCATCATCAGGGAAATACAAATCAAAGCCACACTGAGATAGCACCTCACGCTGGTCAGAGTGGCTAAAATGAATAAGTCAGGAGGCTATAGATGCTGGCGAGGATGTGGAGAAATGGGCACCCTCCTACACTGTTGGTGGGAATGTAAACTGGTGCAACCCCTCTGGAAAACAGAATGGAGGTTACTCAAAAAATTATAACCCAGCAATAGCACTGCTAGGAATTTACTCAAGGATTACAGGAGTGATGGTGCATAGGGACACATGTACCCCAATGTTCATAGCAGCACTCTCAACAATTGCCAAAACATGGAAAGAGCCTAAATGTCCATCAACCGATGAATGGATCAAGAAGAAGTGGTATATCTATACAATAGAATACTACATGGCAATGAAAAAGAATGAAATCTGGCCATGTGTAGCAACATGGATGGAACTCGAGGTTATTATGCTGAGCAAAATAAATCAGCCAGAGGTGGACAGATGCCATATTTTTCACTTATAAATGGAAAAGGAGAAACTTAACAGAGGACCATGGGGGTGGAGAAGGGGAAAATAATTGGGGAGAGGGAGAGAGGCAAACTATGAGAGATTCTTGAATACTGAGAACACACTGAGGGCTGGTGGGGGTGGGGGGAGGGGAAGAGGGTGATGTGCATGGAGGAGCACACTTGTTGGGATGAGCACTGGATGTTATATGGAAACCAACCTGACGATAAACTTTGAAAGAAAAAAAAAACTATAGAATAGAAGAAAATAAGGAAAAGTGACACTCTGTACTGGAAAAAAAAGCATATGAGAAATCTAAATATATATAAATATCCATCATGTATATATATATATATAAAGAATTTACAGAAGGGAAAGGCCAAGAGAGTCTTGAAATAGTGTAAGAGAGTTTGACAACCACTCGTAAGAGGAAATGGATAAGTGTGGGTAGAGAAAAGGAAGACAAATCCAGATGGAGGTTGAAACATGTTCTCTCCTTGTCATGCTAGAGAATTCCCTCATGCTGTGGATAGCTGCTGGAAAGGATAGAATGATTCTAGTGGTAATCAATAGCATTTTTGCCTTTCTCCGAAAACCAGGAGAGAATTATCTATCCCTTAGTAATTACCGAATTCCTACAACCATGAAAGTGATTATTTATCTTGCTCTCACTGGTTTGTAAACTTTATCTGGGATCTTATATTTGGTGCTTCTTTTCAAAGAAAAAATGTACTGGACAGTCAAACAGGCAAGGGATACTGTGTTCAAGGGTAATGTGATAATGGAGACAGTTTGAACTCAACTCCTCTTGAAACAAAAAGGGGAAGAGTTTTTAACAGCTGGCTAAGTGAGTGGAAAAGTACTGGAAGATGTTATAGCAGAGTTCGTCAGTATGATTAAACAAAGTCTTTTCTAATTGGTCTGAACTAAGTTAGGCTCCTACTCCCCTAGGAGACTGGGAGACATGAGTGCTACTTTTCTATGGTCAACATGATAAGAAAAAGAAAGTCAGGGGCTTATAGTGAAAAAGAAAGGTGTCTGAAGTTTAGTCAAATTGAGGAGAACATTAAGGCCTTCTTGGTTATCCTCAAAACTATAATAACCAGTAAAAGTGCTCCTTTGTGACCTATAATATCTCAACTTGCTTTTCATAGGCTGAAAATATCTGTTTCTATGTATGTCTTTCCAACTAAACCAGCACTATTACCCCCAGCAATTACTACTAATATTAAATGCTGAATTTATATTTCTCAAAAGTATATTGATTAATTACAAGCATCTTGACTACATTAAGTAATGGGAAGCCAGGGAAATGAAATGACTTCTTAAAGACCCAGAACATAAGCAAATGAAGTGATGACACAAGCCAAGAACACCATCAATGATTCAGTGATTCTCAATCAGACTGTGTTGAACTGCATAGGTTGTTGATAGGGAAGCTCACACAGGATAAGAGTAGGCAGTGTCCTCCTAATAGTTTAATTTTTATGATGTTTTTTCTTCCAAAGTACAAATGTGCCACTTGATTTCCACAAACTTCCAGAAAGGTGAAACTGTAAAGATATCATCTCAGGACACACACACACAAAATGCCAGAGACATCATTTAGAGACTTTCCTAGAAATGTTTACCTTGTAGAAAAATAAATACACAAAGTTCTTTGTATATTTAAGAGCAAACTACTCTTTAGGGAGTAAACTATAAAGGTGATATTTATCAGTTCAGAAGAGAATCTGATTTAGAAATTTGACAGAGTGAGGATGAAGGGATATGGGGCAGAGATTGGTAGCAAGTGGATGTGGAGTGAAGGGGTGGGCATTTGAGCAGGTGAGGAATGTAGCCTTTTAAACACAGTTTGGGCAGAGAGTACTGTCTTATAAGAAATTTTATTGCACAACATTGTTCTAACATTGAATAATTAAAATATCTAAGAACAGAATTAAATAAATTATTAAATCTGGTTATGGTCAAACTTCAATTTTCCAATTACTGAATCTGTTCAAAAATGGATTTTTGTAATAGAATCGAGGTAATGAAATTTGGTGATTAAATTGATATTAAAAACAACAAAAAATAGATTTTACTTCCAAAAACATATTTTTCCTTGACATCTCTTTTGTTTTTTTCTTTTTAAAAATCCCATCCTCAGTGAAATAGTTGAATATACTATTGAATAATAGATATAGCTGGCTTCTGTACAAACAGATGGAATTGATTCGTCTGCTGGTTTCAGCACAATGGAAACTAAAATTGCATTTCCTCACCATGTGCTGGCAATGTGCAGCTCAGATATTCTAGGAAGCCATTGGTTCATAATAGTGGCTATCAGTACTTAACTGGGATAAGATGTGAACATCTCGTACAGAACCCAATGATTAAACTCTCATATCTGAAGACCAGAAAATGTCTGAAAATACTGGGTCATATGAACACAAGAGTTTTTCTTCCATATTAATGTTTACCATACCTACATATTTCCAAAACATGTGGGTTCAGTCTTTATAACTGTAGAATCATTGTATTGTACAAAAACACTTATACTATCCTGTCTGATAAGTAAAATAACTAACTGGACTTGGAAGGTATGGTAGCAATATAATTTGCCAGGTTCCAAGTTCTGGCATTTTCAGAGGGAGCATGAAAATTGAATAAATTCACTTCATAAATATGTATGTAAGCATGTAATTGAGATGGATTTGTAAACAAAAGAGTGATTTTTTTCACTCACTGGGGATATATAGTGGTTATATTTTCAGAGGCATTACTCTAAGTCAAAGTTGAGCTTTGGGGGAAAGAATACATTTTTCTCCTAATAATGAATAGGGTGAATTTTGAATAGAGTTTGTCAAAAGCCCAGAGTAGAAGCTATCAATAGACTCAAAGTGGATAAAAATAAACATCTATCAAAACCACATTTCAGGAGTGACAGGGTGGCTCAGTCCCTTAAACATCTGACTCTTGATTTAAGCTCAAGTCATGATCTTGCAGCTAGTGAGTTCAAGCCCCAGGTTGGGCTCTGCACTTATAGTATAAAGCCTAGTTGGGATTCTGTCTCCCTCTCTCTTTGCCCTTCCCCGCTTGCTCTCTTTCTTTCACTCAAGAGAAATACAAACTTTAAAAAACACTTAAAAATTTAAAAGAAAACATTTGATGGCATAATGTCATAAAATAAATTACATATTCTCTTCTTTTTATGATGAATATCTAACTACAGACATTTTCTTGACTCTGATCTGATTTGAAGAGCTGACACTAGTTAGATTAGTTGGAGTGACATCAGCAAGGTGGCAGAAAAGGAAGTCCTAGACCTCATGCCCCCACAGAAGTATTCATTTAATAACACTAAAAGGACCAAAATGACTTTATGAAAACTCCAGAAACAAGCTAAGAAGTTGTAGTATCCTGGATGAGCACAATACTGAGACTAGCCACATTGAAGTGGGTAAAAAGAGCAATTTCTTTCTACTGGTGTCAACTCATCCTTAAGCCAGCATAGATCAGCACCAAGACAAATTCCCTCTGTTCTCTATCTCTCTCTGGGGGAAAAAGACAGTGAACTGTGCACCCAATCTTGGTGCACTTCCAGTGAGACCTGCTATTATTTTATGTCAATCAGAATGCTGAAGGAAATGGCATTTCTGACACCTGGAGACCTTAAGAGCAAAGAGATGGGGTGGGCAGCTTTCCACAGTGACATACCACTGCAAAGTTGGACAAAGGTGTATAATTTTCAACTATCTCCTTCAGGAAGGAGAGAGAGAAATGGTGGTTTCACACAAAATCACAGAGTGTCAGTACACTATTCCAGGAAAAAGGGGCAGGTGGCTCTCAGTAGCTAGCACCACTGTCTGGTATTAAGAGAAGGTTCTCAACCCTGAGATTTGTCCATCTGGAAGAAGAGAGATGTGTTGAGTGTACATCTAATGTCTGGTCTTTCAATGCACTGACCTAGGGAAAAGGGGTAGGTGGCTTACTGTGGCCAGTGCAACTCTGTGACATTGGGAAAAGGCGCGCAGTTTTAACAGTTCTATCCCAGAAGGAAGGGAGAGGGAAGGAACATGCACATCTATAGAAAAGTTTTGAGAGGTGCCCAGAATCAGCTAAGCTGGTTGGTGAAAGCCTTTCCTTGTTGAAGCCAGTCCATAAGGACTCAGAGAAGTGGCTGCTTCTTCAATTGCACAGGCACCAACATAAAGCCACAAGGAACATGAAGAATCAGGAAATATAATACAACCAAGGGAACAAAAGAAATCTCCAGTAAATGACCCTAAAAATGGAGATCTATGAATTACCTTACAAAGAATTCAAGACGATCATCTTTAAAAAGTGCAGTGTGTTACAAGAGAACACAGAAAGACAACTAAATTTTTAAAAATATAATACTTAATCAAGTTGGATTTACCTGAGGGATTAATCTTGGAGTTCAAGGATAGTTTAATATATCCAAGCCAATTAGTGCAGTTCATCACAGTCATAAAGGATAAAAATCACATGATCATCTCAATAGATGCAGAGAAAGCATGAGATAATATTAAATATATTTTCATGATAAAACTCTCAACAAACTAGATAAAGAAATAATGTACCTCAACATAAAAAAGGCTATATATGACAAGCCTACAGGTAGCATCATAGTCAATAGTGAAACACCGAAAGATTTTCCTCTAAAGAAAAAGGACAGGAATGAGACAGGACATTGTTATTCAACAGGTATAAAATTTCAGTTGTACAAGATGAATAAACAATGAATTAGCATAATGCTCAATTCACATGACTAATGACATTAACAAATTTCACTTTGGTCTCCTCTGCCCTGAACACGCCACTTCCTACCATTACTCTTGTCTCTGTGGAGATGGAATGTGTGACTCTGAAATGGATGAGGGAATGAAGGTTGGTGGGACCCCTCAAAGGTATTGTTTGGTTTCATATTGTATGAGGACTTTCTCGGTGCCATGTCTCACAAATTTGCTTTAGACCTTTCTCAATGAACTGAAGTTGCTGTTTTGTGTTTGTTTATTTATTTATTTTGGAAACAGAGCACAAGCAGGGGAGGGACAGAGAGACCCAGACAGGAGACGCTGAAGCAGGCTCCAGGCTCTGAGCTGTCAGCACACAGTTCTGATGTGAAGCTCAAACCCATGAAATGCAAGATCATGACCTGAGCTTAACTAACGGAGCCATCCAGGTGCCCCTGAAGCTGCTTTGATAGAACATGAAAGCCTGCATTTTAAAAAGTAACTTTCAAAACTCCATTTCTGGTCATATCTATTTTCAGCCCAATGTACTGACAAAGGTGGCGTTTTATTTTCTTTTTCCTTAAATAAAGAAGCACTTTTTTTTTTTTTTCAATTTTGGGCATCAAAAGAAAAACACTGATACCACACAGCAGAAAAGCACACACATGTATACAGATACCTTAGATATTCTTGGAGGTTTTACTAAACCACAATCTACAATTGTAATGTTGCATTATAAAATTCTAATCATATTAGAAAGGCTATGGAATCTTAAGAAATTTACAAAAAATAAAATTAGCATAATAATTTTTGCGATTCCCACAGGGACAACATAAAATTTAAGTAGGATATAGTATCTTTAGTTAGGACTTTGATATCAGAAATAATATTACAGGGGCTCCTGGATTAAGCTTCTGACTCTTGATTTAGACTCAGGTCATGATCTCATGGTTCATGAGTTCAAGCCCTGTTTTGGGCTCTGTACTAAGACTGCAGAGCCTGCTTGGGATTAAGAGTCTCCCTCTCTCTCTGCTCTTCCCTGCTTGCTATCCCTATATCTCTCTTTCTCAAGATGAATAAAAATAAACTTTAAAAATTTATAAAGGGCACCTGGGTGGCTCAATCAGTTAAGCGTCTGATTCTTGCTTTCATCTCAGATCATGATCTCATGATTTGTGAGTTGGGCTCTATGCTGATGGCGCAGAGCCTGCTTGGGATTCTCTCTCTCTTATTCTCTCTCTGTCCCTCCTCTGCTCATTCTCTATCTCTCTCTCTCTCAAAATAAATTTAATAACTTTAAATAAATTGTTAAAAAAAGAAATAATATCCCTGGTTGTTCAAAAGTAATGTTTTGTAGAAGCATAGAACTTTTACAATAACTAGTAATACTAATGATACTACCTTTATATGCCCCTCAGTGCACTAGAAACTTTTTATGAATAAAGTCATCTACCAATAGCAAACACAATAGGACTGTTTACTATTTTTAATCTCCAATATATAGATGAGAAAATTGAAACTTACCCAGAGTAGTGATTTTAACTAATAAGTGATAATTCTGAACCCACTAAAGTAAGAGATCTCACTAGCAATAGAACACAGTAAATGTTCAGAATTATAAATTTTTGAAAGGTATTCCTTTAATAAATTGATCTCTAAGCATTTTAAGCTGGGCCCCAGCATTCTCCAAATTCAATCAGCCAGTCTTCTTTTGTGAAACACCCAGAACTGAGTGTTATCCCTCAGAATGAGCAGGTTGACCAGATGCCAGAGTTCGTTCGTTCGTTCGTTCTTTCTTTCTTTCTTTCTTTCTTTCTTTCTTTCTTTCTTTCTTCCTTCCTTCCTTCCTTTTTCTTTCTTTCTTTCTTTCTTTCTTTCTTTCTTTCTTTCTTTCTTTCTTTCTTTCTTTCTTTCTTTCTTTCTCTCTCTCTCTCTCTTTCTTTTTCTCTTTCTACAGTCACATAAAGTGATCACTGGGGTGTGATAATAAAAAACATGATTGCTGGTTTTTCCCCAATCTACCCTCACTACCACTACCAATCCACCATCCCATCATCAGATGTGATAGACTCTGGCAAAGTCATCTGTTACCATGCAATAGGCTGAAGATTGCCACATCGTTTAAGAGAAACTTAAATCATGCATTCTCTTAAATTATGTAAATTATCCATAACTTTCTATAAAAATCCCAGTGATAAAGATCTGACTGTAGCCAATAATCTTAATAATTAGAGATAACGCTTGGACTGTTATCTTAATAATTAGAGATAACGCTTGGATTGACTTTTGTTCCTTGCAGATCTCTCTTTACCTGGGATGCTGCACTGCCATCCGGCTCAGAAATGCTCTAAATCTCCTTTGAAGATTCCAGGACATCTGTTCGAGATGGAGCCTGAATAATAAGATGCAAACATCCCTAATATAACTTTAGTGCCCCTTTGTGCCTCTGTCCATCAGTTGGTTGGAGTTCTACTTCTGTCAAGGGCTATAAAAAGAAAAGAGCAGACAGTTAAATTCTCCTCTCCTTGCTCATCCACTAATGCTTAAAGAGATAATAAAATGGTCATTTATTCTCAACTGCAGTTCAATTGAAATGTTATGATGTTTTTGGTGACTTCTGAAGGGTAATGGAAAATGAGTGCCACCTGTTTATGATGTGCCATCGGGGACATTGTACTTCTTAGACGAATTCTACTTAAAAAGTCACATTCTTTTTTGGTGACGGGTTGTTTGCTGGAGAGCAGCTGATCCTTAATCACATAAACCCCACAAACCACGGCTCACACAATTCATTTGTTTCATCTGTCTTCACAGTTAATACCCAGAAGCCTCGTCTGTTTGGCCCAAGTTTAGAGCAGATTATAAAGAGGAACCACACGAAGAGACTGGTTGCATTTCTGGTAGGCCAATTGTGTTAAGGAGGAAAGATTTTTTGGACTCTTTTTCTCTTTTTGCAGTGGTCTTTTGATTGGGCTGTTTGTAAATTTTCTCTATTCCTTTAACTTATTTTCACTTCAACTCTTTGTTGGGGAGAGGTATTCTTAACAAGCATTAATATTTATTATGTGCCAAACACTGTGCTAGGTTGTTAAGAATATGGTAATTAATTTTTTGTTCATAACACTTATATGAATCATGTAATTGGCCTAGAATATATTAATGTGGTAACTATGGGAGTTCTTGGAACCTCATTTGTTTCTAAATTTCTTAATTCTTATTTATTTTTGAGAGAGAGAGAGAGAGAAAGAGAGAGAGAGAATGAGCATGGGAGGGGCAGAGAGAAAGGGAGACACAGAATCCAAAGAAGTAGGCTCCAGGCTCTGAGTTGTCAGCACAGAGCCCAATGCAGGGCTTGAACTCATGGCCATGAGATCATTACCTGAGCTGAGATCAGAAGCTTAACTGACTGACCCACCCAAGTGTCCCCTGTTTCTAAATTTCAAAAGAAGAAATACAGTTATTCAACTTTTCTCAGCATATCACATTCTGATACAGATATAAGTTGCACAGCTACAAATTAGGGATAATTTTCATCCTTGTTGTACCTTGGGATAGAGTGGTTCTAACTAACTCAGCCCAAATAAGAAAAATAAAGTTTATCGAGAATAATGAACATAACTGAAAATTGATAAAGCAGAGACTGCAGAGATGACAGACTACACTTTTTTTTCATTTTAACCACAATCACCCCCTTTGTGCATCTAGCACACAGCCCTCTCTTTAAGGAGAGTTTAGATAGGCTTACAAAACTCTGACTGCAGGGAGGTTACTCATTGTGGATGATCACAAAGTGATAACAGCTGTGTTTGGGATACTTTCTGCAGACAGCAGTGAGAATGTTGGATACTAGAGTTCTTTCACCAAGAACACTTCCAGGGCTCTGACATATTATTTTAGGGCAATAGTTTGGCTCTCACGCATGTCCCTGGTGGTGGCCATTACCAGCACTCACTCAGGCAAGTCTGGATGATTCACTGGTGCTCTCTACTTCCCCACTGGTGCTCTCTACTTCTCTACTCCATCATGTCCTTCAGATCCTCTCCATTTCCCTGAATCAGGACAACTGTAATTCTTCCCTTGGGGCTGTTCCTCATGTCTCTTCATTTACTCAATCAATTCACTGCTGACCAATAAACATTTTTCCTTTGAGACTGCCTTTTGATACATAAAACAACAACAGCAGCAACACAAAAACACAAGAACAATGATACCAAAATTTCCCTAAGTAAGCCTTAGCCTTCACAATTTTAGTCTTGAAATGGGTCCTTAAACTTACTTTGAAAATATAATGCTAAATATTGATTCATTCTCTTTGTCTTCCTCCTATCACAACAATTATCTATGAGCCTTTGATGCTCAGAGAGGATGTAATAGAAACGGGTGACAGATAAGAAAGTTTTAAAATTCTTTATTAATATATTTTAATGTTTTCATATACAATTCATGAAGACAAATAAAATTTTCCTCTTTCAGAAAAAAATGTTATTTTTTTCTAAACTTTATCCTACAACTGCCATCAGTTTAAAACAGTTTAAAGAGCTCTGTATAATGATACTATGTTCTCCAAAATCTTCTCATCATTGGCTCAGTGTTTCAGTTTATAAATGTGTTCTTCAATACTAAGACCTTTATTCTAACCTGGGTTTTAATATCTGGAAGATGAGGACCAGAGGCTATGGAGAATTTCAATGGAACACAGACTCTACTTACTGATATTTTAAAAAATATTCATCAATTTCTTGCTAGAATTGAAAGTCAATGGGATTTTAGATGTCTGCTGTGGCAAATAAATTAAAAATATATATTCATTAGGTATAAACCATGTACCCAAGTAGGGGACTAGAATGCAGTGGTAATAAGACATGGACCTTCCAGCTTGAACTTCTACTCTGAAAATAAGGTGTTTCTGAAATGTCATCAGTATTCCCTTATGATTTTGGAAGTTATGTTACAATGATGTATAAACTGAACCAGTGCAAAAATACTGAAAGAAGTTGATAAATGCTACCATATGCTTCAAAGCATAGAGGACTTACCATTCTGGATAAAATGCTAATTGGAAAGAACTCCTACAACTGGCCAAGGCAATGCCATGATGAATTAGGACTGCAAACAAGATTCCTTATTCCCTAATTCCATACAAAAGCTGTAATATCCCGGAAGTTGTGGGCTTGAACTTACTAATGTGATGTAGATTCAATTTTCTCTACAAACATTGCCAAGACCTGAATTTAAGCCTCAATATTTTAGCCAGCAACCTACATTTAGACACCAGAGAACAATCCACAGCAATTCAGAATCAGGAAAGAGTAAATAGTTTAAATAATGAATGAATTTTTGCCAACATAAACCAGTGGTGATTATCTCCCTTGGCTTGCTAAATATTTAACCTACCCAATTATGTTTTAGTTGGTGCTGTAAACACAAAATAAACTAAGCAAAAAACCAAATGATTATGTGTGGGTTGTGACTTTAAAGTAATGGTACTTGTTTATTGTAAGTATTTTGGGATTTTTGACATCAGTTTGTGCCTCTTTTTGAAACAAGAACTTGAACTTATTTGACATGACAGGATGAATTAAGAGGATTTTGATAATGCATTTTTTTTCTCCTAGCTCTGAAAGGATGGAATTTCAATCTTTTGAAAGAGTGCGTTGTTTCTACCACATTCTGCCTGTAATAAACCCAGATGGGTCAGCTGCCTTATGTGTGTTTTCATATATTCATTAAGCAAGGCTGTACTGCTTAGTTCTACCTTAATGTCACAGATGCCTGACGATTAAAGGTCATGTAAATGCCATCATAAATTAGAAATCCTTAAAAATAGAAAATGGCAGAATAAGGTAGAATAGAATTGTTTTTCGTTTTGGTGTTGACATGTGCTAAATAATATCAAGTTGGAGATATGCAAAAGTTAATGTATAATGAAGCTTCTGGTTTCGGCTCCAGTATGTAAAGCACTTGGAAGTCACCGCTCTCATCCTTAAACCTGATTTCAAAATTTATCTTAAACATATCAAAGGATGGGTGCTTGGGTGGCTCAGTTGGTTGAGCGTCCGACTTTGGCTCAGGTCATGATCTCACGGTTCATGGGTTCAAGCCCTGTGTCAGGCTCTGTGTTGACAGCTCAGAGCCTGGAGCCTGCTTCAGATTATGTGTCTCCATCTCTCTCTGACTCACTCCTGCTCACGCTGTCTCTATCTCTCTCTCAAAAATAAATAAAACATTAAAAAATTAAAAAAAGAAACATACCAAAGGAAACTACCAATAAAATGAAAAGGCCACCTACTGAATGAAAGAATATATATTTGTAAATGACATATCTGATAAGGGGTTAATATCTAAAATATATAAAGAATGTATACACCTCAACACCAAAAAAACCAAATAATCCAATTTAAAAAACAATAGAAGACATGAACAGACATTTTTTTTTCCTAAAGAAGACATACAGATGGCAAACAGATACATGAAAATATGCTCAACATCACTAATCAGTAGGGAAATGCAAATCAAAAAGGCAATGTGATATGACCTCATACCTGTCAGAATGACTAGAATAAAAAAGACAAGAAAATACAAGTATTGGCGAGGATGTGGAGACAAAGGAGATTTTGTGCACTGTTGGTGGGGATTAAATTGGTGTAACTACCATGGAAAACAGTATGGAATTTTCTCCAGAAGCAAAAAATAGAAAAAAAAATCTTACGATCTAGTAATTCCACTGTTTGGTATTCACCCAAAGAAAACAGAAACACTAATTTGAAAAGATATATGCATTCCTATGTTTATGCAACATTTACAAAAGATAAGACATGGAAACAAACAAAGTATTCATTGATAGATGAGTAAATAGAGAATATGTTGTATATATACAATGGAATATTCCTGGGGCACCTGAGTGGCTTAGTCGGTTAAGCATCTGACTTTCGCTTAGGTCATGATCTCGCGGTTTGTGGGTTCGAGCCCCGCGTCGGGCTCTGTGCTGACTGCCAGCTCGGAGCCTGGAGCCTATTTCAGAGTCTGTATCTCCCTCTCTCTCTGACCCTCCCCTGCTCACGCTGTTTCTCTCTCTCTCTCTCTCTCCTAGAAATAAATAAAAATATTTAAAAAAAAAAAAAAGGAATATTCCTCAGCCATAAAAAAGAATAAGACCTTGGCATTTGTGACTGCATGGATGAACCTAGAGGATATTATGCTAAATCAGGTCAGTCACAGACAGACAAATACCGTATGATTTCACTTATATATGAAATTTAAAAAACAAAACAAGTAATCAACCAAAAAGCAGAAACAGGCCTATAAATACAGACAACAAAGTGATGGTCACCAGAGGGGTGGGAGGAGTGGGAAAAATGGGTGAAGGGGAGTGGGAGATAGAGGCTACCAGTTATGGATTGCACAAATCATGAGGATGAATGACAGCATAAGGAATACAGTTGGTGTTATTATGACATATGGTAGCTATACTTGTGAGTATAGCATAATATATAGACTTTGGTCACTATCTTGTATACCAGGAACTAATGTAATATTGTGTGTTAAGTATACTTCGATTAAACAATACCAACAAAAATAAAATTTATATTAAAGACACTGTAATCCAGACAGCATAATATTTTGAAAAGAATAGACATGCTGATCAATAGAAAAGAGTTGAGAGCTCAAAAGAGACTGATAAATATAGTCAATGAATTATTAATAATGGCAGAGAGACTGTTTAATAGAAAAAGGATGATCTTTTCAACAATTATCTTCCACATGCAAAACAGTGAACCTAAATAGAGACCTCACACATGCAAAACTATAAAACTTCCTTAAGACAACATAGGAGGAAATATGCATGCATATGGGTATGAAGATAAGTTACTAGTATAACACCAAAAACAGAATCCTTGACAGAAAAAAACAAGTTGAACTTTATTATTTTTTATTCATTAATATCATTAATGTCTACTAATGAAAGGAAAAACTATTTTTTAATAGAGTTGGCACACAATGTCATTTATTTATTTGACAATTATTTATTTATTTATATTTTTTATTTTTGAGAAAGAGAGAGAGCATATGTGCAAGCAAGGGGAGATGGGCAGAGGGAGAGGAAGAGAGAATCTTAAGCACACTCCACACTTTCAGCAGGGAACACAGGGCTTGATACTACAACCCTGGGATCATGCCAGGAGCCAAAATCAAGAACTGGATGCTCAACCAACTGAACCACCAGGGTGCCCCACAGCTTTACATTTTAAATTTAAATATTAACTTTAAATTTTGTTTTAATTTAAGGAAAAATGTTTACTTGAAAAGAAGTCATTAAGAGAATGAAAATACTAGCCACAAACTGAAAGTATTTGAAAAACACATATTTGATAAAGAATTTGCAATTATAATACACAAAAAACTCATAATAGTTCAATTATAAGAAATAACTCAATTATTAAATGAACAGAAGATCTGATTAAACACCTTAGTAAAGAAGATATACAGAGGAGCAAATGATCATATGAAAAAACACTCCACATCATTTGTTACTGCGAATATGCACATTAAAATGCCAAGAATACAACTACAAACCTACTAAAATGTTAAAATCCAATACTTTGAATTCTAAAAACAATAAAAAATACCTGATGAAATAAATTGAAGATAACACAAAGAAATGGAAAGACATTCCACGCTCATGGATTGAAGAATTAATATTATTAAGACATCTATACTACACAAAGCTATCTACAAATTTAATGTAACCCCTTTAAAAACACCAAGAGAATTTTTCACAGAACTAGAACAAAGAATCCTAAAATTTGTATGGAACCTCAAAAAAAAAACTACATAGCTAATGCAACCTTGAAAAGCAAAGCAAAGCTGGAGGTATCACAATTCCAGACTTCAAGTTATATTACAAAGCTGTAGTAATCAAAGCAGTATGCTACTAACACAAAAATAGACAAATAGAGAGTGGAATAGAATAGAAAGCCCAGAAATAAACCTACAATGATATAGTCAAGTGCTGGGAGCCGCACTGGCCTCAATGGATGACAGTCACAGCAAGGAAATGGCAGCGTTTGTACATCTCCTGCCATGAGAAATGAAAATTGGTATCTCCTTCTGTTACTACTGGCTCATGTTGGAAATGAGCCTGCTAGTATTGACCAGGCCTCACAATATTCCAAATCAGACCGATATTCCCCACAGATTCCTCATAAGGAAAAGCATATTCCTGCCTTTTCAAAAGAGACTTCAGATGAAAGCATTGTGGATGATTGTCAAAAGACTCTTCCTATAGGCCTTGCAGATCCAAGACTTACATAATAAAGGAGGCTAAGAACACAAGAGTTACAATTGAGTCTGCCCCTGCGACAAAGAGCCTAATTTAGAGTTAAGGACAGATATCCACCCCTACCCAATTGTTTCTGCTTAGAGCACCGATCCCCCCAAGGCATTTGTGATCAGTATTCAGAGTGACTTATTCTGGCCTTGAATATGCTGATTGCTCCCTGTGAAGGAACCTGTTGAGGAACTTCTACTTTTGTGATTATGGGAGCAAAGGTGTTTCCTGAAAGACCTGTTTTTCTTAAACAAGCAAGCTACTGACCCCTGCCCACAAAGAACTAACTTCACCTTTTTATGCTAAAAACATTGTCTTGTATGCTAAAGATACCTTCCTTCCCCGTAGGTTAAGCATCTAAATCACCTACCTCAATCACTATTGATAAAGGTTATGCGGGAGTCTTCTGCAAATCTATGTTCCGGGAAATTCTTACATATCAAAGAAGTTTGTCATCAGAAATCATTGTCTAAGGCAAATGCCACTTCTGTGCCATCTCCCAAACACTTAATTATAAAATAAAGTTGAGCCCCAGTCAGAGTGGAGATGCCTGCTTGGTGACCAGAAAGACTCTCGGGCCTCTCTCACCCCTCCCTCGCCAACACCATCCATCCTTCAGAGACCCCTGGACCCCGACCAGAGCTGGTCTCTGACAGTCGAGTAATCTTTACAAAGCAGGAAAGAATGCCCAGTAGGGAGGAGCATCTGGGAGGTTCAGTTGGTTAAGTGTCCAAATCTTGACTTACGCTCAGGTCATGTTCTCACCATTAGTGAGTTTAAGCCCCTCATTGGGTTCTGAGTTGACAGTACAGAAACCACTTGGGATTCTCTCTCTCCTTCTTTCTCTGCCCCTCCCATGCTTACATTCTCTCTCTCTCTGAAAATAAATATATAAACTTAAAAATAAAAAAGAATATCCAATGGAGGAGACCGTCTTTTCAACAAATGGTGTTGGGAAAACTCATCAGCCATGTGGAAAATAATGAAACTGAATCGTTTTCTTATACCACACACAAAAATAAATTCAAATGGACTAAATACTTAAATTAAAGACTTAACCTAAAGCCATAAAATTCCTAGGAGAGAACACATAAAATAATGTCTTTGACATTGGCCATAGCAACATTTTTCTAGATATGTCTCCTGAGACAAGGGAAATAAAAGCAAAAATAAACTATTGGAACTACATCAAAATAAAAAGAGTTTGCACAATAAAGGAAATAATCAACAAAACTAAAAAGCTACATGCTGAAAGGGAGAAGATATTTGCAAATGATGTATCTGATAAAGGGTTAGTATCCAAAATATATAAAGAACTTATGGCACCCTCCTGCACTGTTGGTGGGAATGTAAACTGGTGCAGCCCCTCTGGAAAACATTGTGGAGGTTCCTCAAAAAATTAACAATAGAACTCCCCTACAACCCAGCAATAGTACTCCTAGGAATTTACCCAAGGGATATAGAGAGCTGATGCATAGGGGCACATGTACCCCAGTGTTCATAGCAGCACTCTCAACAATTGCCAAAACATGGAAAGAGCATAAGTGGCCATCAACTGATGAATGGATCAAGAAGATGTGGTTTATTTATACAATGGAATACTACATGGCAATAAGAATGAAATCTGGCCATGTGTAGCAACATGGATGGACCTTGAGGGTGTTATGCTGAGCGAAATAAGTCAGGCAGAGAAGGACAGATACCGTATGTTTGCACGTATAGGTGGATTAGGAGGAACTTAATGGAGGACCATGGGGGAGAAGAAGGGGAAAAATAGTTGGGGAGAGGGAGGAAGGCAAACCATGAAAGACTCTTGAATGGTGAGAACAAACCAAGGGCTGATGGGGGTGAAAGGGAAGGGAAGGGGGGTGATGGGCATGGAAGGGCATTTGTGGGGATGAGCACTGGGTGTTATATGGAAACCAACTTGACAATAAACTATTAAAAATAAAAATAAAAAATAAAAGTGTTAAATAAATAAACTTTACTGAAATGTTAAAAAAAGAACTTATATAACATAATACCCCAAAAATAAATAATCCAATTGAAAAAGGTACAAAAGACATGAACAGAAATTTCTCCAAAGAAAACATATGGATGGTCAACAGACACATGAAAAGAGGTTCAACATCACTCATCATCAAGAAAATGGAAGTCAAACTACAAAACTACCTCACATATCTGACAAAGGCTAAACCAAAAACACATGAAAAAATAAGTGTCGGTTAGGATGTAGAGAAAAAGGAACCCTCTTGTACTGTTGGTGGGAATGCAAACTGTTGCAGCCACTCTGAAAGACAGTATGAAGGTTCTGAATCAGTTAAAAATAGAACTACCCTATGATCCAGTAATCTCACAATTAATATTTACCCGAAGAATATAAAAACAATAATTTCAAGGAATACATGCACCCCTATGTTTATTGCATTGTTTACAATAGCCAAATTATGGAAGCAGCCCAAGTGTCCATCACTAGATGATTGTATAAAGAGTGGTAAACGTACTGTTATGCCTGAATCACAAGTCCCCTGAGATCTCCAAGGAGCCGACACTGATGCAAGTACATAAGGGTCTTTATTACAAGCTCGAACAGGGACTCACCTGTCTACCGGCGCAGCAGCAAAAAGGAGAAGCCCCGAAAAATGGCAAGCACAGTTTTAATGGGGTAAGGGACAGGGGTGTTACAGTGCACACGTTGTACGTATTGCATCATCACATAAGCACCATTCATAATTGTACAACACCCATGGTAACAGTTTTGACCATTCAGTATCCATGAGGCATCCGTTACTTTTGGTGGGACCCAATCATGACTGTTGAGAATCCTTTGAAAATGACCAATTATAATGTGAGCTCAAAGGGCCTACCTGGGGTTTAGGCAAATAGTGAGTGATTGGCTAGTTTGTATAGAGTAACTATCTGCAATTCCCAGCCCTGACTCGGACCACAGGAATGTTACACATTTCTTTTGATTGGCTGATCTGAGGGTGGTCCTGAGGGTGGCTTGAGCTGAAGCTTTTCCTGGAACTGGGGCTACGTGCAGCCCGAGGTTGTTCTTAATGGAGGACTTAATTTCAGGCTCTTCAGTACACAATGGAATATTATTAGCCATAAAAAGAATGAAATTTTGCCATTTTCAGCAACACGGATGGAGCTAGAGTGTATAATACAAAGTGATATAAATACATCAGAGAAAGACAAATACAATATGATTTCACTCATATGTAAATATAAGAAATAAAACAAATGGCCAAAGTGGAGGAAAAGAGAGAAAAACAAACCAAGAAACAGATTCTTAACTATAGAGAACAAACTGATGGCTGTAAGAACAGAGGGAAATGGGGAGATGGGTGAAATAGGTGATAGGGATTAACAAAAGCACTTACAGTGATGAGCACTGGGTGTTGGATAGAGCCTGAAACGAATATAACACTCTATGTTAACTATACTGGCATTAAAAGAAAATGAAACAGCTTTTATAAAGAAAACAAAGATTAAAGGGTATTTTAATTTTTTTAAAAACAGTGTTAAGTTTGAATATCAATTTTTGGTCAAAACTGTACATGTAAATGTTGAAGATTGGACTGAATAAGAGCTGGGTTGAAGTCCCAAGCTCCTCCACTTTTACTGGTTCTTTAACTGGAAACAAGTCAGCCTCCTTGTTGTTTCATAAGATTGCTGTAAGGGTCAAACAAAATGACATAGGTGCAAATCCTATGTAGAATTATACAGTAATGTACACATATGAAGTGTTACTTCTCATTAAAGTTGAATACAGAAAAAGAATCAATACTTGGACAATGACCCATTGCTCGTGAGGTAGCAAATCAACCAGGATTCCCACTTATTACTGAGCTCAGGTATTTGGGAATGTTCTGTAATATTCTTACAACTTCTCTGTACATCCAAAACTAGCCTAAAATATAAATAGATTGGCGTGCCTTGGCGGCTTATTCACTTTAGCATCTGACTTTGGGCTCAGGTCATAATCTCAGGGTATGTGATTTCAAGCCCTGTGTTGGGCTGTGTGCTGACAGCTCAGACTTGGAGTCTGCTTCACATTCTGTGTCTCCTTTTCTCTCTGCCCCTCCTCTGCTCATGCTCTGTCTCTCTATCTCTCTCAAAAATAAATAAATATTAAAATATTTTTAAATAAAATTGATTAATGACTCCAAAGAAAACATTAATGTGATGGGACCCAATTAAAAAGTCATGTTGGCCACAACCAATGCCTTCATATCCATGCTAACTCTTGAGTAGGTTAAGAACCCATCACTATAAAACACACCCTCTATGCAGAGCCCTGACTTGTGATCGGGAAATCCTGAACTCTGAAGTACTCTCCTTTCTCAATGCTTGGTTCTTGCTTTTAGCAACCTCAACATATCACATGAATGAATATAAACCTCTCCTCTGTATAACCCATGTTTATAGATCATGAAGAATAGAAATGTGGTAGGGACCCTCCCCAAGCAAAGAAAAAACCTCAAGGCAAACTGGCTATATGCTTATTTGACAATATCCCTCATGACCTTGTAACATGGGACCACTAATCAGACTGCATATTTGTGTGTTACCATATATGGGAGACAAAGAAGTAAAAAATATATTAAAAAAGAAAAAAAACTATGCCACGTGGCTTTGGGGGCTCAGTTCTTTGGGTATGAACCCAACCGAGCAGTGCCATCAGGAATAAAGTTCCTTCCTGGAAAGAAAGCCTCAGTGTCATGACTCTATGTGCGAGAATCCTGTTACAGAAAGGCATTAGTCCATGCCACAACTATTTGTCCTCTTCCAGGCCACTCCTATATTTCATGAGTCCAGAGGGCTCCCTTTCAACCAAGAGCTGTAAGGCAATAAATGCCACGTACTTCTTTCACTTGTTTTCCCCTTTGTCTGCCCTCTTACAAAGTCACTGCAGTAGAAGCCTAGAAAAACCTAATGATTTCCAATTTTTGTCCATGTTTCCTTAGGAGGAAATGTTCTGTGGTAGAAATGTTGAGGCTGACAACAAATTTTGTAAATCCATGTATTTAAATTTTTTTTAGTGTTTTATTTATTTCTGAGATTGAGAGAGAGAGAGAGCACATGAGCAGGGGAGGGTCAGAGAGGGAGACACAGAATCTGAAACGGGCTCCAGTCTCTGAGCTAGCTGTCAGCACAGAGCCCGAGGTGGGCTGGAACCCACAAACCGTGAGATCATGACCTGAGCCAAACTCGGACGCTTAACTGACTGAGCCACCCAGGCGCCCAAAATCCATGTATTTTAATAAAATGACATTTATGTAGAGTACAAAAGAACTATCACATGTAAAATTTGTTCAACTGCAAAATTCTACAAAGAGTTTTGTTACAAATAGCTTAAAGGAAGAAATTCTTTTGATCTTGCCTGTCATAAAAATTTACAAGCCTGCTATTAGTTAGAAAAGTAACATTTGCTATGAAAAACTGCAGAGGGGGCTTTGTTTTTACTTCTATGTTAATTTCAGCAACTTGTGCTACTTCTATGTGAAAAATTCCCAAATGAACTTTTTAAGAGTTATTCATTCATAGGCAAATACTGTGTGTTTTACGAGGATTTTGTAACATTGCATTGATATGAGCCTCAGATGTGAACAAAAAGACAACTTTTGGAGTGGGGTCATGGCCGTGGCATGGGTCCAAAAAGCCTGCTACCATCTGTCGTTTACCTGGTGTGTTTCACAGATTTTTTTAAAACTGATTTTTTACTGTTGGGGGCTCCAGAACACTTGGGATGGTGATATATTAACTTCATGATACAAGTTTATTCAAATTTGCCTCATCTTTTTTATTTTTCAGTGGCCAGGATTCATAGCAAGTAGGAAGCATCAAAAAGCCATCTTTATAATGCTCTTTAAAATACTTACATTTGAATAGCACACAATAGATTGTAAATTACTTTTATGTATATAGCTGAGTTCATTATCAAAAACTGATCCAGTGAAGTTATCCACAGTGTAATTTAAGCTTTACAGTAAAAATAAGTTAAATGAGGCCCTTATCCTTATATTCTGCTGGGAAAAAGGAAAAGCTTTCTCCTAAATTCTATCAAGTGCAATCTTTCTTACCTAGCTTCTACAGAGTTATAAAAATTGATGCCTTTAAGGAACCCTCAAGCAACTGACACAAGTGTATTAGTTATCAACTTACCAGAGAGCAAACAGTGTTTAATGATGTCAATGTATTTTTATCCCCCCACCGTCTTTAAAATGGGTGCTCAATACATGATGAAAATCCAATATTTGAATAAGCAGAAAATTCTAACTCCCCTGTCACCCCCACCCCCATCACCAAATAAAACAGTTAAGAGAGTGCTTATCACATTGTTGAAAATATCCTTGAACAAAATCTTTAAGAAATGCTGTTAATGAACAATAGTTGGATGAAGAATCCATAAAAATTACACTATTGAGTGTAACTAAATATTGAGGTTATTTAGTACATTTGTCAGCATGGTAAATTTGTTCTGGGGGTATAAAATTTCATGACCAAAGAAATAGCTTCAATATCTTATTGGCAAAAGCCTAGTGAATAAATCACAAGTGCATATGCTCAGTTCAATTATGTTTTTAGTATTGAAACCTCAAGAAATATAATTATTGAATTGCTTTCCTGGACCTCAGTCCTTAAACAGGATATAAATACAGAGTAGCATGAAAGCACTGTCAGTGAAGCTAAGGAAACTTGTTTTGAATATTCCTGTGTCATTTCACATCGCACAAAACAAGTATAGCAGAATTATGTATCTTTTTATAAACTGTTGACTCTATGTCCCTAAAATTCTCTAATAGTCAAAGTTTATAAATATAACAATCATTTCCATATTCATTACCTCTTGATTTTGTTTTATTTTAAATTTTACATCTGAAATATATATCTAATTAACTGAAACTCTCTGTTTAAATCTGAAAATATTAAGCGTAACTTAAAATTATGTGTATCAAAGGGGTGCCTGGGTGGCTCCGTTGGTTGAGTGACAGACTCTTGGTTTCAGCTCAAGTCATAATCTCATGGTTTGAAAATCGACCCCCACAACGGGCTCTGCTCTGAAGAGCAGAGATTCTCTTTCTTCCCCTCACTTCCCTTTCCCCATTTATGTGCGTGCATGTGCACACACACGTATGCACACACACACTCTTTCTCTCTCTCTTAATAATAAATAAACATTCAAAAATTATTTATATCCTGAAGATCTGCTTCTGGTCCTTAATTTACGGGAAATTGTGTGACATCGACCAAGTTACCTATTTCCTTAGAAACTCATTTTATATATGAATAATTCCCTATCACAATCCCCAATTCTACTTTTTGAGAACACTTCCCATAGGCTTCATGACTATAATCTTATTCACCACATGCTAGTTTAACACATACCTTGTCTTGTCTTCCTTGTCTCCTGTTTCAGGGAAAAGATAACCTTGCCTAAAAATGCCCCTAAATAATATTCTCTCTCTTCAACCTATTTTGCCCCAGACCACTAAGTTTTAATGTGCGATATATTGACCTCAAGTTCTGTAGGGTATAATTTAGAAAAAATGCTGGATTAAGAATGTGGAATTCACTTTTTTTTCTAAAATTTCTCAGGTTTTTAAATATTCCATACTACATTTTGAATCTCAAAGAAAGTATAGAGATGGGTTTCCCCCAAATCATTTGAATGTCTAAACTATTTCAAGTAGCATATTTTAGAACTAGTGTTCCATAGAACATGTTTGGAAAAATGTGGTTTATGTTAGTTGTTATCAATGTCGGCTGCTTATTGCAATCACTTTGGTAACATTAAAATCACTGACTCTCATTCCCAGTTCCACAAGCTCTGATGGAGTTGGGTAGAAGTGTGACTTGAGTATCAGAATTTTTAATATCTCTGCAGATCATTACATGTGCACAAAAGATTGAGAACTACAGCTCTCAATCTGTCTTTTTATCTTTCCTTCAGTGTTAGAATGGCTTCCCTCATACCCTCTGCACCTACCACCCCTTCTGGGCCTCTTCATTCCCACAATAAACTGCTGTAATTTTCAGCACCCAAAAGCACCATGTTGGGGAACCACATAGACTTTTGATTAGGTAAGTCCACAGGAACAAACCAAGAAGCTTCTTCTGAGTACGTTTCTTCCTTTCTCCAGGTCCTAGGTCATCTTAGTACCTTATCCTTTACTTGATTCTTCTATTTTGTAAGCATGTGCAATTAGGTTCCATCATATACAAATATTCAGGTCACTTACTCTGTTGCTGTGCCAAATTTTTAAATGAGGAATGTGCTTTCTGTGTTCCCACTTCTTTAACCCTTGTTATCCAGTTTACCATTCCCAACTTTGTTTCTAAATATTTTTCTTGTCCAAATATAATCCTGTAAGCCTTGGTTTCATCCTCTTTCTTTCTATTCTTTTTATATCACTTTAATATATTTTGATAATATCCTTTTCCTTGATATTTATTTAAAATATATTACTCAAATATTTCCTTTTTTATTTCTCCTAATGATTACCATCTTTTGACAATTTCACTAATTGTGGGTGTTCATTAAAAAGGAGGCTATTAGTTTATAGAGGTGCTATCAGTGATAGCCAAATTATGGAATGAACCCAAATGTCCACCAATTGATAAATGATAAAGAAGATGTGGCATATATATATATATATATATATATATATATACACACACACACATGGAATACTACTTGTCAATAAAAAAGAATGAAATCTTGCCATTTGAAACAACGTGGATGGAACTGGATGGTATTATGCTAAGTGAAATACTTCAGAGAAAGACAAATATATGATTTCCTCATCTGTGGAATTTGAGAAACTTAATAGAAGATCATAGGGGAAGGGAAGGAAAAATAAGTTTCAAATAGAGAGGGAGGCAAACCATAAGAGACTTTTAAATACAAAGAATGAACTGAGGGTTGAAGGAGGTGGAGAGTGTTAGGGAGTGAGGAAAATGGGTGATGGGCATTGAAGAGGGTACTTGTTGGGATGAGCACTGGCTGTTGTATGTAAGTAGATTCACAGGAATTTACTCCTGCAGCCAAGACTACACTGCATGTTAACTAACTGGACAAAATTAAAGAAGAAAGAGAAGAAGAAAGAGAAAAAGAAGAAGGAGGAGGAGGAGGAAGAGGAGAAGAAGAAGAAGAAGGAAAAGAAGAAGAAGAAGAAGAAGACGGCCCTTAGTCCATCAATCTTGATATCTAAAAATTAGAATGTACTAGGACACTTCTATGTCATCCTAATGTTTCCATTGGAATATGGTTTTCTTCTTCACAAGATTAGGTTATTGAAATGAATACTTTTAGTGTCTCTTTCTGTCTAATTAACATACTCTTCTCATGGGAGATTAGAGTTATGTTCTTATCATTGAGCATGTGACATTTATTCTAAGAGTTGCAGACTATTATACTAAGAAGACATCTCTCCCTCCTTTGTGCACCTTCTTCTGTCAGCAATTATGTCATAATCTTCCATATCATCAACTATTAGATCTCTACAGACTCAGTTCTTTCCAGTAGTCATCAAGTTTTGCATGTAGGGAGATAGTAATAGGCCCTCCACTTTGATCATTGATCTAGGCTGCATTCTTCAATTTAACTCTCAGATAGCTTTGTTCTTTCCAAATAGGGACCTGTTGGATACTTATTAAAACTAACAAATTGATCCCAAATTTAGATCCATTCCATACCCAGTTCATTGGGTCTATTCCTCATTGGTTATAATCCAAAGCAACGGGAAATGAGTATTAGACTGATGCTTATAACTCCTCCCCCACCCCACCCCACTGCAAAATATTGAGGGATTGGCAAGAATTCCTTATAAATAAGTACAGACACTATATATGGAATCAGGTTTGGGGTGCAACTGCCATAACTGGCTTTAGCAGACTGAGGCCAAACAAGAACTGAATTGCACATTCAGTAGTTTCTTACATCACAGATGTTACTATAGGCCTGGATGTTCTAGATGATAGACTTTTAGGAAATGTTTTTGTTAATTTTCAGGTAACTCTTATCTCAAAGGCAAAAACCAAACAAACAAAAACACTAGGTAGGTGCTTTAAGCCTCGTTGGCTAGAGAGTTTTGTTTTGCGGTTTTGTATTCTCTCTTTTTATTATGCACTCACAAAGATACCAATAATTATTCTCAATCATATGTACACAGTCTAAATTTTATTGTTTATAGTTGCATAATTCAGAGGCCTAGATATAGATTAATTATACTAAAATAGTAAATCTCATTAATAAGCAGATACATATGAATGAGGATCCTTATTATATGAAACCATACCATTTTCTTAGATTGAAGTAGAAGAAAAGTTCAATGTAATTCTAGTCATATAAAATCTAAGAAGAAAATTTAAGAAAAGAGATGAAACGTAAGCCTGGATCTTCTAGGTACCAACTTTGTTCAGTCAAGAATGAAGTTTATAAGTTGCAGTCCAAAATGATTTTGCATTCCAAACAGGAATATGTAAAAAAGAAAAGTGAAGACATATGGTTTGCCTGATGGAAGAAAGTGATTTTGTCTTGAGAAGGATTGAAATTTTAAATACCAGGTTATCTGTTTTGTACGTCAGTCAATCTACCTATCATCTAACTATAGAAAAGGAAAGGAAAGTCTATTTTGTAGATAAAACTAAGAAGAATAGGAGACCATTGAATTGTTATTGATAAAGATAGTCATTAGAACTAACGTACAAACAAAGTAACAAACAAAACTAACAAAGTATAATGAGACAATCTCAGATGCCAAATTAATTAATCCTTCCAGAGGGGCCAAGACCACAAAATCTATAGAGAAGAGTCCTCTTTAAGCTATTAATATGAAATCAATTATAAAAGCAATTGATAAACAACTTTTAATGATTAAATTAACTGTGAGCTGTTTTGACATTTGGCAAACTTGAATGAAGAAAATCTGGAAAATCAATGTGTGATACTTTTATAATTATTAAATGTGCTTTAAAGTGATAGAGTGATGACGAAGTGATGGCCTGAGAAATGTAAACAATTATTTTTTTTTAATGTTTATTTATTTTGAGAGAGAAAGCACATGTGCACGAGTGGGGAAGGGGAATGAGAGGGAGAAAATCTCACAGGCTCCACATTGTCAGTGCAGAGCTGGATGCTGGGCTCAGTTTCACAAACCATGAGATTATGACCTGAATTGGGATCAAGAGTTGGATGTTTAAATGACTGAACCACCCAGGCACCATGAATGTAAACAATTCTAAATAAAAGTATAGGGAGATGGAAAAATGAATAAAAACCAAGTATTCACAGGAGAGGTGATCAGAATTTACTTGAATGGTATATGCTTTTGAAAGATTCAAAACCTCTTGCTTTTATGTCTCACTTACAAGACATTCTGCAAGATAGAATCTGGGAGAACAAACTAGAAGGCAAATGTTGAACCTAAAAGCATGAGGAAGGAGGGCCTCCAGGTCCAGTGAAAAGTATGGATAGGGTGGGGAAGGAAAGGACCAAAAGAAGGAATAGTTTAAAATCATAAACATATGGCTAGATTTTAATAATGACTAGAGGGGGAAGGGGCGCCTGGGTGGCTTAGTCGGTTAAGCGTCCGACTTTCGCTTGGGTCATGATCTCGTGGTTCGTGGGTTCGAGCTCCGCGTCGGGCTTGTGCTGACTGCCAGCTCAGAGCCTGGAGCCTGTTTTTAGTCTGTGACTACCTCTCTCTCTGACCCTTCCCTGCTCACACTGTCTCTCTCTCTTTCTCCTAAAAATAAATAAAACATTTAAAAAAAAATAATGACTAGAGGGGGAAATGGAAATAAAACATTAGCATTATAACTACTTATTTGAGGAAAAGTGTAAGAAAGCATCTTTTGGGTAAAAACTTCAGTAACAGAAGGACAACAAAATTTGAGGGATGTTAACCTGCTGCAGATGCAGATACCTTGTCTTCTAATGGCATAGTTTAAGGGCATATTGCTAATTATTTCAATTCAGCACTTTGTTGTGGAGATCCTGCAATTGAGACAAAAATAACCCACACTTAATAAATAAAAGACTTGGGGCGCCTAAGGGGCTCAGTTGGTTGGGCTGCGGACATCAGCTCAGGTCATGGTCTCATAGTTGTGAGCTCGAGCCCTGCGTAGGGCTCTGTGCTGACAGCTCAGAGCCTGGAGCCTGCTTCCAATTCTGTGTTGTCTTCTCTTTCTGTACCGCCCCTGCTCACACTGTCTCTCTGTCTCTCAAAAATAAATAAATGTTAAAAAAAAAAACTTACAAAACAAGAAGCAGAATCTACAAGCAAAGAGACAAGTAACTAAAAATGTATTAAGATCACTTCAAACTGGTCATGGAGAAGGGCAGGGTATTGTGTCTACACAAAACGCATGACAATAAACTTTGTTTATTCTACTTGAAGGGAGGAATGGAGACAAAGTCTGAATATAGAGATGCCAGGTAATTAAGACTCAAGGGCAGAATGTTAAACGGTTTTAAATATGTGAGGTGTGTAATAAAGGGCTTTGGGTATCTCAGACGATGGGAAGCTGGAAGAGACAGGTGCCATCATGGTATAGGTCTAAATTTTGCAAGAAGTTGAGAAGGATTTCAAATGTTGCCGTCTGAGAGGAGAAGATATATAATTACAGAGGTTTCCCTCCTTCAGTACTATGAAGGAAGCTTGTACCCCAATTCATTTTTTAAAAAATTTTATGTTTATTTATTATTGAGACAGAGAGAAAGAGAGCATGAGTGGGGGAGGGGCAGAGAGCAAGGGAGACACAGAATCCAAAGCAGGCTCTAAGCTGTCAGGCACAGAGCCCGACCTGGGCCTGGAACCTACAAACTATGAGATCATGACTGGAGCCAAAGTCAGACGCTTAACCGACTGAGCCACCCAGGTGCCCTACAATTAATTTCTTGATGTAAGGTGGCTGAAAATGCAAATAAAGTGTCTTTATTTTAATAGTCTTTCCTTTCTAGCTTCCTTTCAAACCTGTGATTTACGGACTTTGGAGATCTGTTACACTCCATATTCGATTCAAGGAAAATTGTTTTGCATGGACTGATTATGGTATGCCAGAAAATTACGTGTCTTTCAAAATTTTATAGATATGTGTCTAAGTATGCGATGATCATATTGATACATTGCTGACCCTTGGAGTTTTAACGAATTTGGATTAAGTGGAAAGATTATTGGGTCTCCAATGAAAAAATATGCACTGTTGGAGGATAACCTTATAGATGATCCATTTTGCCATTAAATGCCTTGGAGCTCTTACATAATTCTGTAAATAACAGATAGTGATGCAAAATAAATTTTATTTGTATGCAAAAGAATTTTTTCTTGTGGAGAGAGAACCAATTACCCACTCTAGAAAAACCAGTGTTGCATCCATTTGCACGTTTATTTCAGTTTTTCTCATCTATAAATGTGTTTGTTTTTTGTATTCTCCTTTGAACGAGTTATCATAGCTGTGTGGATCTCTTATTTGTATGGAGGAAGAAAAGGGACTAGGAAAGGGTTAACAAATCTTGGAAGAGCAGCCATTTCTTGGATTGAAGTGATAAACATCTTGAGCTTTAGACATCAGAAAAAGCTCTCCTCTCACACTACTGAGCAAAAAGTTCAGTCAATTGCTGAGGAACCCAAACCAACTGAAATTTTTCGCCTGCTGTGGTTTTAAGCTTTAAAAATACCACCTTTCCTCTGTCATTTAAGGAGGAGCAGACCAGTGGAGTTGGGTTGCTGTGCCTGGTTTGTAAACCTAAATGAAAAGGAAAAGGAAGATAAGCCAAGATTGAATTGGCATTGGAGTTATTCAAATTCAGAGCATTCAGAGAAGCCATATTTATTCTACTGGGACAAAATTAAGAAAAAGAGATAAGGAACTCAGCCCCATCTCGTGAAATTGAGGAAACAAACAAACATAAATGAATAGGACAAAGTTCGGCTTTTAGTGTCTTTGAACTTTAACTTAAGGGAACTTTCTTTCATAACTTTAATTTTATAACTTTTATAAAATGTAATATTACTTTTAAAATATGATTTCCTTTTTATAATTGTCATATTTCTATGGAGATTTAGTAGTATGAGTTGGATAGTGTTCGAATTTGGGTGTTTGTTCATTATATCCTTGAATTCATTGTACAATCTCTGGTGGATTGCATTGAACACCATGGTTTGTATAAACTGGCACACATAATAGAAAAGGCAGTGAATAACTGAACTGTGGCACGATATGACTTGACAGAAGTTGGATCTTCCTTGTGGCACAACCTAAATTACCTACCAGTGATCACAGAGAAATCCCAAAGAACATTGTTAGGAACTACAGAAATGGGCTTATTGCAGCCCAACTTTCTAAATAACATCATGCTTGGCTGCTAAGATATAGCAAACAAAACATGGAGAAGGTAGAGCATGGAAAAGGGGTATTCTCACTTTACCCTCATGTTTCTCCAGAGCAGTGGTTGTCAATGTATGGTTGTCAAAACTACCATACCAAAGTCACCTGGGAACTTGCTAGAAATGTAAATTCTTGGGCCCCCACTTCAAAGCAACAGAAACAAAAGTTGGAAGGTTGAGGCCAGGAATCTGTATTTTAATAAGCCTTCAGGGTAGTTCTAATATACACAATTTGGAGAAGTTCTGCTATACATGAATCTTTAGCTCCTTTCACAATATTGTGGTTTTCTCATATGTAATATCATTCTAATAGTTTTAACATAGAGGATTATTGTGAAAATAAGAGTGAGAGCATGTATATTAAATGCCTAGTGCAATGAAAACATAGTAAGTGCTCTATAAGGTTATTTAGAAAATGTATTGAAACTAATATACACATTCTTTTCATTTCTGTTCTGAAGAAGAAGAGTGGCTAATCTAATCTGTGAGAGTCTGAGAGCCAGCAGGCCCTATTTCCCTGGTTGGTGGGGTTAATAAATAAAAGGTTACACACAATTAATGTCTTTGCTTCACATCCCTTGAATCATCCTGCATGTAATCTCTATAAACAGTTGCACTGTTAAGGAGGGCTCCTCTTGTGATTAGCACCAGGTGTTACATGTAAATGATGATTTACTGAATTCCACTCCCAAAACCAGTATTATACTCGATGTTAACTAACTAGAACTTTATTTAAATAAAAACTTGTAATTAAAAAAAATAACATAAACATTTGCACTTTCTCTCTTCCAATGGTAAGCAGACTGAGCTAATTTAGCATATCTATCATCCTTTCCATTTCCATGTTTTCTAGTAGTGATAAAATAAGACAGGTATTTAGGCTATTGACTCAATCATCTATCATTCCAAGAGGATGTAGAATGCTTAGACACTGGCTTTAGGTATAAAAAGGATCACTATGCAACTTTATTGGAGAGCCAAGGCCATTGGGGATTGTAGATGCTTGCCTGATCCCCATTTATTTATTAAATACTTCCCAATTGGTCTCAGAAAGTTTCAATGTAATAGTGCATGAAAGTGTTTGTTTGTCAATGAAGCACTTACCTATTTAGTACTATTCTAAATATTTTACAAAAGTTAAATTATTTAATAAAAACTTTAGAAAAATGGATATAAATTTGAAAGAACTAGGGAATTCTGTATCCCTGAATCTTTCTTTCTTAAATAAACTACTAGTGTATGAACTTGATCAACCAGCCTTCAGCAAAAGGACTGATTGCAAAATTTTAACATATATATGTAGACCAAAAGCTAACACAAAGATAAAATTTAGAGTAGATTGAGAATATTAAAATGTTATATGTTGTAAAATACAGAAACAAAACCTTACATGTCCACAGAACACTTACAAAAATTGAACATGTATTAGATCACAAAGAAAACACCAGTAAGCTCCATGATAAAGAATATTGTAGGCAGTCTTTGAACAGAAACCAATAAGCCTAAAAATTACTCGTAGAATCATAAATTAGAAAGATTCTTCCACGTGAAAATTTAAACCACCAGGAAAAAACAAAATCCTCTAGTTAAAAACACATGAAAAGATGTTCAATATCACTCACCATCAGGAAAATACAAATCAAAACTACGATGTGGTATCACCTCATGCCTATCAGAATGGCTAAAATCAATAACAGAAGAAAGAACAGGTGTTGGTGAGGATGTGGGGAAAGGAGGACCCTTCTGCACTGTTAGTGGGAATGCAAACTGGTGCAGCCACTGTGGAAAACAATATGGGGATTACTCAAAAAGTTAAAAATAGAACTACCTTATGACCCAGCAGTCACATTGCCAAGTATTTACCCAAAAAACACAATAATTCTAATTCAAATAGATACATGCACCCCAAAGTTCATAGCAGCAGTACCTGCAATAGCCTAACTATGGAAACAGCTCAAGCTGTTCATCGGTTGATGAATGGATGAAGAATGAAGAATGGAATACTTGGAATACTACTCAGCCATAAAAAAAAAAAGAATTAAATCCTGTGATTTTTTCTTTTTTCTTTTTAGAAGTTAAAAAATGTTTATTTATTTTTGGTAGAGAGACAGAACATGAGCAGGATATGGGCAGAGAGAGGGGGAGACACAGAATCCAAAGCAGACTCCAGGCTCTAAGCTGTCAGTACAGAGTCTGATGTGAGGCAAACCCATGAATTGTGAAACTGAGATCATGACCTGAGCTGAAGTTGGACACCCAACCAACTTAGCCACCCAGGCACATGAAAATCTTGCTATTTTCAACAACATAGGGTGGAACTAGAAAGTATTATGCTAAGTGAAATAAGTCAGTCAGAGAAAGATATCATATGATTTCACCCATATGTGGAATTGAAGAAACAAAACAAATGAGCATGGGGGGGGAGAGAGAGAGAGAGAGAGAGAGAGAGAGAAACCAGGAAACAGACTCTTAGCTATATAGAACAAAGTGATGGTTACCAGAGTGGAGGTGGGTGGGGGAAAGGGTTAAATAGGTGATGGGGATTAAGGAGTGCATTTGTTGTGGTGTTGTATGGAGGTACTGAATCACTAAATTGTACACCTGAAACTAATATCACACTGTATGTTACCTACTGGAATGGAAATAAAACTTGAAAAAATAAATACACTGCCATCAAAGAGGAAATACCAATTGAAATGTGTAAAGTGAAACTACATGAAAGATTTTTCTAGATTTTTTTAAGTACAAGTTTAGACATATATTCCTTCTTTTCTAATATAGGCTTTTAGTGCTGTAAAATTTCCTATAAGCAGTGCTTTAGTTACATTGCATATATATTGATACATGGTGCATTCTTTAAACTTGATTTAAAATATTTTCCAATTCCTATCTTGATTTCCTCTTTAATTTCCACATAATGGGGGATGTCAGGATATCTTCCTGTTAATTGATTTTCAATTAATTTTTGTTATGATCCAAGAACATACATTATATAATTCAAATCATTTTATATTTTGGTAGTTTGTTTTATGTTTCGGAAAGTTATCTAACTTGTTGGATGTTCCACGAACTTTAAAAGAATGTGCAGTCTTCTTTTTTACATAAAGGGTTTTATAAATGTCAATTAGACCATGTTGGTTGATAGCATTGTTTAAGTCTTCTAAATTCTTTCTGATGATCCTGTCTGTTACTTTTTGAGAGAAGTGTGTTGAATCTATAAATATACATGCAGGTTCATTTATTTCTCCCAACAGCTTTTCTCTTTATGTATTTGAATTTCCACTTTTAGGTGCATACTCACTTAGGATTTGCATATCTTTTTGGAAAATTGTCTATTATAATTGTATGTTACTTTTTATCCTTGCCAATATTTCTTGTACTAAACTTCTTTGTCTAATATAAATAGAGTTACCCTATATTTTTAAATTATTTTTTTCATTTAAAAATATTTACCATTTAAAAACAATCTGCCTTTGGGTTTATGTTCAAGGTGTTTCTCTTGTTGGGTCTTGCTTCTTTATTCAATCTGACCATCTGTCTTTCAATAGATATGTTGAGACCATTCATATTTAATATAATTATTGATATTGTTGCATTAAAACCTTCAATTGTTCTAGCTTTTTTTCTATTTATTCTATTATTTGATTTTTTGCCACTTTCTCTCTGTTTTTTGTAACTCCATTTTATTTCCAACATTAGCTCATTATTTATATCTTATTTTTTAATTTGTGGCTACTCTATAGTTTACAACACATATCTTTAGTAAATCAATGTCTACCTTCATATACATGTAAAGAACTTCCAATATTTAATTCAAAATTCTCCATTTTGAATCATTTCTAAATAATCACTTCTAATATTTGGTCATAAATTTAAATGTTACATAGGCTATAAAATAATGGTATATAGCTACATGCTTTGCTTTAGACACTTTTAGAACTAGTAAAAATAGGAATAACATAAACATTTTATTTGCCTTCATCTATACAATGCCCATCACCTTCACTTCTTTAGAGAATCTAGGTTGGGTCTAAACATCCTGTTACTTTTATCCGAAAAAACTTACTTTAACATTTCTTGTAGTGGAGGTCTGCTGACAATTGATTATATGTTTGTGTTTGAAAAATTATTCATTTCTCTTATTTTTTAAAGTTATTTTCACTTAGTATAAAATGCTGTACTGACAGTTTTTAATCTTTCAGATCTTTAAAGATTTACTCCCTTTTAGCTAACATAGTTTATTATTTAGCAATACACTTAATTTATATGTGCATACATATAATTTATATATATATATATATGTGCGTTGTGTGTGTGTTTGTGTGTGTATATATATATAGTGTGTAATTTTTTTTCCTGCAACTCCAAAGATTTTTCTGTTTGGACTTATTTTTCATCAGTTTGAATAAGTTATATCTGTGTATTTTGGATTTTTGTTTGTTTTATGTTTGTTTAGTTTTTGTATTTGTTTAGCATTTACACTTCTTTGGAGGTCTTTTAGTGTCTTTGATTTATGATTTGATATTTGTCATTAATTTTTGAGAATATCAATATCTTTTAAAATATTTCTTTTGTTCTGATTTCTCTCTCTTCTCTTCCTATGTTCCATATACAAATAAACCTAACTGTACTACAAATGCACAGCATAATCACAATGAAGAAGGTTGGAAATAAAATAACTTACTTGTCTAAGTAATTTTGAAAATAACATTTTAATTCTATACTGGAAATCTAAAAACAAAAAAAAAGTTATACAAAAATACTGTATTCTATTTGGTGAACTTATTTGTCGCAGGTAATATAGGTTAAAAATTTGGAAGTTTTCATATAAAGTACATTGTAGGATTGAGTAAATAAAGAAATACATTAACAATAATGAAAAAGTCAGGTTTCTCATTTTCAATTTAATGCTTATAAATAGGAAAAGAAAAGGCTAAAATGAGCCCTGTGGAGTTGGATTGGAAACAGAAGTATCAGCATGAAAAGAGAAAGGTAAAGGCATACAGAAAGAGAAATGGATTTAGAGATACGTGTATGTGTATCTATTCAGAAAGCTGGAAGCAAAACGTACAATACTGATAATGAGAATATGTAATGCCTAGATCTTACTTTTTAAGTATTATTGACTATTATTATTAACATCTGGGGCAGGGAAAACACAGGATGATCCTGGAATATCTTATGGTAACAGAAAGTAAAACATACTCAAAACATGATGGTGGTATGTCAACTGGCAACATCTTCACAGGGCTTCCAATGGCCAAATCTAAGATGATATTAATAATAAAACAAACAGAACAAAATAAATGTCCATGATACTCTTATAACATGAATAATTGAATTGAGAGGAGAAAATCCTTTTTTTTATTTAAAAAAAAATTTAATGTTTATTTTTGAGAGAGAGAGACAGAGAGAGAGCAGGGAAGGGCAGAGAGAGAGGGAGACACAGACTCTGAAGCAGGCTCCAGGCTGTGAGCTGTCAGAACAGAGCCTGACATGGGGCTTGAACACCTGAACCATAAGATCATGACTTGAGCTGAAGTCAGACATCTTAACCAACTAGGTGCCCTGAGAAAATTATTTTTGATAGTAAAATTTCTATTCAATAAATACAAGGAATGTCAAAAATAGAATACTGTCTTTGGAAAACAGTTTTGTTTTCAATAGTAGTTTAGAAAGCTAGTAATTGTTTCAAATAAGAATCATCACTGTATTCTAAAATTAGTGAGCAAAACTGTGATGACAAAAAGTATATTTACATAATCTCAAAGTATCTTCCCATAATATATCTATTACTTATAGACGGAAAAGATTGTAACTTAATAATGGGGAAGCCTGGCATACATCACTGTAACCAAATTATTAAAGTTAACATCACTAATAAATAATGATGCATACTGATGTCATGTGCCTCCTGATGTGATAGACTGAGGTTATAACTCAGAGCATCCCTCTAAGGTTCCTTTTTTAAATTAATTAATTAATTAATTAATTTTGAGAGAGAAAGAGAGAGAGAGAGAGCATGGGGCAGGGGCAGAGAGAGATGGAGAGGGACTCCCAAGCAGGCTCCACACTGTCAGAGATCATGGTCTGAGCCAATATTAAGAATTAGACACTCAACTGACTGAGCCACCCAGATACCCCTGACATTCTTGCTTTAAACACATTACTTGATTGTAGACATGATGAAAACTCAAACACTTATTGTGAGATACTCTGTACAAACTGGAAGACTAAAAGGACATGGCAACTGAATACAATGTGGGATCCTCAATTATATCCTGGACCAGCAAAGAACGGTTGTGAAATAGTTATGAAATTTGAAAAACCTCTGTAGTGTAGTTAATAAAGTTGTTTCAATTTTACTGTCTTATTTAGATAATTGCACAGTCATTATATAAAGTTAACATATAGGAAAGGCAATTGACAGGAAGATGGGGACAATTTGCACAATTTTCGCAGCATTTTTGAAATCTGAAATGATTTAAAATTAGTGTTAAAAATATAAAAGTAAAATGAATAGATAGCTGTTTGGACTATTCATTGCAGCCAGAAAACATGTCAAGGAACCAAAAAGAAAGGATGACAGAGGTTTGATATCAGAGAGCAGAGATTTGCCAACATAGTGACTAAAGTTATTTACGTGTTTATATTTCTTTTAACATAAACGTATTTTTCTATCTTCTCCTTAAGATTACTTATCTTTCAGTGTAATTTCTCTTTAAAAATAATTCACCATCAGAGGTCTTGAACTTGTGAGGCTGTGATAAGCCCAGTTGAAGTAATGTAAATTGTGATTAATGAAAACTTGTTTGTAGAAAATAAAAGGAATCCTTTTTATACACTGTTTTAACTTCTCTGACTAATCTTACTAAGTCTTTAGGTACTTTGTGTAAGGGTAGGAAAATTTATAAATTTTGGGCCAGAATTAGCTATAAAATGCTTTATTATTACAGAAATAACATCAACTTTTCCACCTCTAATATTAATTTAAGACATCTATGAGAAAATATTATAATCCTAAACTTAATAAATGCTTTCCCCAAATGGTTCACACCAAGGAGGTGTATCTGGTGCAAGTTTTAAAAGTTACTTTTCTGGGGCACCTGGGTGGCTCAGTTGGTTGAGCTTCCAACTCTTGATTTTGGCTGAGGTCATGATCCCAGGGTTGTGGGATCAAACCCTGTGGGAGGCTAAGCATGGAGGCCTGTTTAAGATTCTCTCTCTGCTCCTCTTCCTCGCTAGCACTCACTTGTTCTCTCTCTAAAATAAATTTAAAAGAATAAAAATTAAAAAATAAAAGTTACCTTTCCTATATTTTTCTATTCTGCCTGGGGATTTGTGGGACTTGTCTCATGTCATAATAACTTGGATATTATTTTCATGTCTTTTTAATAAATTTTCTTGTGGTCTGATGGCTGGAAGCAAAAAATATACTTATATTTATGAAAAAGTTAAAAATTTTTATTCTGTGACAATAGCTTATTTTCATGTATAACTCCTTAAAGTTGAACTTAATTCACATGCTAACTCTCCTGAAGATGTTTAATGGCCAGATTCAATTATGTTTAATTGAATTATATTTAATTAATTTATATACTGTTTATAGAATTATGGTGATTATATTTCTCTTTCCATTATAACCATGTAAATTTATGTTTATTCATCTAAGTCTATCACTTATTTTTCATTCATATTGTCTGGTGTTTCATAGAACATGGCCACACTAAAATACAAAACTTTATCACGTAGTATTGTCTTTTGCTGCAAGTAATAGAAAACTGTGCAAAGTGACTTATACAAATATAGGATTTATTTGAATAATACAAAAAGGATATCAGGAGTGGGCAATCCATGGTCGCGCCTGTGGCTAATAATGTAAGAGAACTAGACTCTTTCTGTCTTCCTGTTCCAACATCTTCTGGATGATAATTTTATCATCAAGTTGCAACACGAAAACTGGACCTGTAAGCATTACATGTGCACTCAAGTGAGGAGAAATGACATATACAAAAAAGATAAAACCAGAAGTGTTCTCTCATTGCTCTTGAGATTTTTGCCATTATATCCAGTAAAGACATCATTCCCAGAGATTTTCACCTCTAACTCCAAGACAGTCTACAATAGAAGAAGGCAAAAGCACAAGGGGTGGTATTGGGGTATCCTGTGGATACCACTGAGTTAACCCTAGAAATTTGAAAAGAGTGTTGACAATTCATTATGAGCTTGAAAGGTTTTTGATACATAAAGATTGTGATTTTTCTATGGAATAAATTGAAATCACTTATACACTGGAAAGTGCTATGCAAGCCCTTATGCCTTCCCATATTCATTTAAGTGCTTATTGAGGATCTGATTTGGGTCAGCACTGGAACAGACACCGAAGGGTAGAGTACTAGACAAGAGAGCAAATCTTCT
This sequence comes from Crocuta crocuta, assembly GCF_008692635.1. NCBI lineage: Eukaryota > Metazoa > Chordata > Mammalia > Carnivora > Hyaenidae > Crocuta > Crocuta crocuta. The sequence continues at coordinate 9,494,554 of NW_027532406.1, forward strand.
GCCTACTTATAAAATTGTTTTCTTTTTAATTTTTAATATTTATTTCTGAAAGAGAGAGAGACAGAGAGTGCGAACAGGGGAGGGACAGAGAGAGGGAGACAGAATACAAAGGGCTCAAACCCATGAACCAGGAGATCATGACCCGAGCTGAACCCAGACACTAAACCAACTGAGCCACCCAGGTGCCCCTGAAATTGGTTTTTAACTGTAACTGTGAAAGGTGCTGCAGAGTTGACTTACTGGGTTCCCCAACAACTTTTAACTTTGGGAACTTGATCTGATCTGGTGCTTATCTGAAGAAACAATATTACCTGTGTTCTGACTGATGATGGTAATACATGAGGCAGAGTGAGGAGCGGAGCTTTCCAGACAAAAGAAAAGTAACAATGTGATGGCTTCAAGGTGATGAAAGAACATGGAGTATTAAAGAAACTGAAAGAAGGCCAATGGATGCAGAGTAGAAAGTGATGGGAAGAGGGTAGGGCTGATCACGGAAGATATCACAGGCCAGGCAAAGGATAAGCTCTATATGATAAAAAGACTAGAAAGCTATTGGAGGGTTTTCAACAGAGGAATTATATTACTAGGTTTGCACATACCTTTGGGAGTGCTGATGGAGTAAAGATACACACACACACACACAAAACAGCTTCTAGAAGCTAGGAGCCATTGGCATTCACCTGGAAGCTACTAGGAATCTCAGAACTCTAAGGAAGATCCTGGAAGGCACTCTCAATTTCATGACAAAATGAAGCTGGTAAATTTAATTTCACTAGTCTGGAGACAATGTGATGCTCTGACCATGCAAAAGAGGTCACCACAGACACAAATTTTAATGGTCCACATCCTTAAAGGAGATGATACTTAACAGCTCGATTTTGCCTTTGAATGAATTTGCCTGAACTCTTATGGGCAAACAATAACTCTTTTCTGTGGTCCAAATCTCACTGGAGTCCTTAATAATTAGCACTAGAATAAGGGCTAGAAGGGGACTCTATAAAGTTTAGTTCTAGGATTTTCCATGTGGAAGCAGATGAACATTCACAACCACTAATCAAGTAAAAATTTGTTAATGTCGCTCTGTATGATCCATTTGCTTCTTATGATATAATTCATCTACACTTTAAATGTAGTGTTTAGTTTATGCCAGTTACATTGACATCATAACCCAGAGTTTGATAAACACTGGCTTAATGAGTAAAATTATCTGATTATGCAAAAACATAATCAATGTGGCTTTATTTTTCAAGTACTTTATATTTACCCTTATAAAACATTATGAAATGAGAAAAGTCTTGGTTCTTTTTCAAAATGTGGCCTAAAGAAAATGACTCCTTGTACTACTGATTGAAATCTTTTTCTTAAAACAAATAAGAATAAGAAAGCTGACTACTAGGTAACTGATAAGTTTAACCCACCATCCCTCAAGGATATTTGTCTGTTTATTGTCTGTTTTTAAATAAGTTAATGGGTGGGAAAGTCAGTCTTCTGTTGCCATGTCTGTGATGCCAATGAAGATACCACTAAATCCTCAGACAGTTAAAGAAATGGGATTCATAATATGGTAAAAGTGAGAGCTCCAGAAAATACAAAACATTACATGTCACAGTAAAGACAAATTTAATTTGCATTGAAAAGTGCAGTAACTTGTTTTATAGAATTCTGCAAAGTTTCTCATGTGACTCACAATAAAAGTTTTAAATAAAAGAAAACCAAGGGCCTCAATAGAAATTTTTACATCACATTAGGTAGTAAATTCATGAGCACAGCTATGGAAGGTTTATGAATGCTTGCTCTATTGGTCAGCCTAAGAATTTTAGGAAGCATTTTTCTATTTTGCATTTGAATTTACAGGTAAGATGCCTTTACCTTAACAAATTTCCTGATATGCACTTCCTCACCCTCTGAAGAAGGCTCTGACTTGAACAAGTGTGAAAACACATGTTGAAGCAGAAAAAAAAGGGGCCCTTGTGTTTAAGGCAACCAAATTTAGACTGACTCTCACATGTTTATTGTTGTGTCAGGACTTTTCTGTAAACCTGTGAATAAAAACACTTTAAATGTAAGAATAAAAAATATGTTGGTCATATTTTAACAGTTCAATAATCAGGTAATGCTGAGTTAATTTTATAGATGAAATTTATCAGGAAGAGAGGAACTTACTTCCCCATGAATATCACTTACCCTTTCTCAGTCTGCTCTTTGATGATCTAGGTATTATGACCTCCAACCAGATTCATCTTTTCATATCCTCATCAATTTCTTTCTTTCCGAGAAATATCTACACTCTTTTCTCTGAAGCATCTTCCATGAAGGATGATACAGAGTACACGCGTTAGTGTTCTATTCCTTTTTTACTCTATCACCTACCTGAGGAATCTGCACCTTGTGCCCGAAAATAAAATATCAAACCTCCACATCCAGTTTAAATAATCATATTAAAGTAAAAAAAAAAGTTAAGAAATAGATCAGTGTTCTTTATATTTAACATATTTTTCTTTGAGGAAACCATTTTATCACAAGAAATCAATCTACTCTGTCTGAATGCATTTCTAATAACAATGGGACTGCTCTTAAGACTTTTGATTAATAATTATCAACATGTAGTGAGCATTTCCTATCTTCTTGGAACTGTCCCTAGCATATTACTTAAATTATTTCATATAATCATCACAAAAGATATTCTAGGAGTACTGTTTACAAATAATGTAACTGACCCAGAGAAGTAAATAACTTGTTAAGGCTTGATGACTGACATCTTCCAAAAGACCACCAGAAAACCATTGTTCAATCAAATTTAGCTTTGTTAGACTTAACTACCAGAAGGAAGAACACTAGTTTGACAAAGTCTTAGTGTCTTAGAAGGTTCAGAAAATGGTACCTACAGAGTTTGGTATCTGGGCTTAAATGGTTTAAGGGTCTTTAAAAGGGAGAAACTGATCTCAACTGGGTAACATTGTAATATGATAATTTAGGATCAGCTGACACAGCCAACTGAAGACCTTAAAGGAGTCTAAGTGAGTGAACTGTTCTGTGAAAAGTAAGTTGTTTCCCAGATGAGCAAACTGTTCAGATGAATTGTTTTGCAATAAAGTTATTTATTGGTTTAAGTGGCTTCATCTTGATCAAGAAATCTCTGGAGGGGAAAATGTTTCTTACTCTCAGTCCCAATAATTAAGCTTTGTGGACAGAGCTTAACATCCTATGTGTCTTGGAAATAGAAATGTTAATGAAAATAATATTAACAAGATATATCTTTATTACTTCTGCTTAAGATATTTGAGAAATGTTGAGACTTTGAATGACATCAACTTAAAAAGACAAAGAAAATAATTGTGAGATTATCTTTTAAAAAATAGTAAGGAAAATTTAAAAAAGCATTGGCCTATGTGAAAGAAAAGTCCCAGACCAGAGCTGGAATTATACTAGGAACTTTGGTAGACCATCAGCCTAATGTTAGGCTGTAACCAATATGTTCTTGGTTTAATAAGAGAGGAAAAATTTGACAATAAACACGTTTCTACTCCATTTTCACAGTAAGATTTGTATAATCTACATAATCTAAATAAACATTTTCAGCCATTTATCTTAGGGTCATTTTTCTTGGAAAAAATTAATCATAGAGTCCATTGCAATTGATATTGTTACATGTTTCTTTCAAAAAATAAATCTAGGAAATGTAATGCCACTTCATAAAATGTATAACTGGTATAACCATTCTGCTACAAGACATGTTTTCTTGCCTCTACTCAGGTTAATGCGTATCCTTTTTCATGGACCAATCAGGCCTCAAGTGTGTTTATCCAGTCAAAACTCAGCAGTTTTTGGCTGTCTTGCCAATCATTGAACTCTATATTGAAATCAATCTACTAACACCAAGTACTCTTCTTTATAATGCAAACTACCTCTCAGCTCTCTTTGTTCACAGAAGTATATACTAGCTGTCATCAACTTATTGGTAAAATCGAGCTAACTTTAACCTTTCACTTGTCCCCAGCCCCATGTCTTATCAAGTGGTAGTGTTTGACGCTCAATACCTAAATTATGCATTTTCCCACTAAATCTCGTTTATCTCCCTCTGAGCAGCTCCTTCCTTGTTGATCCCCTCTGCCCCTACCCCTGCTTCTGCACCATGTCTAACAAGACACAAAAAAGCTTAGTCTTTTCATTTTAATGAGCCTCTGAAAATAAGTCTATCACATAATGGTTATATGGGTTATATTTATATTATGGGTTATATTTATAAGACAGATTGCACAGAAAAAAATTGAAACAGTTTATTAGAAATTTCTATCCTCTGAAATATTCCTTATCTGCATGTACCCAGTCATTGCTGTCTTTATCATTCCAATGTCATATTCCTTCATAGGCCATCTGTCATCTCTTTTTCTATCATCTTTCCTAATTTCCCGAACACTATCCCTCCCCCTAGAAGAAAATAAAACAAGTCACCAAGCCAAAGTAAATCATTTTATTTCTTTATCAACCATTTTCTCTGATGCTTTACTGGGTAGGCTTCTGTTAAGCTTTCAGGGTATCATTTTCTGCCTTACTCACCCATTGAAGAATTTCTGTAAACAATTAGAGCTCCCTCTCTAGGAGAAATTCTGGAATCCAGTTTCTTAATATCATTTACAATATAGGGCTCAAAACACAAACTAATGGAGAAGGTGAGCTACCCAAATATTTGACCAATATCATAAAAATTTTAACTTGCTCAGAGTGAAAGTTAGATGCAAATTACGATGTTGCAACACAAAGGGTCAAAAAGTGCTTTCTTTAGAAAAAGATATCTTCTTTCATGGATGAGCCCAGTTCTGGAGTTAGTTCTAGCTATGACTAATGTATAGTTAGTTTTCTTTCTAGTAATGCTGTTAGTGGTTCAAGTGTTTTGTGTTGGTCTCAGACTATTGATAACTAACATTGTGGCTGGATGGCCACGGTGGTTCTTATTCCGATTACAAAACACCAACAACAATAAGCAACAGGAAAATTTGCAAGAGACAAGGTATATTATTTACAGGTCCTTGGTACACCTGAGCCACAGAGTAAGGTTGCTGGAGGGAAGAGAGACAGAGTACAGTCTGAATCCTTATCTAGTCCTGTTTTTTTAAGTCATGTTTGAGTGGATGCCTCTTTGAAGTGGGTGCCTCCCCTATGAAAGCTTAAATCAGGCACTTGCATTGCAAAAAAGAAAAACCAACTGTTAGGACTTACACTACAGCCAGGCCATGCCCCTAATGTGGCCAATAAGTTATAAAAAACTGGAATTTTTTAGGTGTACAATGCAATGATTTGATATGTACATATGTTGTGAAATGATTACCACAGTCATTTCACAATTCCATCACCTCACACAGTTGAGTTTTTCTGTTGTTGTTTTGGTAAGATCACCTAATATCTACTCTCTTAGCAAGTCTCAAGTATATATTACAATACTATTAACTATAGTGACTATGGTGTACATTAGTATTAATGATATGCTTTTGGACTCAGGGTCTTCCCTTGGCTCACCCTCCCTATCCACCTGCTTTGTCACTTAACTTTTACAATGACAGCCCCGTTTACTGTGTAATTTTGTCTTTTTTCCTCATTTTGCTTTTGGAGTTTATTTTTTAAATTTTTTTTTTAATGTTTTATTTATTTCTAGGAGAGAGAGAGAGACAGCGTGAGCAGGGGAGGGTCAGAGAGAGAGGGAGTCACAGACTGAAACAGGCTCCAGGCTCTGAGCTGGCAGTCAGAACAGAGCCCGACGCGGGGCTCGAACCCACGAACCGCGAGATCATGACCTAAGCGAAAGTCGGACGCTCAACCGACTAAGCCACCCAGGCGCCCCTGCTTTTGGAGTTTAATCTTAAACTTGAATTAATCTAGTTTTGTTTTGTTTTGTTTTTGTTTTTGTTTGTTTTTGTTTTTGGTAAGCAACTCATTTGTACCTGGATTGGTCTCTCAATTAATTCCATGAAATTGATGGTTTGCTTTTGGAAAACTTCCCAGTTAACACTCAGGGACACTGATTGATGCCACACTAAATATTTATTTCTAGATCTCTACATTACATAGCTTTGGGTAAAGCACCACTGACCATACCTTCTCTTTCAAAGATTTCTCCTCTGTCTCCTCATTCTTGGTCTATCTGTTCAATCTCTGAACATTCATCGGACATATTCAATCTCTTTTATGATTTTGAGTTCCATTTGTGTGCTAATGACTCCCAGATATGTATCCCCAACCCTTTTAACCTCAACCTATATATCCAATTGTCTGTTGCAAATATCCAACTAGATTGCTATAGCATTCACCTTCATCAAGGTTCAAATCAACCATTAGCCTCAGAGGGAGCCTTTATTCAACTCTGAAGCTTTTTTAACTGTCCTACTCTGTACTCCTATAGTGTCCTACAAACACTTCTATCAATCAAAAATTTAATGTACTGAGTCATGATTGTTTGTTTTAACTGTTAAATTTCCTAGTAAACTGCAAGTTATCTGGGGGCAGGAACTTGATCTAAATAAATCTTGCATTTCTAACATCAGGGAGAGTTTCAGCAACATTTTAGATGATATTCTAAGTCGTTTTTTTAAGAAGTTCAGGCTTTCAATAATGTAGTAGGTTTTCTTGATAGATAATGTATGTTTTACTGTTTTAGGCAACTACTTTCCAGGGAAAATGAAGACCTGGTTTATGTATCTGATTGGCAATTGGACTAGATAGTCTTGAAGATCTATTCCATGCCTTAAATTTTATAAATCTGTTCTACTGTAATGCTTTGAAAAGAAATCACAGAAGAAGGAAAAGTTAACTTTTTTGGCACATCGCCCAAAGTTTCTAGTTAATCATTTTGCCAGCGCTAACTGCACTGTTTAATTGCTCAGAAATCAAATTACATTAACACTACCAAAAGCTATTGAAAATTGGCACAAATACCATTAACAGATGAAGTATCATTTAAATTAAATGCTTCATTTATTTCATTATTTTAAAGCTATCACATGAGTTTAGAGTAAATGAGCACACAACTTATGGCAATTTACTTTTGGCAAGTATTTGGGCTTTCTAGGGACATGATCCATGTGCACTCACTCTGAGACAATGAAGGGTGACTTTCACTTTGGCTGTATTCTTCATGAGTTTTTCCATGTTGACAAAGTAAGATATTTGACATACTTGTTGCAGCATGAGAAATGTGAATTGGACATATTTTTATGCTAAGGCAAAGTGCAAGCTCAAATTCACTGACTAGAATTTTAAAAATATGACTAGATTTCCTTGTAATTGTGGAAATCAGTCATCTTCAGGAAAAATACATTACAAGGAGAAAAGGTGTGAAAAAAATATGGAGGTGTATTTAGATCAAATTTGTACAAGTTTATACTTCATTTATATTTAGAGAAGAAAAAGTAGACTCAGGAATTAAGTGACTTGCTTAAGGTCATGAAAAGGAAATGACAAGAATTCATGTTATTCTGGCTATGTCTTTATTAATTTATGACTGTTTCTCTTCTGCTGAATGTCTCTTTCTAAAAAGAATTGTGTATATACCATTAAGCCTGTTTGGGTGTCTGCCAGGTGTGTGCTGTGTGCGTGCGTGTGTGTGTGTGTGTGTGTGTGTAGATGAGTCAGGAGAAAGTGAGCATGATGAGATGGGGACATCAAATGGAGATAGCACAGATCATAAACTGGTGAGTTAGATGATATGGTCAGAATCTGATTCTTATTGGTTCTTATGGTTTAGCTTTTTGTGTTTCTCTATCCCTTTTCAGCAACATAAAATATTGGCTTTCAGTCATAACACTATAAGTATAACAGAGAGAAAACCTGATGCTAAAAGTATAAAGAGTAAAGAACTGGGCTCTCAGAAACATTTCTAGACCCTCATATTGTCTCTAAGCTTGATTCCTAGGACATATGTCTACCTCAACTCTAGAACCACTTTACAAGTTTCTATGTATTTCAAGAGCAATCAGGTGATTGTGACTCAAAATATAATTTTTCAAATTTTCTCAGGTATGAACTTTGTACAAAGGTGGTTCTGGACCTGACAGGCAAGTCTAAGCCCAGCAAAATTCCACTTAAGTAGGGTAAAGAGTACAAAACTTTCTGGTAAAGATTCCTGCCTTTTCTCAGCCTTCATCTTCCTTTGGATCTATCTTCTCCCTCTTAGATGTACAAGGTTGGACTAATATGAAACCAGAAGTATCTCAGTTACAGGGAGAATAATATTTATCAGGGATTTCGTAGACGATTCATAGAAATGTTATTTTATGGATTGCAATTCTTCTCAAGTCTCATTCCTTTGTATCTGTGCATGTTATATTTTCAATAATACTTTCACTACTACTATTTTCTCCATGTGCAATTGACCACATAAAAATATTCTTGAAACAGTACTTTAACTGTCATTGGAATATTCAATATTTTATCCCTTTCCACCCACAAACATACTTATGCCAGAAATTTAGATAAAGAATATGTTCTTTTCTATTTAACTGCAAGAAAGGCATATTTTCCATATTTAATTAATCAAGTAGAGCTCCATTTCAAGGGACTGAATTGTATCATCATGAGGCTTTAATAAATTATAAATCTTTCAATGGTTAAAGGCAACATTTCCCAAGCTTAACATAATGGAATTGGGCTAATTCATTCAGAGCTCCATTTTCTGGGACTGAGCTATGCCTGCCTCCAGGCAAGTGGCATGAATTATAAGACATTTCTTACAGTGAAAGTACATGGTAGAACTAGAAATCTCTATGCAAGATCCACATAATGTTTGTTTTTGTTTCGTTTTATTTTGTTTTGTCTTTGGTCACTCTAGACCTTTAATAATCACTGATTGTCATCTGGAGAATAGATAAGCAATTAGCTTATTTCATTTATATTATCAAGTCTGTGGGCCTTACATTGTTCATAGTATTTCTTATTATCATAATATCCTTTGGAAAAGGACATTAAAATACTCTCTATTTCATTTATGTTATTAGTAATTTTTGTTTATTATCCTAGATAAAAGTTGACCAATATTATTGACTGTTTCAAGTCACCAGTTTTTGTTTTCACTGATTTTCTCTATTGTTTTCCTCTTTTTAATTTTATTGAATTCTGTTCTAGTTTTTATTATTATGTTTTCTTTTTTTCATGTAGGTTAATTTGCTCTTCTTTTTCCAATTTTTAATGTAAAAACGTTGGTTATTAATTTTAGATTTTTTTTCATTTTTGACATGTGTACTTAACACTATATATTTCTTTTTGAGCACTGCTTTTAATCCATACTACCAATTTTAATTATTCATATTGTAACTTCAATTGGTTAACTCTCTCTAGACTTCTTTTATCCATAGGTTTAGTTTATATAAGTGATGTTTATTTTCCAAATATTTGGGGATTTCCTAGCTCTATTTCTATTATTGATTTGTAGCCTAATACCACTGTGGTTAAGAACGCTGCATGATTTCTATGCTTTTGAACTTGTGAATGTATTTTTTTATGGCTCAGAATGAGGTCTATCTTGGTGAATCTTTCATGGAAGCTACAGAAGAATGTGTGTTTTGTTTTAGTTGGTTGGGGAATTCTATAGATGACAATTATATCAATTTAATTGTTAGTCTTGGGCAGGTTGTGTCTATGCTTATGAAAGTGCTGCCTGCTTGATCTAAAGATGAATAATACTGGATTTGTCAGCTACTCTTTGGAGACCTATCAGTTTTTGCTTCATATAGCTTTACTGTTTTTAGGTGCATATGTGTTATGGATTTTTATATCTCTTTAAGGCTTGAGCCTTAAAGTAGTATCCCTCTTTATCTTTTATAATTTTACCTATGCTAAATTATTCCTTGTCTGGAATTAATATAGCTATCCCACTAACTTGATTACAGTTAGCATGGTGTATCTTCTGCCATCCCTTTACTTTTATGTATCAGAGGCTTTATATTTAAATCAGCTTTCTTGGTGACAGCATATATGAGGCCTTTTTAAGAAATGTATTCTGAAAAATTTGCTTAATGTATTAAGGCTATTCACATTTAGATTGTTATTCCTATATTTGAATTAATATTAACCAAGTTTGTAACTGTTTTCCAGTTGTTGCCAGAGGCTTCTTTTTCTGCTTTCTCTGCTTTAATTGAGTATTTTATTTGATTCCATTTTATCTCTTCTCTTGGCAAATCAATTATATCCCTTTTAAAAAAATAGTGGCTGCTCTAGAGTTTACCATATGCTTTATAAGACAAGCTAATTCCATCTTCAGGGAATACTATCCTACTTCATACACAGTGCAGGTACCTCATAACAGAGTATTTCCAATTTCTCCCCTACCCCTTGTGATATTACTGTCATTCTTTTTAATTTTCCATATGCTATAATCACTTAGTACATTGTGCCCAAACTTCACCTTGTTTTCAATCTGGCCAAATTATATGATGAAATAAAGGCACAAAGTGAGGCATTACCTGGTCCCAATCTGCTTATGATACTTCCATGTGACCTGTATATCTTATGTTCCTTCCAGTTTTCTAACTTTTTCTCACTGGCAGAAGGAGTCCAGGATTGTATCTGGAAGAACCCTATGGACCCTTCAAGCCATGAAACCAAAGACCACTGCTAGAATGACAGAATATCATGTTGGGATTTTTGAGACAATGGAGCCAAAACCCCATAGAGCACAGATTAACTTCTTTTTTTTTTTTAATAGTTTATTGTCAAATTAGTTTCCACATAACTCTCAGTGCTCATCCCCACAAGTGTCCTCCTCCATGCCCATCCCCCCCTCCCCCCACATCCATCAGTCCTCAGTTTTTGTCAGCATTCANAGCACAGATTAACTTCTAAATGAGAGATTTTTAACAAGAACGTCTTATCTTGGAACAAAATCTAATCATCAGCTATTTGTTGTTCAATGAAAGAAAGTTGTCTGAGCTTCTCTGGGGAGGAATAGAAAAGCTGCTGCTATAAAGCATGCCCTCTCATGAAAAGAGAGTTCATGTTTTGGCATCTTTTAACAAATGAGCAAACAAACCCAAGATTTACAAAGAGCAATTTAGTAGCTTTGTTGGAAATGATATATCTAAATATCAAAATTAAATGAACTATAAAGGGAATGGAAGGTTGTTGTCCCAGACATGGAGACAGTGCTAAGTGCTTTATTTATCAGATTTCAGTGAGTTCTCATAACATCATGAGTTAGTAGGTATGATTATCTCCAGTTTACAGATCCAAACTAAGTTTAAGGATTATTATGTGTAGGAAAGAAAGTTAACTTCTCTGTGGAAGAACTGGGATTAAAATTCAAGTTTATCAATTTCAAAAGCCTTTTTTGGAACTATAATTATGGGAAATCCTGAGGGTTTGCCATTGAGTAAGTACATATTTCACTTTAAATATCATTGAGACCAGAGGTGCCTGGGTGGCTCAGTCGGTTAAGCAACCAACTTTGGCTCAGGTCATGATCTTGCAGTTTGTGAGTTCAAGCCCTCTATTGGGCTCTGTGCTCATAGCTGGGATCATGGATCCTACTTCAGATTCTGTGTCTCCCTATCTCTCTCTCTGCCCCTCCCCACTCATGCTCTCTCTCTCAAGAATAAATATACATTAAAAAAATTAAATATCATTGAGACCAATTTTGACTTTCAGATCAAACTGAAATTTTTATCAAGTAAATTGCATGTGTTGAAGGACATATATACCATAATAGCCACTTGTGGTTTTCAAATGGTAGGGCATGGTGGAAGTAGTGGGAATTGAGGGCAAGGAATATAACTGAGAAGACAATTTAAAAGCCTTTAGAAATTAAATACAAACCTTACGCCAGGAAGGAAGGAGGAACTTTGGCATGTTAGTACATGAAATGTCAAGGCAATCGATGAACAGTCCATTTCTTAGACAATGTGAGTATCTTAATGTTAACCAAACAATGAGGCATATTTAAGAATAAGATCCATGTGTGATATGGATCAGTATCTCAGATCTATGTTGGGTTGAACTAAGTGACAAAGCTATTTATTTAAGCACTAAATGAGGGCACCTGAATGACAACTTCTTAAGTTGATCTGGAATTTGATTGCTTCATAGGTGTAGTTCTTCAGATATGATCCCAACACAAATTTTGTTTCATGTATGGTTTTTATATCATGGCTTGTTTTCACACTGCTAATGTAAATTATATAATCAACTTTAACAATACTACTGCCAGATACTATACAAATATATAAAAATAATTGTACTTTAATTTAGCTTAAATCGAAAGCTATATACCTTTGATTAAATTACACTTAAATCAGACTACTAAATGATAGTATATGAAAATGTGCTTGTGAGGCGCCTGGGCGGCTTAGTCGGTTAAGCGGCCGACTTCAGCTCAGGTCATGATCTCACGGTTAGTGACTTCGAGCCCCGCATCGGGCTCTGTGCTGACAGCTAGCTCAGAGCCTGGAACCTGCTTCAGATTTTATATCTCCCTCTCTCTCAGACTCTCCCCTGCTCACGCTGTCCCTCTCTCTCTCTCAGAAATAAATAAAACATTAAAGTTTTTTTTAAATGTGCGTGATACTTACTTTAGAATTATAAATGATCACCTAGTTTTATTTTATTTGCTGTCATTTCATTTCTCATGTGCATATACACAGACTTTTAAGAACTATAAATAAGAAACCACAAATGAGTGATATGCAGCTAGAACATAAATTATTTTTATTCTAAGCTATAACTGGAACAGAAAATAAATTTTATGATACATTTCTGTCACTAATATAAATGTTAAAGAGCTGAAAATTTATGTTAGGAAGCACCCTCAACTAGATTGTGAAACAATGGATTCTAACAGCTTTGAAGGAGTTATTAGAGTGGTTTGTGTCAAAAATATGCATTCTAAAAAGTCCCTAAACATGTATTTATATAATTGGAGCTATTATGGTTTATTATATCAATTATCCATGTATTAAAGAAGAAAGAATCAACAGCTTAAAACACTCTCATTAGAGACTCTGGCAGTTACATGCAAGCAGCCCAATCTTGAGCTTTTGAGGAGGTTAAGAAAAAACAATTTAGATGTTCTTGGGAGGTCTTCTTTAATATTTCTAAACACAGCTTCTCCTTAGGACTAAAGATGCAGTGTATATTTTGATGATGATCAAATAAGAATAATAGGATTGTCACAGAAATCAAACCATATCCCATAAATTGTGTCAAGTGTTTTGGAATAAAAAGAAATTAAATAGGGGAGAAATTTGAGCTTTTAGAGACACTAACCATGAATGGTTTTCTGATTTCATTTAACTGACATCTATCTATGAAGACACAGAAAACACATTGTTCTTTATGATGTTGGGGAGAATTAAAGAATAATGGATAGCCTTTGCCATTAAGTGATATTGTTACTGTTCTCCTTTTTTCTTTTTTAAAGTGTATTTATTCTACATTGGGAGGAAAGGAATTCAATACAGGAAATGTTAATTAACTATATAGATCAAGAGCACAATAAATGCAATGTAGCCTTAATTGCCAAATGATTGGTAAACCATAAGAGCTACCACTTAAGAGAATGTGCAAATAAATCTCTGAGTTACATTGATCTTGTCAGTTTTCATCCAATGTCAGTTTCCAGGTGATTTCAGTGCAAAGAGAATATTTTCAGTGCAAAGAAAGGTGACAAAGACAACACTAGTTTAGGGGATTATGACAACATGTCCCAGTGGACTAAGATGATAATGATGTGATAAATACTGTCTCTTTTTCTTTCTCTAGAGACAGAGACCTCAGTAGAAGAACTTAGTAGCTGTTTCAACAAACACATAAGAACTATATTATTTCCCCTTGCAGTCAGTCATTGCTGATTTGCAGAAGAGTATTTGGAGACTCTGCCTCAATTTGCTACTGTAGAAATAACCAGTATAACCTAGATAACTTCATTTATCCCATGAGATATTCTTAGACATTTTTGTCCCTGTTTGATTTTTAGACACCTGAACTTCCTTCAAATGCAATATAAAAAAATTTCAATACATAGTTTATAGCAAAGAAGTATTAAAAAAACACGTTATTTTTGAGAGAGGGTACAAGTGAGCAAGGGACACAGAGGGAGAGAGAGAGAGAGAGAGAGAGATTGAGAATCCCATAAGGGGCAGAGAGAGAGAGAAAAGTGGGGCTCACCTGGGACTCATGTTTTACCTGAAGTTGAGTTTGTGCTCACCTGAAATGGGTCTTGTGTTCACCCAATTCAGGGCTCAAGCTCACCTGAAGTGGGGCACGAGTTCACCAGAAGTGGGGCTCATCCTCACCCAAAGTAGGGCATGAGCTCACCCAATGTGAGACACAAACTCAGGAACTGTGAGATCATGACCTGACCCCAAGTCAGATGTTTAATGACTGAGCCACCCAGGTACCCCCAAACACATGTTCTATGCTAATAACATGATTATAACTACTTTCCCAACCACCATACATTTGACTTCTAATTTCCTTATCTAGCCCATTGATTCAAAATTTATCATTAGCAAGTTATCATGAAAGTTAGAATTATATGAGGATATTGGCAATTCAGTACTAAGACAGGAAAAATTCAATAGCAGAAATACATCACCTATGACCATTCAACCGTGTAAAGAAAAAATGTAAGTAATATACACAAAATTAGTATAAGTTTAGTTGAAGATTTGCCTTGACAAATATTACTATCCTGTAGAATTTACTTTTATAACAGTTTATACATTTTTTATTTTTGAATTTAACAATATAATAACCATGATAAATACAAGTGTTTATTGAGTGATGATTGTAAGCCAGGCATTGTGCTATTTTATAAGAAATAACGTTTCTACTATCAAAGTAATACTAGGAAAAAACTAGAGGAGTTTATAAATGTAACAAACCTGAAAAACATAGCTGGGAAATAATAGAATAGACAATTTTATTTGATAAAGAAAATGTCATTAACCTTAATTTTTTTTTACTCTACTTTTATATATTGGTTCACTCTGTGCAGAATGTTTCTCAATCCCAGTATTTCATATTTGCTTCTAAAGGTCTTATGTATACCTTAAGGTGGGTTCAAACTACAGTTTTCCTGTGAAACCTTTCTAGACCCCTTCACTCAGAAGGATTTCCACCAATCCAAACTTCTGTAATGTAAAGAGAATACAGTTTTATTGAGCATTTATTACATTATACCCTGTTATTAAATTACACATGCAAGTATTTATTTACCCTATTTGGATTATGAAAGCTGAGAGGTCAAGAATTATGATCCAGTTCTGCTGAATCCTGCACAGACCTTATAAAATGAGCATTTGCTACATTTATGTTATACTCTTACCTCCAAAAATATGGTCTACTTATCTTAGAGTTTAATAAAATTTAAATTGCATCTTCAGAGTAACTTGTAAATAAAAATTCATGCACTATAGGAAAATATAATGGTTCTACTCTAATAAGTTAAAAAATATCAATAATAGGAACCATGATGAATAATAACATTACAAGTACCATGTTAATATAAAACAGATTTATAAAATTGAAAAAAATATTTACTTTGATTCCCCCCCCCCAAGTATTGCAGTATTTAGAAAAAGATAGTGAACAATCTTGTACGGTATTTACTACAATAATAACAGAATTCAGGTAATGGCTTTAGTTTTATTTTTTGTGTGTGTACATGTTCCATTAATTGAAAAATCTTTCAAAAGAGAAAAACATAAGCATTAGCAGGAAAGATTTTGAAAATGCCCAGAATATAAATGCCACCCATTTCAAAGTAATTACACAAAGGTTGTATATGGGATGAGGTCGCATTGATGTTAGGGGATTGAAGTTTCATCAAGCCAGTAACTAAAATATTTAGTATTTTTCTTTCTTGTGTTTACTTAGGTAATGGCTAGTTTTGAAAACAGTGATTTAGGAGATTCTACTTTATTTCTGATAAATACTAAGAAAAGACCAGAAATAACACAAATGTCCTCAAATACCTAAATGCCACATTTTCTCAAAAAGCAAATGGAATTTGTTACTTGTGAAATTATTTCTGACATTTGTAACCAGTCGTGCTATTCAGATTGTTTTTGTTAAAGCATTTGTACTTTAAAGTACTGTTGAAGCAAATTTTGAAAAACAAAATTTGGTGTCTAAGAAAACTGTTTTTTATCATTATCTCTTGAAAGCTTATGAAAATAGACTGTCCATACCAAACCTCTCCTGTTTCTTTTATAACTACTGGGGTGGGCATGGGGGGTAGGGCATATATTTGAATACAAAACTAAGAATATGCCATTTGTTTATGTTGACAATGATGATGATTTTGAAGATGGCAAATGAATGTACTGAGGTATTTGTATTTTTTAAAATATTTCAGCCAGATGATTTCATGTAATTTTCATATTTAAGTTATAAAGTTGAACATAATGCCAATTCAAAAATAGACGTGTGGCTTACAACAGACATGAAATGCAGAAACAAATGTCTTAAAGTATTGAGAGAGCTGAGTCCCAATAACCGACATGGCTAGTTTATTCCTGAGGTTGTTAATCTGACACAGGCAAAGCAGGTCACCAGGATATAATGTTATACTCACATCAGTTGCCTATATTTAAACTATTGTTAGTTCGTACTTCCTTGTTTATAGTAAATTAATTTAAAAACATATTTTATTTACCCACCAAGGTTATTTTGGACCTCTGGAAAGTTATTTTATATACAGTTTAAGAAAGCAACAAGAATTTTAGGCCTAATATAGTGCCATGAGTGTAGAAGGCGGAGACCAGCTTCTCTGAATATCATACAGCCAGTTTTCTTCAAATTTCCATGAAATGTCTAGTATTCATCTTTCACGTGGAGGGAGTTTTTATGTGTTATCCCAATGATAGGTCAACATTTTAAATGAATTAGGAGACGACACAAATCTACTATTTGAAACAAAATGGCATCCCTGAAAGATGACTGTGAAAGAGTTTCAGGGAACTCCACTGAGAACTTCAAATTCCAGAATGGCAAGAGATCTCCTTGTGTGAGAAGAGCTGCCTCTGACAAGATGGGTGGATGGGGCTAGATGAAGCCATTATTTGGATGAGCACTACTGTATAAACAGGAAAATATTGAAAATTCAGAGGAGCTGACATTTGTTAATCTTTTCTGCACAAGTGTTTGAAATTTCCTTCAAAGATCTGATGTAAGTCTGATGTAAAAGGAAATGAATATTATTCCAATTTGGTAGTTCAATGACCGAGAAGGACTTCAAGTGCAAAGGGAGCATCACACAGGAGAAAGGAGGAAACTGATTGCAGGAGGTATATAGGAGCCCAGGAAACACTAGATTTTTGGTACAGTTTTAAATTACATATTTAAATTTCAAAAGAGATGGTTATTTTGGGGTTAAATTTAAGAAGTAAAGAAAAATATTGTCTTATTTATTGTTTCAAGGAATTCATCAACATTTGAAGAGACTATAATATACCAGGTAGAAAAAAAATCTGTATATATAAACACCAAGTGTTCCATCTTAATGAATTGCTTTCCAAAATCTTTATGTCTCCTCTACATCTGCCTTTGTCACACAGACAACACTTTTCAACCATAAGTGGAACTCTGAAACACTTGCTAATGTTCTTAGACTCAAAGGAGATGGGACATCTGGCTCTCACTTTGTCCCAGATATGCTCTATTTATTGCAGCTGTTTAAATTTCACTTCCTTCTTGACCTGGATGTAATCAGTCTTTTACAGTGACCCCACTTTGAAAATGCATGCTATTGGATTCTCCGGTATTTTCTCCATATATTTGAATTATTTAAAGGGTATAATTCACATGTTTTCTTTTTTATTTATTTATTTTTACAAATAGTTTATTGTCAAATTAGTTTCCACATAACACTCAGTGCTCATCCCCACAAGTGTCCTCCTCCATGCCCATCCCCCCTCCCCCCCACATCCATCAGTCCTCAGTTTTTGTCAGCATTCAAGAGTCTCTCATGGTTTGCCTCTCTCCCTTTCCCCCACCATTTCCGCCCTTCTTCTCCCCCTTGTTCCTCCGTCAAGTTCCTCCTAATCCTCCTATACGTGCAAACATATGATATTTGTCCTTCTCTGCCTGACTTATTTCGCTCAGCATAACACCCTCAAGGTCCATCCATGTTGCTACACATGGCCAGATTTCATTGTTTCTCGTTGCCATGTAGTATTCCATGGCATAGATAAACCACATCTTCTTGATCCATTCGTCCGTTGATGGACACTTAGGCTCTTTCCATGTTTTAGCTATTGTGGAGAGTGCTGCTATGAACATTGGGGTACATGTGCTCCTATGCATCAGCATTTCTGTATCCCTTGGGTAAATTTCTAGCAGTGCTATTGCATGTTTTCTTTTTTAATAAGACATATCAGTAATTGTTTTGTGATGAATATCTTCTGTAATTACTGATTTAAAATTATACATCTCAAATAACTAGGTAGATTTGTTCTAGAAAAAATATTCTAGGACAGCTGATAAAATATTTTTATATGCTTAAGAAATATCATATAAGGGGCACCTGGGTGGCTTAGTCGGTTAAGCGTCTGACTTTCGCTTAGGTCATGATCTCATGGTTCATGGGTTCGAGTCCCGCATCGGGCTCTGTGCTGACTGCCAGCTCAGAGCCTGGAACCTGTTTCAGTCTGTGACTCCCTCTCTCTCTGACCCTCCCCTGCTCACGCTGTCTCTCTCTCACCTAGAAATAAATAAAACATTAAAAAAATTTAAAAAAAGAAATATCATATAAAATTTATGTTTTATTAGTGCAAAAATAGAATTAGATGATGAGTAAAAAATTCATAGAGACTATTATTCTCCTTATTATTGCAATTTCTAGTGTTAGTTTAATATAAAATTGGTTAACTTTCTCTCAGCCCAGGTCTACACTCATATGTGTCAGCCAAGTAGATCTGAAGATTTTTCTTTTTTTATTCTTCTGGCAATGGTACTGGATCTCTAAAGACTATGACCGCTTTTTGGTTTACATATTTAAGATATATTTGTAAATTTAAGCAATATATACACATGATCTGCAGTAAAAAGCAGCATTGCATAAACACCTGACCACAAAAATATATACATATATGGTTGGATCATATGAAATTATCATTTTCGTACATCAAAAATAGCACTTAATATATGTCAGATATATAAGGTAATTTATGTATATTATTCAGTTTAACCCTTTGAAAGCTCTATTAGGGTAGGTATTTTAAAATTTCTCCTTCATGGGGCATCTGGGTGGCTTAGTAGGTCGAGCATCCCACTCTTGATTTTGTCCCAGGTCATGATCCCAGGGTTATGAGATTGAGCCCTGTGTCAGGCTCTGCACTGAATGCTGAGTCTGCTTAAGATTATCTCTGTCTCTCTCTGTCTCTCTGTCTCTCTCTGTGTGTCTTCCTCTACATGTGTCCCCTGCTTGTGCATCTTTCTCTCTCTCTAAAACAAAAACAAAAACAAAAAACAATTCTCCTTTAAGGAAATGATACAAAGAGCATAACTTATCCAAATTAAAATAATTAAATGGTAGGTAGAATTTAATCTCTGTCATTCTCACTGAAGATGGTATGCTCCCAAACACAGTGACTATGTTAATATGTTTAATTTTTTAAATGTTTATTTATTAATTTTGAGAGAGACAGAGACAGAGTGTGAGTTGGGGAGGGGCACAGAGAGAGGTAGACAAAGAATCTGAAGCAGAATCCAGCAGAAAGCCTGATGCTGAGCTTGAACTCATGAACTGTGAGATCATGACCTGAGTCACACAGGTGCCCCGATATATTTAAGTTAAATGCTTATATCTTTTTTATATAGTTCCATATATATTCAAGAAAGAATCTTTCTTCATTCCTATGTAAGAGGAGGAATTTTCCATACTTGGAAAACAAGTCTCCTCTATGTCTCTCTTACTTTCCAATCTCAAGATTTATCAAGCAAGCCATTATGTTTTCTTTGTTTAGGTATTTATCATATACATTACTTAATTGTCTTCTATATATTATAATTATTTTAAATGGAAAACAATAAGTATTTATAGGTTAATGATTATACAAGTACTGATATAGAGTCAGTACAATTCAGTCTATAAAAGTAATTTAATCCCAAGTAGCTAAACCAGTGCTACTACAAGGATAATATTCCACAAAACAAAATTTTACTGTTAGAGACTTTGATTTCTGACCAAGATGGAGTAACAGTGTTCAGATTTACCTTCCTGCCTAAAACTCCAAAAAACTGGATAAAGTATATGAAATTATTTTCAAGACACTAGATATCAAACAGTGAAAAATAGGGATCCCTTAGGGCTGGGAGACAAATGAGGTAAGCCTTCTAAGACTCTGTAGGAAGCAGTGCAGTGAGGGGGAATCCAGGAGGGACCTGGCAGATTCCTTGAGTTGAAAAGACAAAATTGAGAGTTGGGAAGACCAATCCAGCTAGAATTAACAAGACAGAGTAGCAGAGAGCAGAGATCTGCACAGAAAAGGAATGCTGGAGAAATACAGAGGGTCCCCCTTGAGTATTCAGCCTAGTACTGATCAGTGCATTTGTCTGAAGAAACTACTGGAGACTGAGGAAAGAGCCACTCAAAAGTATTTGCATTCATGCAGGGCTGGGAAGAGTGATTGTTCTTACCAGCCACACTGGAAAGCTTCATGATTTGTGGCATTGGTAGAGCACATAGAAGGGTATTATCTCAGTAGTGGGGAATAACGTGCCTTAGATTTAGTGTTGCTATTGCCTTGTCTAAGTTAGAAATCTTAAAGACATAATCCGAAGGATCAAATTTTTCCAAGGATCCTTGAGTCAACCAATATAATTCACCACTTTAACGAAAGAGAAGAAAAACATATTATCATCTAAATAGATGCATAAAATACATATATGCATAATATACTCCCTTTTAAAATAAAATATTCAGCAAACTAAAAATATTTTTGGCATATTTATGCAATTGACTATAGCACAGAAATAAAAGACAAATTCAGCTATACTTAAGAACATGAAAGCAAAATGTTTAGTGAAGCCACATACAATGATTACATATATTTGATATCATTTATAAGAATTCAAAGAACAGGCAAAATTTATCTGTGATAACAAGAATTAAAAGGACAGCTGCTTCTGGAAGAATAGATTGACTTAAAGGGGCACAGGACAACTTCTGAGGTAATGAAAATATTTGTTATATTGAATGGGTAATGGTTATATCTATAGAATTATCAAAATTGCATTTTAGTTATCGGAATTTTGTTGCATGATAATTATACATTAACAATACACTGAGGGGAGCCTGGGTGACTCAGTCAGTTAGGCATCCGAGTCTTTATTTCAGCTCAGGTCATGATCTCACAGTCTGTGGGATCAAGTCCCATGTCAGACTCTGCACTGACAGCTCCAAACCTTCTTGGGATTCTCTCTCTTCCTCTCTCTCTGCCCCTCCTCTGTTCTCTCTCCCTTAAAATAACTAAATAAACATTAAAAAATAAAACAAAACAAGGAAATCTGAGTGTCTCAGTTGATTAAAGTGTCCAACTTTTGATTTCACCTCAGGTCATGATCTCTAGGTTTGTGAGATGGAGTCCCATGTCTGACTCCGTGCTGTTACTGTGGAGCCTGTTTGGGGTTCTCTCTTTCTCTCCCTCTCTCTCTCAAAAATAAATTAAAAATAAACATTTTTTAAAAAAATAACATACTTAAAATAAAAATTTAAAAGCTGCTGTTCTTACACATCAGTATTTCTTTTAATTTGTCCATGTCATTTTCCTACTTTAATCATCTCCAACTTTTTGATTTCCTCTTCTTTTCAGATTTGCTTCTGTTGTGATTTCAGGAAATCTTAACTGCACCCGCCCATTTATTTCATGCTTCATAACATCCATAATATCAATCTCTTAGCACTATGCATTGGATTATCTGTTGTCAAGTTGGTAATATCATCATCCCTTTCTAAATTCCCTACTACACTATAAAGGAGACAAGCACTACAATTTCCATACTCCCTTCCAATGTTTCTAAGATAAAGTTGGTCACTGAGAAGAACTCACTTGATATTTGGAAACTGGGATAGAAAGGGAGCTCATTATTCTCAAAAGCATTTGCAGAACAGTTGTGAGAGTTGTGTACTTTAGGTGCGCTCTTGAGTAGTACACATCTTAGTACTGCAACCTGACAGAGTGGGAGCCTTCCAGTGACTTCCCTTGAGAATTACCCACTTGAGTCTTTGAGATGGTTCTAATGTGCAGCTTAAGTGAGAGACATAAATATAGAATGTTGAAGTTGTAGTTTTCTGACAGAGTAGATTGTTTTCCATGCCATGAACTCAAATTGTTAGTGGAAAGAGACTTGGCTCTCACATCTTCCTTCCAATCATTGTAAAACCTCCATTAAAACACTTCATACTTGGAATTCATAGAGGACACTTTTGTCCTGAGTGACCTCTAATTCCCCCATAATTAATACATTTTTTGAAAATTATCTCTTTATAGGTTCATCTCCCATACTTACCTATGTTACTTTACCCATGCAGTCGTGGTTCCACAAACACTTGACCATTATAATAGCCAAAACTAATTGAATTCTAGTTGAATATACATTCTCAGAGAAATGAAACAGATTGGCCAGAATTTACTAATTTGGATACTCAGTTGTGTAGGACTTAGGTAGAATAATCTGGAATTGAAGTATTGGTTACACTTGAGAGTTTTTCTCCCTTTGTGAAACATGAAACAGTGTAGAAGGATACCAGCTTCTGTTCTCTGTCTTTTTTCCCTCCCCTAACAACACACATACACATCCCATAGCAATAGGAGCCAAAGTGCCACCTGGCTTCTGGAACCACCTTCTGTGTTTCAGTGGTATCTACCTAATTTAGGAGGAGCAAGCAAAAACCAAATATCTAAGTGATCTCCCAGCCTACTCTTCCCTATCCCCTATCAAGTTTTCATATCCTAAAGGTATCATTCTCTGCCCTTGATGCACATTAGAATCATCTAAGGATTAAAAAAAAAAACAACCCAAGCTCCATGCTCTGTCACTTTGATTTATTTGATCTGGGATGGGACTTGTGCATCTAAATTCTAAAGTTTCCCAGGTGATCTAATACACAGACATGATTGAGAACCACTGTCTTAAAGAGAGAGGGTATCCAAAAGAGCATCTCTTTTCAAAACTGATTATTTAAAAAAATCAAATTCACCTAAAATTAGAGAAAAAAATGAAAATTGACTCTTACATAACAGGACCAAGATTTAGTAATTATAACTTTGCCATTAAAATTGAGATACAGTTGACATGTAATGTTTGTTGATTTCAGGTGTACACCACAACTATTCGGTATCTATATATATTGTGAAATGGTGACCACAATAAAATCTAATTAACATCCATCAACACACACGGTTACAATTTTTTTCTTTTGATGAGAACTTTTAAAATTTACTCTTTTTGCAACTTTCAAATATGCAGATACATAACTGGAAGTTTTTGTCTTTTGAATCCTTATTTCCACCCTCCTCCAAGCCCTGATCACCACCACTCTGTTCTCTGTATCTGTGAGTTTGTTTGTGTGTTTGTTTAGATTCCACCTATTAAGTGAAATCATATGGTTTTTAACTTTCTGTCTGAATTATTTTACTTAGCATAATGCCCTCAATGTCCATCATTTTATTGCAAATTCTGTCATTTTTGGCCTATGTTTTTCATGATGTGTTCTAAAATATGAATGTAATTTCACTGTTAACTTTAATATGAACCACAAATATCTCAACACTTTTTTCTCCCATGGCCAC
Source organism: Crocuta crocuta (assembly GCF_008692635.1). Lineage (NCBI taxonomy): Eukaryota > Metazoa > Chordata > Mammalia > Carnivora > Hyaenidae > Crocuta > Crocuta crocuta. The sequence goes on from NW_027532406.1 coordinate 9,518,328, forward strand.
AGTATCATTATCATATCCCCAAATTACAATAGTCCCTTAATATCTATAGGCAGTTCACATTTTAAATTTCAGTTGTTGGTGAAACATCCTTCCACAGTAAGTTGTTTAATATTATGTCTTTTAAATCTCTTTTAACCTAAAATACCACTTCTGTCCCTTTATGTTTTATGTCATGAGGCTATTGGGAGACAATGGTCAGTTTACTTTTAGGATGTATCTAATGCATCCTCTTAGTGTCTTTACATACATCTCTATCTTCCACATTTCTTATAAAGAGAATTTTGGATCTATGGACTTGACTAAATTCAGATTTAAAAATTAGGTAAGGGGGGGCACCTGGGTGGCATTTGTCGGTTAAATTTCCAACTCTTGATTTTGGCTCAAGAGTTATGATCTCATGGATGGTGAGATATAGCCCTGCATCGGTCTCCACCTTGACAGCAAAAATCTTAGTATTCTCTCTCCTCTCAGTCTCTCCCCTGCTCATGTTTTCTCTCTTTCTCAAAATGAATAAACTTTTTAAAATTAAGTAAGAATAAGTTAACAATGAAGCTGTGCATTACATATTGTATCCCAATAGTATACACATATGTCTTATTATCTTTCTTAGTTAGATAAAATTAATTTGGGCATTCAAGTTGCTATAGTCCAATTCCTCCATTACAAAGCTTTATATTACCCCTGTTGACGCTTTGGCCACTGTAAATATTCAATTCCTAATCCATTTTTAATATAATGGTGTTAGCTTGATACATTATTTAGTAAGAACAGTAAAGTGTTGAATTTTAAAAAAGTCTTTTGCTGTATATTTATTAGATGGAGTTTTTTGTAAAGAAGAGCTTTTCCTACCACTCATGGTTATGTATTACCTTAAAATATATACTAGACAAAGCAGGAAAAAAAATCTTCCAGATTAAAAACTTAGTGCAACAGCTACTTCCAAAAAGAATTCAGAGTCCTTTGACCTACTTATTGATTTATTTCAAACCATCTTAAGGCTATAATGAATAATAGAAATTGAATCATTTTTAACTATTAGGATCTAAACTTTGAACAAAAAGGAAAGGTAAGTAGAGATTCCTATCCATTCCTTAGCCCAGACTTTCTGCAAAGACGGTAAATAGTTTCCATTTCCCAGAAACTTAGAAGAATTTTTGCTAAATGTAATAATACAACTGAACTTAAAAAGACAGGGACAATGTAGAATTGACATTCTGATAAGAAAACGGATGTCCTAGGGGAAACTAGAAAGGAGCCATTTTAGGAAACTGAAATAGGCATGAGGGAGATGTCATTAAAACTGAACAAAATATGAAAACAATACAGTTGATGTAATAACAATGATTGTACTTATGCAACACATACATTTTGTGAAACTACATAACTTACTAAACTACTTATGATGAAATAATATGATGTTTGAGATTTTCTTCAAAATAATTCAGTAGTGGGAGGGCACATAACATTTGGAGTGACACAAGATTGTACTTGTATTGGTGTTGATGAAGTGAAGTGGGCCGTACAAGGAGTTTTGCTAGACTATTCTCTCTACTTTTCTGTATTTAATTTTTTCACTGAACATCTGTGAATTCTTATTGATTTTCAATATATGGAATGTCATATACAGTGCATATGTCACTTTGGAGGTAGCTCTTTATTATGCATCTGACTTTTGATATGATTTTTAAAATATTTAATAAATTTTAAGACTGCAAAACAATGGTTTGTTTCTATAGAAAAATCATTAAATTCCTAGCAAGGTATTAAAATCTCTATCACTATTTTTTCTCCTCTTTGATAAATATAGATGAAATGGTATCTCTTTCACTAATTTAATGGAGCAAGTTATTCAATCTGAAGGCAGAGCTAGAAGCAGTAATTCTTCTTAGGCTAATTGACAGGAATATCTCATAATTATTAATGTTTTTAAAGTTAGGCTTACATGAAATAAAATGTCAAAGTTATTAGCCTCATATCAATGGTCCTGTTCAGAAGAAAATTTTGAAATATGAGATCAAAGCACAGATATTAATGTGCTATCAAGGAGTATATATGAAGACCCACTGTTGGTAAGTTGACATCTTAATTCAAATTGTGGCAAAAGCAAACTTATTGAATGGCCTTGTTATTTCAGCATGTAAAATTGAATTTTGAATAAAGAATATCTTCATTTCTGTGGGTGATGGTTGGATAAAAAGATTTGAATTAGTGTCTTTGTAGGTGCCTATTTATTATGCATCTAACATAAACTTCACTAACAGAAGAATAGTTAAGGAATCCTATATTCAGCTTTATTTCTTAAAACAGCTGAACTATATTATATAGTTATAATATATATTATATATAATAAAGGTAAACTTTCAGAGAAATTATGTTAAAGCATAGCATAGATGACTTATTGCTTGACTCTTTATTTTAAACATCAATCTATGTTTTTTACTGTAAGTAATTAAATCGATGTTTCCAATAGTTTGTTCCATGTAATAAGAACTCCATTAGAGCCTCTAGATAAACACAGGGAGAGGATCCTTTGGTTAAATAAGTTTGGAAAACATATACATTCTTTTGAGGACTTATAAAGCATGTGTATATTTCTGAGAGGATACCGAGAAAGACTGCCAAGCTTCATTTAATCCAACATTTCACAAATATATCTAACTACAAAACTCTGCAGTTACATTATACCTATTGTGGAACTCTTGTGGAACTAGAGTTGTTTTCTTTCTTTCTGCAAAAACTATCTGACATGGACTGTGCTACTGTACTAGGTCCAGGAATTACAAAGGTGAGGCTATGCACAACCACTGCCATTATCATGTTTATAGTCTTGTGGTTAAACGAATTTTGTATCTCCTCTGTCTATGGCTCTTACTTAATACCTTTTTCTTTAAACTTTTTTTAAATGTTTTTTATTTCTTTCTGAGAGAGAGAGAGAGAGACAGCGTGAGCAGGGGAGGGTCAGAGAGACAGGGAGACACAAAATCTGAAACAGGCTCCAGGCTCTGAGCTGTCAGCACAGAGTCCGACGTGGGGCTCAAACCCAAGACCTGTGAGACCTGAGCCGAAGTCGGACGCTTAACCGACTGAGCCACCCAGGCACCCCAATATCTTTATGTTATTGTTTCTCAACCTGTGGGATGAAATATATAAAGGATATTTCTAAATCATCTGGGGATATTTGCCAAAATACACACATTTATTATCCCTACCTCCAATGTTATTTTTTCCAATATTCACATATATTTCCAAGAAGGAAAAAAATCTGCATTTAAATAATATCTACTTTGATTCTAAAATATATCCTTTCATTTTATAGCTACTGTCTTAGTTGCAAGAAACCCTTCAACTCACCCATGATGTCAGTATTCTGTATGCTAAACCAATACTCATCTATCTCTTTCCCCCACTGTTTTCCTTCTTCTTTTTTTTTTTTTAACATCAGCCTATATAGCCTTTGTTTTAATCTCTCTTTGATAGTGATGATTAGTGGTCACTGGTCATGAGTTTTAATCAGATAGGAGAATTCCTCCTAATAGTTAGCTATTACATCTCACAGTCAGTAAGCTTATTATAAAACACTATTAAGAAATGTGGATGGCTACTCTATACAAAGCATAATAGAAATGTAAAGAAGCTTAAGTCAGGGAAACACCTCTTGAAAGTGTTTTAAAGGGGTTTACTTATGAACAGTTAGGTTGAGGGAAATACATTCATTCAATCAAGTACAAATGAAATCTGAGAATGGAGTAAGAATCATTGAGCTGGAGTTCTCTCTGGAAAGCAATGGTCCACTTCTGCTCAATGAGTAGAGCTTCTAAAATGATAGATCAGAATAAATAAAGTCACAGTAGATAGACATTTAGAATAAAGCTATATTTACAATTATTTGCCTAGATCAGAAAATGGTAACAGAGAAAAATTGGCAAGGTAATTTGGGATTAGATTGTAGAAAGAAAGATCGGTAATTTCGAAAGCAAAATTAAGATTAAGGCCCAAAAGGAGAAACCTCGTGAATTTTCTCATTTTCTTCCTTTCACGAGTATTTTATTTATCATTGCCAAATCACTTGTCCTAAACTTGTAAAATGCCTAAAGAGCTCCACCTAAGAAAACAAAGATCATTCAAAGCTCTAGAACTCACATACAAATACTTCCTATTCTGAGCAATAAATTGTACGGTGTATTTATAAACCACAATTATAAAAAGATCATTTTTCTTTATTATTATGCTGAGAGTATATGTTATCAAACTTACTTTCTTATTTCAGAAATATTCCTTTTTTAGTAATGATGACCAGAAACTCTAGACAGCTGTCATGTGCTCATGACTGAGCTGATTGTCTGGGTTGCCACCTTTTGATAGGTTGTGGATAAGCAGATACAGAGAGCAATCCTTCAGCTCAGCCTTCTCCCATTATTCTGGAAAAACCTCTAATTTGCCTCCCTGTTACAACAGTAACAGCATCTTTTGGAATATATTTGCATATGACTCAGGTGATGGATTTTGAGAGGTACATGAGCATGCCTCCAGCAGGGTGTGAGGGGTATACAAAAGATCCCTCTTTACCGTTAAATATGGAATGTCCGAAAAGGTTCAATGTCAGAAAAAAATCTAGAGGCATTTGTTTCGTACCTATCTTGTAGCTGAAGAAGCTCAGATGACAAGACTGTCAACTTGTCAGTTTTATGTGTACAAAAGAAATTTCAACTAAAAGTCAAGCTGAAAATGTCATCTTTTGTAAAAGCACTCCTTAGACTGCATTTTCAAAAGGGATGTATTTTTGCACTCTTGCCAAAATGCAATTACATGCATAGTTGCACAGGCAAATACATGGGAATATTTTCATAAGAGTAATTTATGGTAAACAAGTGCAATTAAAAACTGAGAAGGTTTTTTCCTCTGTGCAGTTATGTGACTAATAGGACAGCAAACTGTATTACAGAGAATTTAGAGAGGACAGAAAAGTGTTTGCCAGCACAGTCACTGCTGTGTCTTAGGGGCATCAGCATACTGATTCCACCTATTTCTTAACCTAAGTGGGGTCCCCAATAGTTTTCAGTTTGAAGGGGTCCCCTTCAAAGCACAAAGGAAATAAAAAACAGAGAAGATGCATTTATCCAAATATGAACTAGATTAATGTTTACAAAAAGGAGCTTTATCTTCTGACTTGAAAGATTTTTCCTTGAATATTGTCGATGACCAGCAGGAATTCTAATGGCTCTCTTATAGACACTCCCTATCTCAGACCAAACTTTCCCAAAGCAATCTGTGATAAATGGTTCATTCTCTTGTTCATTATTTTCTAGGAAAAGAATCCAGAAAAAAACAAAGACAAAAGCAAAAACCCATGAGCAGTTGACATCCATTTCTTCTTGTTTATTTTTCTGGGAAAATGGGAATGAGTAGCCTTCTTCAACTAATAGTCCTTCAAAATGGGATAAAATCTTCAAAGCTCACTTAGCCATAGTTATATCTGGTATGGTTCTCACCTGTAATATGGTGACAAAAGAAAATGCTCCAACAGAACTAACGGGAAAGTCTGTGGATTCTAGCAGATATATGATGAGACAATGCAAATAAAGGACCAGCATTAATGCAAATGCAAGAAAATGTATACATGTTTTTGAATATTGATTACACCTACCTGGGGGAATTGCTCAAGCTTAGTATGCACATGTAAAAATTCACAAATGTCATTATAAAAGGTGGACTTCATCTCTCTTTCATGACTGTGATCATTAGGTGTGCCTCAGTGGTAAGCATTATAGTGCCCCACTTTGACATTCCTGCCTATTCCAGCATCAATGTTATGTTAAGAATATGAAGTCTAGAGACATATGTTAAAATGTGAGTGAGGAATGGGTCTTCTTTGTAAAGGAGGCAAAAACTCAACCTTCTGTAATATGAGTAGTAAGTGCCATTTCTCCACAGCTAACCCAAAATAAAAATAAGCAAGTTGAGCCCTTGGTAAGGGATATCACCTCTGACTCAGGATTCTGCTTTCTCTACAGATGCCATGTTACTTTTGCACATAAAATGCAGAAAATTTATGCATGCATTTGGAAAGAAATGCATCAACCACAAGAAATAATATTTGGCTTGGAAAGGGCAATTAGAAACATGAGCACAACCTAACAGCATAAAAACAACAACAAACAGTTCAAATTCCATGAGTCCTCAGTGATTGGTGGCAAATGAAGGGGACTGCAAAATACAAATAATTCAAAATTCATAAAATTTGATCAAGTTGGAACTGACAGAGAAATACAAAGATAAGCAATGATATCAGCTAACCTAGAAATGTAAGATATGTGCTTTTAAAGAGAACATTTTATTAGAGTTTAAAGGAAAGGCAAAACAGCAGGTGCTGGTGGAATGCTTTGTATTTTCATAGGAAGCCAGAAAAGAAGACAAGAGAAAGACTTCCCAGTACTGACAATAGTGAGTACAAACAAGTTCCAGAATCTTGATCAAATTTTTATTTTGGGTTTAGAATAATGATAGCATAAAAATATATTTATATATTGTGTGGAACAGGATCGAATTATGTATGATAAATAAGAGAGGAAACCCAGACTAAAACTTTCATCATAAAATAAATACACTTGTTTGCTCTGCAATTCAAATTTTAGGACAAAAAATGGTCAGAGTATGAATTTCGATGATTAACATAATAGATAAATAAACTGAGGAATATTCTTCCTTAGCTGTGTTTTGTTTCTCTATTGCTATTACCTAGGATTGAATTTCTCAGTGTAGGTGTATTAATGAAGAGTGATGGTTGGAGAGGATGGGGTAAACAGGTGATGGGTATTAAGGAGTGCGCTTGTGATGAGCACCGGGTGTTGTATGGGTATGTTCAATCACTATACTGTACACCTGAAACCAATATTACAGTGTATGTTAACTAACTGGAATTCAAATAAAAGCTTAAAAAATACCTAACCCCTCCTCTCCTCCAAAATGAGTAATGGTTTAATCTGCATAATTACCTGGTAGATTTGTTAACCCACAGGTTGCTGGACTCCATCCTCAGAGTTTCTGATTCAAAAAGTCTGGGTGGGGCTGAAAGTTACATTTCTAAGATGTTCCCAGAAGATGTGGGGTTGCTGCTCTTTGGACCACACTTTGAGAACTACTGGTTTAGGGGAACATATGTTAACATATAATGAAAGTTTTCATTAACACAGAAAGGGAACATAAAATTAAGGAAAATTCAGGTATTATTTCTCAAAACACCTAATATGCAATGTACTTTTAAATATTACCAAAAAATACTGTCCCCCAGTGGATGATACAAAGAAGACTTTGTTCAAAACTTGAATTTGGGGAGCACCTGGGTGGCTGAATCGGTTAAGCATCCAACTCTTGATATCAGCTGGGTTCATGATCTCTGGTGAAATCAAGCCCTGCATAGGGCTCTGTGCTGACAGTACAGAACCTGCTTGGGATTCTCTTCCTCTCTCTGCCCTTCTCCCCATCTCAAAATAAATAAATAAACTTTTTTAAAGAAAGACTTGAAATTGGGGAGAAATATTAAACCAAACTCTGTTGAAAGAAAAAGTTAGTAGTTTTAAGAACTGGAGTGAGCAGTGGAAATGGATTAGATGAATTTATGAGGAGATTTGTCAGTGTGACTGGGCCGTGTGTTTGTTAATAATACTTATCTAATTAGGCCCTTATTGTCCACAGAAACTGGGAAGTAGGGATTCTACCTTTTTTTTAAAGTTTCTTTATTTTGAGAGAGAGAGAGAGAGAGGAGGGAGGAACAGAGAGAGGAAGAGAGAGAGAGAATCCCAGACAGGCTCCACACTGTCAGCACAGAGCCCAAAACAGAGCCTGAACTCAAAAACAGCGAGATCATGACCTGACCTGAAACCAAGAGTCACACACTTAACTGAATGAACCATCCAGGTGCCCCTGGATTCCATCTTTTGTGATAATTATGTTTCATAAGGATGGCTCCCAGATGCTTAAGAAAGACATTCCTGTGTTGTAACACTGGCAAGACACTGAGAGGTTTATATCCCAAAGGGGCAGAGAAAGACTGACAATAGCATGTTTTGACAGTAAATACTCTAACAGAGGTGAGAAGTCTATAGTCAGGGAGAAACCTGCCTAAAGTTTAGTCATCCTGAGGGGCACATTAAGGCCCTCTTGATTAGTATTCAGGATGAAAGTATCACACGTGTTGTTCCCCAAAATTATTTGTCATAAAACTCCTCTTTTGGAGCACTTGTGGGGCGCCTGGGTGGCTTAGTTGGTTAAGCGTCTGACTTTCGCTTGGGTCATGATCTCGCAGTTCGTGGGTTCAAGCCCCGCGTCGGGCTCTGTGCTGACTGCCAGCTCAGAGCCTGGAGCCTGTTTCAGAGTCTGTGATTCCCTCTCTCTCTGACCCTCCCCTGCTCATGCTGTCTCTATCTCTCTCCTAGAAATAAATAAAACATTTTAAAAAAATTTAAGGAGCACTTGTGCTATTGTTTTTTTCTAAAGAATAAGTGCTAAGAAACATGGTTCTGTGAGAAGGTTTGTGCACAAAGTTAAAAAGATCTGAGTGAATGTTCCTTAATCTATGTATGCTGTTAATTACCAGACCAAACTGTATATTTTTCCAAGGAGGAGCTACATAAAGGGATAAATGGCACAATCAGGCCTTGAAGCCTAGGAGTAGGAAATACATAAGGTCGATGAATTTTGTAAAATCTGGTACTTATTTTTAGAATGCTAACACATCAATTAACTTTGATGTGAATATGTTCCATATGCATATGGCAGCAGAGATACTTAGCATCTTGAGATGTATGCATGTATTTTTAGGTACATATGTGCTGTCAAAAGTAAGTGCTCCTGGTATCACATTCATATGCACAAATGCAACCTGGCCTTTATTCTTTCACATTCTTTATCTTTCTCCCCACTGTCTCAATTAACATAGAGACAAGTAGAGATTTGTATCTTTGATGTAAGTTATTTTTAATTATTTATTTGGACATGCTGTCCAAACATTATTCTCAACTTATGATAAAATACTAGACAACTTTAAAAAATTTATGTATTTTTCCCTTGATTTAAAAACATATTTTCATTGTTTAGATTCATTGTATGATAAGACATATAAAAATCAGCAGTGCCCAGATACGACTCTCCAACTCTCTATTCCCACAGAGAAAAATACACATCTAATTCTTTGAGGAAGTATTTGTCACTATATTTATAATTTATAAATTACATGCTTGTGCATGTATTGATTTTTTAACTATGCATGTTACCTACTGACTCCCTAAAAAGTAAAATGATGGTTTGGTGCTCTCACCAATTCCCTCTGACTCAAAGTCATATGTTAGGCATTCTCCAAGTTTCTGTAATATATTTTCATTATTATTAAGTGCATAATAATGCATAGTACCATTCACAGTAGAGATACATGCCTTACTATGATTACATTTCCTTCCTTAGACATCTCTCTACTCTCCACCCGAGTTTCATTATTTAATTTGCCTGTCAGTCCTTTTCCCTAACTGGACTAAAAACAAAAAAAGGACCGATGCTGAGCATTGTTTCATGTGTCTGTTGGCCATCTGGATGTCCTCTTTGGAGAAGTGTCTGTTCATATCTTCTGNAGACAGAGCTCGAGCAGGGGAGTGTCAGAGAGAGGGAGACACAGAATCCAAAGCAGGCTCCATTCCTGGAGCCTGTCAGCACAGAGCCCAACGTGGAGCTCGAACCCAAACCGTGAGATCCTGACCTGAGCCGAAGTCAGACACTTAACCGACTGAGCCATCCAGGCGCCCCGGGAACAGGGTTTTCTTGAAGGCAGTTTTTCTGGACCATATCATCCTCCTGTTTCAATCTGGGCTGCCTCTCTGAAACACTGATATGTGGCAATCACTTGAGACTTCCTTTTACCAGCATCCTAAAACTTTTCCTTTTTAGTTCTGCAATAGATGTCTTCTTTCTGGATTCCACATCTTGGCTTATTCCCTCTTTGGTGAGACTTTTCTTCTGTAGCTTCTTGAGAAAGTACCCAAGGGAAATATATATATATTTAAATTTTAGTATAGTTAATATACAGCATTTATTAGTTTCAGCTGTACAAGGGTGATTCAACAATTCCATATATTACTCTGTGCTCATCAAGATAAGTGTATGAGAAGTAAATATTTTGGGTTTAAGCAAGTATAAAAAATTTTCTCTTCAGACTAATTGATGGCTTGTAACCATTTCTTCTTCTCTTTGGGTACTTAAATGGAAAAATGGTGTCTTAAGAAAAAAGGCAAAGTAGGAAATATCTGCATTGTGGTTTCTACCAGATTGTTACTGACACTTCCCACTGTATATCCTCTGTACTTTATAATACAGACACTGGAATCCTGGAATTATGTGTCCTAAGACCCTTGTCTATGGAGATCTAAGCTAGATTCCATTAACAATAAACAACCACAAGAGAAGTAGGGAGCAGAAAAGACACAGAAGCAATTTTTGCTTCTTTAACAGAAGAGGCTAAAAGGTGGGCTTCACTGAATTGAAGAGTCCTCATTAGTCTCTGGTTCATTTTCTATCAATATCCTCCTTCTGTGTAGAAGTGAGCAGGGATTACAGAAAATGGGCATGTGCACACACACGTATACACACCCCCTAAACCTTGTTTTGAAATACCTAGGTTGATTCCTCTCTTAACTGTACTTACTAGTATCACATTTACCCATAAAAAAAGAAATACTTCTTAAAATGTGTGATCCTTATCTAGTTATACTGGTGACAATTTAGAAATTAGTTTTGCTGTTGTTTGTTTTTTTCTTTTGTTTTGTTTGTTTATTTTGTAATATAGCAGAGGGATTAGCAGAGTGAAATAGGACAAGAGAGTCTGGATAGAGAGATCTTTCAAAACTCATTTGTGGTAAAAAAACTGATTTGGGAAAAGCAGAAAAAATTAACAAGAGAAAACAGAGAAGTTAATCTATTCAAGAAAGCTGAGAGATCTAAGGGGATAGGATAAAAAGGGATGGAGGCAGGCGACATGCAACAAAGAATAGGGTGAGACATAGGAAAATATTGGGGGCTCTGAGCGTTAGATGGTTTTGCAGACCTGTGTAGTTTAGAACAAAGAGGAAAAAAGCACAAAGAAAGAAAAGGAGTTGTAAAGTGTGTGAATGAATAATTAAAGTTCCTTAAAATTTTTGTAGAGATGTAAGTTATGAAATTCCATAATTTGACTATTATTGATAATGCTGCTTTAAATGAAGGGATAATGCTGCTATTGACAAAGGGATATGAACCCTTTTTACATACAGGTTGCATGTATCCCTTTGAATCAGTAGTTTTGCACCCTTTGGGTAAAAACCTAGTAGGTCAATTTCTGGGTCATAGCACAGTTCTATTGTTAACTCTTTGAAGAATATCCAGTGTTTTCCAGAGTGGCTGCACCTGTTTGCATTCCCACCAACAGTGTAAAAGGGTTTTCCTTTCTCCACATCTTTACTGACACCTGTTGTTGCCTGTGTTGTTAATTTTAGCTATATTGACAAGTGTGAGGTGATATATCATTGAAGTTTTGATTTGGATTTCCCTGATGATGAGTGATATTGAGCATCTTTTCATCTTTTCATGTGTCTGTTGGCCATCTGTATGTCTCTTTAGGGGAATAAAATGTCTATTTGTGTCTTCTGCCCATTTTTTGAAATGGATTCTTTGTTTTTTGGGTATTGAGTTGTATAAGTTCTTTATATATTTTGGATACTAACCCTTTATCAGATATGTCATTTGCAAATATCTTCTCCCATTCTGAAGGCTGCCTTTCAGTTTCGTTGATTGTTTCATTCGCTGTGCAGAAGCAGAATTTAAGAAACAAAAGAGATAAACATGGGCGGGGGGGCGGGGAGAGGCAAACCAGGAAACAGATTCTTGACTATATGGGACAAACAGGGTTTCTGGAGGAGGGGTGGATGGGCAGATGACTTAAATGGGTGATGGGTATTTAAGGAGTGCACTTGTGATGAGCACGGAGTGTTGTATGGAAATGGTGAATCACTGCATTCTACACCTGCATTCTAACTATAGAATGTTACAGTGTAGAACATCACATTCTACACTGTATGTTAACTAACTGGAATTTAATAAAAACCTGAAACAAAGATTACTTTTTAGTGCTAGCTACCAATAGTCATTGTTTATTTGCAATGCTGGACAAAACTGGGTTTTCAATTTATGTGTGTTGTATTAATAACAAAAGGAAACATACTGCCCGAGTGACTAAGTCAGTTAAGTGTCTGACTTTGACTCAGGTCATGATCTTTTGGTTCTTGAGCTCCAGCTTCACATCAGGCTCTGTGCTGCTCAGCACAGAGCCTGCTTCTGATTCTCTCCCTCCCTCTCTTTCTCTCTTTCTCTCTCTCTCTTTAATTCTCTCTCTCTCAAAAATAAATAAGCACTTAAAATAATAAATAATAATAAAAGGAAATAACCTGAGTTGACCAATGATGTTCTACTCCCTTCTACCTTCTTTTGGAGCCTTCTGCAGTTCTTTGACCAATTATGGGGAAAATATCCTAAAAATAAATATTTCCTTCAAAACATCTATGAGGAGAAATCTTTGAGAGAAGAGGGTTCTATTTTTTAAGTTACGTCCCAGAGAAAAAAATTTCAGACAATAAATGTAAAATTCTCTCATATCATTTATCCTCTCAAGGTCTCTGCCCAACCTAACCTTCCTCCCCCGATACAGCTGGTTTCCTAGAACACACACACAACAACAATCACATCCTCTTTTCTTGGACTTAAGGACATCTTAGGAACAAGCTGCTCCTTCCTTCTGTTTTTGTTCCTTTAATGTGATTTTATGTTTTTCACACTTTTTAGTATAAAGGAGGAAATTATATCATCAAAACAAATACTAATACTAATGAAACCAAGACCAGAAATGGATTTCTATTTTTAAACCCCTAATGTATGCCAATTGTTATGGTAAATGTTCTCATAGACATTTTCTCCCTCTCATTCCCTCATTGATCCTGAAAGACACAATTAAACTAGAGTTTAAGAAAAAACGTTTTAAACAAACATGTACTCATACATATACACAATATGTGCTCAAAACTTTAGAAAACTTTTATTCATACATCTTCATACCATGTTCTTAGCAGCTAATGTGCAGTTTCTAATAATCTCTCTCTATGTACTTTCTTACCATTTCCTTTCTTCCCGATGGTAGGAGATTTAATAAAGATTTAGGTTTCAAATAGAGTCACAAATTAAAATTATTATTGCAGCTTTATTCTTTGGAATATATTTTAGCTACAATTGTTCTATACCTGTTCTGAATCTTACTTCCTGATTCTCATTTCAGACTTATATCTATGTTCTGCTATTTCTTCAAGCTTCAGATACCCTTCTTTCTTATCATTCATGTCTCTCTCATCTACTGAATACAAGAAATTCTCAAAAACAATAGGACCGATTAAGTGTAAAAAGAAATCACATATTATATAGTTTTCATTGTTTATCCTGACATTTCTTTCCACCTACAAAGAAGAAAACAATCTATGCTTTTTAGAATATATTATTTTTAGCATGAAGACTAGAATAAACTGTATTCTATCACACTATTCTCTTACTTTCTATTAGTTATTATACATAGCAGAGTACACACGTATTAAACATGTTGTGCTTTCTTCTTTTTCAATTAAATTTTATTAAAATTTGTTTCTTAAATAGTTTATTGTCAAGTTGGTTTCCATATAACACCCAGTGCTCATCCCCACATGTGCCTCCTCCATGCCCATCACCACCCTTCCTTTCTCCCCTAACCCCATCAGCCCTCAGTTTGTTCTCAGCATTTAAGAGTCTTTCATGGTTTGAACCTCCCCTCCTCTCCTCAACTATTTTTCCCCTTCTTCTCCCACATGGTCCTCCGTTAAGTTCCTCCAAAACCACCTATATATGCAAACATATGGTATCTGTCCTTCTTTGCCTGACTTATTTCACTCAGCATAACACCCTCAAGTTCCATCCATGTTGCTACACATGGCCAGTACATAAGCTATGACTTACAGTGCGGGTCAATTTTCCTTTTTGGATAAAGGATACAAGATTACTTCTTAGAACCAATAGCTTTGCTACCTGTGGTCTGACTTCTTGCTGGCTGTCAGTATCTTTGATTTAATTACACACAAAAAGTTATGCTATGTTCTTGGGCTCTCTGAAACCACATACAAAGAAGTAGGAAGTGAAAGGGAAAAACTGGAGAGGAGGAGAGTGAGGGAGAATTTGTGCTTATATTCACTCACGTCTTCCCTATTCGTCCTCTTAAAAGAAAGGGAGAAAAGGACCAAAGAGTTCATCCTTCAAACAAGTGCTTTCACTTGGAATTTAATACTGCACCCTATGCTACCTAAACTTTAAGGGTAATCTTCTTAGATTGACTCATAAGGCACTTGTGGTCAACCTCCAAGTATGGCTATGAAAGGTACAGAAAATACAATTAGTCATTATGTTGGGCAAAGTATACTTATTTTGTCAGTAGTTTGCACCATAAGTTCTCTCTATTAGAGATATTCTATCACTTCTGTTATCATCTTCAGTTTGTTTCTTTTTTAAAATTTTTAAATGTTTTATTTATTTCTGAGAGAGAGACAGCATGAGCAGGGGAGGGTCAGAGAGAGAAGGAGACACAGAATCTGAAACAGGCTCCAGGCTCTGAGCTAACTCTCAGCACAGAGCCCAACGCGGGGTTTGAACCCGTGAACCATGAGATCATGACCTGAGCCAAAGTCGGACTCACTTGACTGAGCCACCCAGGCACCCCTATTATCATCAGTTTTTAGTGTAACTATTATTATTGCATGCTGCTCATTCTTCTTGCTAAACAATTGCTGAACATCTGTACAATTCACTTGTATCTTTCTCACCAAGTCAATTATTAGGCATAATTAATATAATTATTGGTGTATTAGTATCTATCACCCTTGTAAACTGTAATTTCTGAGAAGGTTGAGATGCAAGATATTAGTCATGACTGTTTGCAATTTAGCTTTCTCAGTGCAAATCGATTTCTCACTTAAGAGTTTTCGGTAATTTGGGGGAAGTTACTAACCTTAAATCTCCTAAGTTTCCTTACCTGAAATAGGATGTGCTTCACATCCTATTGAGTTGAGAGAATCAAAGGTGATAGTACATACAAGTCACTCACAGTAGTATACATGACAGATATTGAGTCTCATATTTATTTTCTTTATCTCAGTGCCAGGTACATGCTAAGCATTTAAATATTTGTTGGAAAAGATTATTTTAAATTTACTAACTTCTTTTAGAGTGGCTAATTATATGATTTTAGACCCCAAAATCCATTGGGCATATAGGTCAGACAGTTTGATTGTTTACTCAAGCACTCATAGTATTTCAGTGGCTGTATGTTCCACTTACATATCTGTGCACCTATATAACAACTCCAAGGGAAAAACGGATTTTCAGTGAAGAAGGTCAAAACAGAAGGAAATCTGGTTCTTCACCAAAATCTTATGTGGAATCTTTGGGCTCAACCACAGGCAATTTCAAGTTTATCCCAGCAGACCTTGTGGAGTAGGCTGCCTTCCCCTCACCAGATTGGTGCACAGCCATACACTGCAGTTTTCTGAAAGAAGGTGAGGTTAGTCACTTTGCTTTCTCCCCACCCCCACCGGTAGCCATGCCCATAAGTATTTCTGCATTCCTCTTCCTAGACCACTTAATTAGAGCTTCCTTTTCAGGAGCCTTGGTTGAGGTTCTTTTCTCTAACTATCTTTCAAATCCTATCCCTTCCTCCTCTCTCTCCTGTCAGCCCACGGTCCATAAAAAGGTAAGACACTTTTGTTCAGACCTCTCCTCAGCAGTGTGATGATTATTACTTTCTGTGCTGCCTCACTCGACCCCTGCCTGTGGCCATTCCATGGCAAAAAATGGAACATTAAGGAGCTAAAGTCTCTTTTGTCCTCTTGCTTTCAATGTCACAGTAAATGAATAAAGGCTTGATTAATACTTCAGTCTGTCTTGTCCTGATTGCCCACCTCAACAGATTAACTCAATTGTTGCAGAAATACAAATACGCACTTGAAAAATTAAGTGATAAAAACTCAGCAAAGTTGGAACAAGAGGGAATTTCCTCACTCTGTTAATATACATCAATAAAAATACTATTGTTAACATCACACTTAACAAAAGCTTTCCTGGTAAGATTTGTAAGATGAAAGGGGGCCAATTATGCTCACATTAAAACTTTAAACAAAGTAAAACTTTATCAAAATTCATATGCTTAAAATGGATATATTTTATTGTGTACAATTTATATATTAATAAAATCTATTTTAAATTTTAAAAAAATAGATAGTAACCCCACTAACAGAATGAGAAAGCTTCCCGTGGCTTCAGAAATTTCCAAGAGTCCTTTATGTTAAACTACTAGAATGTAAAATTTGAAGACTTTTAAGAAAGGAGACATCATATTTCTATATCCTAAAAGACCTTAACTATAAAATGTTCCATTGACTTTCTATTGAAATAAAAAATACACATATTATTTTAATATTTACTTTCATCTTGGAAAGTTTTAAAAAAATTTTAAAAATGCAGTCTTAGAGCAAAGAGTTTGATTAAACATTTAACTCTCGTTGTGAATTTCAGTGTTTTCAGACTTAGAAGCCATTAGGAGAGCAGAAAACAGAAAGATAAATAATTTAAGAGAAAAAAATGAATAATGTAAGTGACGATAGACTTACTGGCCCAGGTCAGGTCGGGCACACGGGGAGCACCAAGAAGGTCAATGCCATGGAGTAACTGAACTTCACTTTCATCTACACTCAATAATAAGCTCTATAGCTGACAAAGGGCCTCTCAAAATCATTGTAATTTTTCTGTCCTGAAATATTTCTCATACAGTTTTTGTGAAAATGAGTTTTTCTTCTTTGCCTCTAAATAATATGTTCAGGCATCTTTAAAATTCAAATTGCTTTTGAGCAGTGTTCTCATAAATATCAAGTACTGTTTCACTTCCTTTTCACTTCAAAGAAAATATAGCTCACATTATTATAACTTATTTTTTCATTTAACACATGAATTATTGTTTCTGAGAATATTTGAGTTCTCTGGCTCATGGTCAGAAAAGACAATTAAAATTCGACATTGTCTTACCAAATCCATTCTAGGAAAGTCAATTGTAGTACAAACGGATTTGGGTCATTTACTTAGAAATTTAAAACAATCCTGGGGCTCCCAGCTCAGGTCATGATATCATGGTTCGTGGGTTCAAGTCAGTTGGGCGTCCAAGTTCAGCTCAGGTCACAATCTCACAGTCTGTGAGTTCGAGCCCTGCATTGGGCTCTGTGCTGACAGCTCAGAGCCTGGAGCCTGCTTTGGATTCTGTGTCTCCTTCTTTCTGCCCCCCCCCCCGCTCCCTCACTCTCTCTTTCTCTCTCTCTCTCTCTCCCTCCCTCAAAAATAAATAAACATTAAAAAATCTAACGCTAAAAAAACATTATAAAAAACGCTAAAGAAGAAATTTAAAACAATCCTAATTGGCGGTTGGTCAAAGCAATATCATATTCCTTTTTTTTTTTTTCTAGAATTTTGGCATGTTGCAAGCCTTTACAGAGTTATACGAATTAGTAGCCAGCTAACATATAACCTTCCAAGTGATAATATCTGAGTGGGACCACTCTTTTTAATCTTTCATTGCCCAGTTCAGAGAGAAAACATCCCAAATACTGCATCTCAAAAGCGAAGACCAATGCATGAGATAATTTAATCAAATAGATATTTGCTTTACAATGACAATAAAACATATACTACTGCTCAAACTTAATTTTGTTCCCATTCGTACTAAATCTTCTAATCCAAGAACTGTATTTTGGCCAAATGGCCTGAAAACCCATTCCCAGGGTAAGCTCAGTGACAAAAGCTGCTTTCTGAGCAATAAAGAGTTCAAAACATTCATATCATAAAGTGTAGTGCAAAATATCTGACTGCATTTCTAATCTGTAGCAATTATTAGAGTACCTCACTGGTTTAATTCTGTTTTGTGTTAAGTAGATTAAAGTAAGAGGTCTTAGTTTCAATTTCAAAAATAAACTGTTTCATTTAATTTATTGAGAGAAATATTTGTTCAAACAGGCATAATAATTAAGTTCACAGAAATGGGGAGCATTTCCAAATTACCAAATGCTTATAAATTTTAAAATATATTTAACTGTTTATTTAGAATGTCACCATAGTAACACTTGGCATGAGCAGAATTCTTGTGTGTGTGTGTGTGTGTGTGTGTTTTGTTTTGTGCTTTTCTCTTTCCTTCCTTCCTCCCTCCCTCCCTTCCTTCCTTCCTTTCTTTTTTTTTTCTCGCTCTCTCTCTCCCTCCCTCTCTCTCTTTCTTTCTTTCTTTTTTTACCCTGACATAGAACCTATTACAAAAACAGAGAAAATATGTTGGGATGTGGTATTCTGCAATTTCAGACATTAAAATGAAAAAGCTGAGGTATTTATATATATTTTATGACTTATTTTCTTAATACTATTTGAAAATGTGCAAAGTATAAAGAGATGACAAGCATGACCTATTGTGCAACAGCCTTTCCCAAACATAGCAAAGAACACTCTTAATACTATAATAGATTTCCCTCAAATTATTTTTCATGAGCACTGTTTGGCTTAGTTGAGATTTTATGATATCTTCACTTTGACTGTTTTTATTTCATCTTATAATATAATCATGTCTCCTTGTCATGAAATGAACTTATAAATATTTAAAAATACTCCATATATATTATGGCATTTTTAGATTTGCAGAATACTACGGAGTTCCAAAATACCTGGCAACCAGTGTCCCTTACTGTTAACATCTTACATTAGAATTGTACATTCATTACAATCAATGAAGCGATATGGATATATTGTAATTAACTAATGTCCACACTTTATTGAAATTTACTGAATTTTCTCCTACTATGCTTTTTCTGTCTCAGGATTCGATCTGGGATGCCACATTATATTTAGTCATCATGTCTCTTCAGGATTCTCTTAGTTATGAGTTTCTCAGATCCTTGTGTTTGAGGACTTTGATAGTATGATGGTTAGGCATTTTGTAGAATGTCCCTGAATCTAAACCTGTCTCATGTTTCCCTTATTGTTAGACTGGAGTACAGAGTACAGAAGATGTCATTTTCATCATTTCATATCAAAGGGACATGACTTATAATTGTTGATGTTAACCTTGATCAACTGATTGAGGTAAAGTTTATCAAGTTTTCCACTATAAAGTTACTCTCTTTTTCTCCTCTTTCTAGACTGCTCTCTTTGAAAAGAAGTCACTTTATGCAACCACAATTTAATTTGTGAAGATTTATGTTCCATTTCATTGAGGGAGCAGTATATGTGATCATATGATTTTTTTTTCTTTTTAACAGTATTGATGTGGTTAGTTATGGTATATAATTCTTTTTATACTTCGTTGGATTCCATTTGTAATGTTTTGTTGAGGATGTTTACTTTATGTCCATAAGAGATATTTGTCTGTGGTTTTACTTTTCTGCAATGGTTTGATCTGGTTTTAATGGTACTAGGTACTAGGGTAATGGTACTAGGGTAATACTGGTCTCATAGAATGAATTAGGGAGTGTTTTCTCTGCTTCTGTTTTCTGGAAAAGATTGTAGAGAGTGGATTATCACTTTTTCCCTTATATTTTTTATAGTTTATTATCAAGTTGGTTTCCATATAACACCCAGTGCTCATCCCAACAAGTGCCCTCCTCCATACCCATCACCCCCTTCTCTTCTCCCCCACCGCCATCAGCCCTCAGTGTGTTCTCAGTATTCAAGAGTCTCGCATCGTTTGCCTCCCTCCCTCTCCCCAACTATTTTTCCCCTTCTCCATGGTCCTCTATTAAGTTTCTCCTTTTCCCCTTACAAATGAATACAAATGGTATCTGTCCTTCTCTGCCTGACTCATTTCGCTCAGCATAACACCCTCTAGTTCCATCCATGTTGCTACACATGGCCAGATTTCATTCTTTCTCATTGACATGTAGTATTTCATTGTATAGAAAAACCACACCTTAATCCATTCATCCATTGATGGACACTTAGGCTCTTTCCATGATTTGGCTATTGTAGAAAGTGCTGCTATGAACATTGGGATACATGTGTCCTTATGCATCATCACTCCTGTATCCCTTGGGTAAATTCCTAGCAGTGCTATTGCTGGGTCTTAGGGGAGTTCTATTGTTAGTTTCCTGAGGAACCTCCACACTGTTTTCCAGAGGGGTTGCACCAGCTTACATTCCAACCAACAATGTAAGAGGGTGCCTGTTTCTCCACATCCTCGCCAGCATCTAGCGTCTCCTGATGTGTTCATTTTAGCTACTCTGACCAGCATGAGGTGGTATCTCAGTGTGGTTTTTACTTCTATTTCCCTGATGATGCGTGACGCTGCACATCATTTCATGTGTCTGTTGGCCATCTGGATGTCCTCTTTGGAGAAGTGTCTGTTCATGTCTTCTATCCATATCTTCACTGGATTATTTGTTTTTTGGGTGTGGAGTTTGGTGAGTTCCTTGTAGATTTTGGATACTAGGCTTTTATCTGGTATGTCATTTGCAATTATCTCTTCCCATTCTGTCAGTTGCCTGTTAGTTTTATTGATTGTTTCCTTTGCCATGCAGAAGCTTTTTAACCTTGNTACTTCTATTTCCCTGATGATGCGTGACGCTGCACATCATTTCATGTGTCTGTTGGCCATCTGGATGTCCTCTTTGGAGAAGTGTCTGTTCATGTCTTCTATCCATATCTTCACTGGATTATTTGTTTTTTGGGTGTGGAGTTTGGTGAGTTCCTTGTAGATTTTGGATACTAGGCTTTTATCTGGTATGTCATTTGCAATTATCTCTTCCCATTCTGTCAGTTGCCTGTTAGTTTTATTGATTGTTTCCTTTGCCATGCAGAAGCTTTTTAACCTTGATGAGGTCCCAATAGTTCATTTTTGCTCTTGATCCTCTTGCCTTTGGGGATGTTTAAAAGAAAAAACTTGCTGCGGTGGAGGTCAAGGCGGTTATTTCCTGCTCTCTCCTCTAGGATTTTGATAGTTTCTTATCTCACATTCAGGTCCTTCACCCATTTTGAGTTTATTTTTTTTGTATGGTATAAGAAAGTAATCTAGTTTCATTCTTTTGAATGTTGCTGTCCAGTTCTCCCAGCACCATCTGTTAAAGAGGCTGTCTTTTCCCATTGGATACTCTTTCCTGCTTAGTCAAAGATTAATTGGGCATACATTTGTAGGTAAAATTCTGAGTTCTCTATTCTATTCAATTGGTCTATGTGTCTCTTTTTGTGTCAATACTATACAATCTAGATGACTACAACTTTGTAATAGAGGCTAAAGTCTGGGATGGTGATGCCTCCTGTTTTGGTTTTCTTCTTCAATATTACTTTGGCTATTTGGGGTCTTTTTTAGTTCCATACAAATTTTAGGATTGTTTTTTCTAGCTTTGTGAAGAATGCTGGTGAAATTTTGATTGGGATTGCATTGAATGTGTAGATTGCTTTGGGAAGTACTGACATTTTAACAATATTTATTCTTCTGATCCATTAGCATGGAATGTTTTTCTATTTCTTTGTGTCTTCTTCAATTTCCTTCATAAGTTTTCTATATTTTCATCATACAGGTCTTTTACATCTTTGTTTAGGTTTATTCCTAGGTATTTTATTTTATTTTTTTGGTGTGTGTGCAATTGTGACTGGGATCAGTTTCTTGATTTCTCCTTCTGTTGCTTCATTATTGGTCTATGAAAATGCAACAGATGTCTGTACATTGATTTTGTACCCTGCAACTTTGCTGAATTCATGGATCAGTTCTGGTAGGCTTCTGGTGGAGTCTGTCGGGTTTTCTATGTAGAGTATCATGTTGTCCGTGAATAGTGAAAGTTTGACTTCTTCTTTGCCAATTCTGATGCCTTTGATTTCCTTTTGTTGTCTGATGGCTGATGCTAGGACTTCCAGCACTATGTTAAACAACAGTGGTGAGAGTGGACATCCCTGTCGTATTCCTGATCTCAGGGGGAAAGTTCTCATTTTTTCCCCATTGAGGATGATGTTAGCTGAGGGCTTCTTATATATGGATTTTGTGTTTAAGTAGGTTCCTTCTATCCCGACTTTCCTGAGGGTCTTTATTAAGAAGGGATGCTGTATTTTGTCAAATGCTTTTTCTGCATCTATCGACAAGATCATATGCTTTTTATCTTTTCTTTTGTTAATGTGATGTACCATATTGATTGATTTGCAAATATTGAACCAGCCCTGTAACCCAGGAATGAATCCCATTTGATCCTGCTGGATAATTCTTTTTATGTGATGTTGCATTCGATTTGCAAGTATCTTGTTGAGGATATTTGCATCCCTGTTCATCAAGGATATTGGCCTGTAGTTCTCTTTTTTTGCTGGGTCTCTATTTGGTTTTGGAATCAAAGTGCTGCTGGCTTTGTAAAATGATTCAGGAAGTTTTTCCTCCATATCTATTTTTTTAATAGCTTGAGAAGAATGTGTATTAACTCTGATTTAAATGCCTAGTAAAGGTTCAGTTGGTCAAGTGTCTGACTTCAGCTCAGGTCGTGATCTCAGGGTTCATGAGTTCGAGTCTTGTGTTGGGCTCTGTGCTGATAGCTAGCTCAGAGCCTGGAGTCCACTTCAGATTCTGTATCTCCCTCTCCCTCTGACCCTCCCCTGCTCACTCTCTCTCTCTCTCTCTCTCTGTCTGAAAAATAAATAAAACATTTAAAAAATAAAAAAAAAAACTAAATGCCTGATAGAATTTCTCAGAGAAGCCATCTGGCCCAGGGCTTTTATTTTTTGGGAGATTTTTGATAACTGATTTAATTTCTTCACCCATTATGGGTCTGTACAGACTTTTTATGTCTTCCCATTTGAATTTAGTGGTGAATTTGTCAATTCCTTCTAAGTGTCCAGTTTGTTGGCACATAATTTTTCATAGTATTCCTTGACAATTTCTGGTATTTCTGAGGGATTGGTTGTAATAAATCCATTTTCATTCATGACTTTGTCTATTTGGGTGTTCTCTCATTTCTTTTTGAGAAGCCTGGATAGAGGTTTGTCAATTTTGTTTATTTTTTCAAAAAATCAACACTTGGTTTCATTGTTCTGGTCAACTGGATTTTTTGGATTCTATTTTGTTTATTTCGACTCTGATCTTTATTATTTCTCTTCTTCTGTTGGGCTTGGGGTGCTCTTGTTGCTCTCTGTCTAGTTCCTTTAGGTATGCTGTTAGAATTTGTATTTGTGCTTATTCTAGTTTCTTGAAATAGGCCTGGAGTGCAATGTACTTTCCTCTTAGGACTGCCTTTGCTGCATCCCAAAGAGTTTGGATTGTTGTATTTTCATTTTTATTTGTTTCCATATACTTTTTAATTTATTCTCTAATTGCCTGATTGGCCCATTCATTATTTAGTAGGGTCTTCTTTAACCTCTATGTTTGTGGAGGTTTTCCAGACTTTTTCCTGTGATTAATTTCAAGTTTCATAGCATTGTGATCTAAAAGTGTGCATGCTATGATCTTAATTCTTTCATATTTATTGAGGACTGCGTTACGACCCAGTATGTGATCTATCTTGGAGAATGTGCCATGCACACTTGAAAAGAAAGTGAATTCCATGGCTACAGGATGTAGAGTTCTAAACATATCTGTCTAATCTATCTGGTCCAATGTGTCATTCAAGTCCATTGTTTTTTTTAGTGATTTTCTATCCGGTTGATCTATCCATTGCTGTAAGTGGAGTATTAAAGTCCCCTGCTATTGCACATTCTTATCCAGAAGATTGTTTCTGTTTGTGATTAATTGTTTTATGTATTTGAGTGCTTCCAAATTTGGTGCATAGAAAATTAAAATTGTTAGTTTTTCCTGGTGGATAGACCCTGTAATTATTATATAATACCCTTCTTCATCCCTTGTTATTGACTTTACTTTAAAGTCCAGCTTGTCTGATATAACTATAGCTACTCCAGCTTCCTTTTCACTTCCAGTAGCATGATAGATATTTCTCCATCCCCTTACTTTCAATCTGAAGGTGTCCTCAGGTCAAAATTGAGTCTCTTATAGACAGCAAATAATGGATTTTTTTTTCATCCATTCTGCTACCCTATGTCTTTTGATTGGAGCATTTAGTCCATTTACATTCAGTGTTATTATTGAAAACTATGGGTTTCGATTATTGAAAACTAGGTTCTCTGTAGGATTCATTCTTTTTTTTTAATATTTTTTATTTATTTCTAGGAGAGAGAGAGAGAGACAGCATGAGCAGGGGAGGGTCAGAGAGAGAGGGAGTCACAGACTGAAACAGGCTCCAGGCTCTGAGCTGGCAGTCAGCACAGAGCCCGACGCGGGGCTCGAACCCATGAACCACGAGATCATGACCTAAGCGAAAGTCGAACGCTTAACCGACTAAGCCACCTAGGCGCCCCTGTAGGATTCATTCTTGTAGTGGTGTCTCTGGTACCTTATGTTCCTTGCAACATTTCCCTCATAGAGTCACCCTCAGGATTTCTTGTAGGGCTGGTTTAGTGGAGATGAATTCTTTCAATATTTGTTTATTTGGGAAGACCTTTTTTCTCTCCTATTCTGAATAACAGGCTTGCTGGATAGAGGATTCTTGGCTGCATATATTTGCTGTTCATCACGTTGAAGATTTGCTGCCATTCCTTTCTGGCCTGCCAAGTTTCAGTAGATAGGCCTGTAACTACTCTGATAGTTCTCCCTTCATATGTTAGGGCTCTTTTATCCTTACCTGCCTTCAGAATTCTTTCCTAGTCCTTATATTTTGCCAGTTTCACTATGATATGTTATGCAAAAGATCGATTCAAGTTACATCTGAGGGGAGTTCTCTGTGCCTCTTGGATTTGAATGTCTGTTTCCTTTCCCAGATTGAGGAAGTTCTCAGCTATAATTTGTTCAAGTACCTCTTCAGGGCCTTTCCCTCTCTCTTTCTCTTCTGGAATTCTTATGATAATGTGTATTGTTCCATTTGATTGTATCACACAGTTCTCGAATTCTCCTTTCGGGCTCCTGGATCAGTTTATCTCTCTTTTCTTGGGCTTCCTCTTTTTCTATAATTATGTCTTCTAATTCACTTATTCTCCTCTCTGTCTCTTAAATCCGTGCATTATATGCCTCCATTTTGTTATGCACCTCATTTATAGCATTTTTTAATTCATCACAACTATTTTCATGGTCCATAGTCTTTAGCAATAGCTTCTCTGATTTCTTCCATGCCTTTTTCAAGCCCAGCAATTAATTTTATGACTATTGTTCTAAATTATTGTTCAGTTATGTTGCTTATATTTGTTTTGAGCAATTCTTTAGCTGTCACTTCTTCCTGGAATTTCTTTAGAGGAGGGTTCTTCTGTTTTGTCATTTTGGCTAGCTTTCTGTTTCTTGTCAGTTTTAAAACTTTGTTATTTGCTCTGCATCTGCAAGTACTGTTATCTTACATGAAGCTTATTGACTGTCCAGGGCCTGTCCATTCCGGTGGTATTCTTTTAATTGTATCTCTTGGTCTTTCTTGTTGAGACTTTGGTTATTTTATCTTCCTACTCATAGTGATATTTGGGACTGTCCACCCTGTGTACTTTGGCTTGTTTCTTGAAGTAGACCTTTGAGGCTGTCTTTTTACTGTACTCCATCTCTTGCCTCCCAGCCTCTTGCAATTGAGAGTTTTTTGGCTTCAGCGCTTCTTTGTTTGAAAGATGCAGGCAGGAGATCGAGAACTCCCTACATCTCTGCCATCTTGCCACCCTCCTAAATGTAAGCTCACTTCTTCCTTAAATGTTTGCTACAATCCAGCATAGAACCATCTGGGCCTGGTGCTTTCTGTCTTGTAGATATAAAAATTCAGGTTACATATTTCTATTTGTGTAAGTTTTGGTGGTTTATATATATGAAGGAATTATGTGTAATTTATCAAATTATAGGCAGATCTTTTTGTAGTATTCCTTTACTATTATTTTAATAACAGTGGGCTCAGCAGTGATGATCCCTTTTATTTCTGATACTGGTAATTCCTCTCTCTCGAGTAAACTGCTTCTATGTTTACCAATTTCATCTTTTTCAAGACTAGTATTTTATTTCATTGATTTCCTTTATTGACTTATTGTTTTTGATTTTATTGATTTTTGCTCTACTTTTATCATTTATTTTCCTTTGCTTGATTTAGACTTGATTTCTTCTACTTTTTTTTTTTTTCTGACTTGATTCTTCTAGTCTCCTAAAAGTTTTCCCAAGGTGGAAGTTTAAGATTATTTCTTAGGGGTGCCTCGCTGGCTCATTCAGTTAAGTGTCCAATTCTTGATTTCTGCTCAGATCATGATCTCACAGTTTGGTTTGTGAGTCATGCCCTGTGTTAGGTTCTGCAATGAAAATGCAGAGCCTGCCTGGAATTCTCTGTCTCCATCTTTCTCTCTCTCAAAAATAAGTAAATGTTTTTAAAAAGATTGTTCTTTAGATCATACTTATTTCCTGATATTCATTTAATGCTATAAATTTCCTTTTAGGCACTGTTTTCATGCATCCCACACATTATGCTAAGTTGTAGTTTCATTTTCATTTAGGTCAAAACATTTTTGTATCTTTTGAGATTTCCCCCCATGTGTTATTTAGAAGTGTGTTATTTAATTTCCAACTCATTAGATATTTTTTCAGGTATTTTTTCTATTATTAATTTTCAGCATAGTTCCATTTTGATCTAAGAACATACTTAATATGATTTCTGATTTTCAAATATGTTGGATGTGTTTTATAGCTCAGGACTGGTATATCTTCTTTAACATCCATGTTTCTTAAGAAGACATATTTTGCAGTGAGATTAAGTATTTTATAAAAGTCAACTAGATCGAGTTGACCTATGATAATGTTCCAGTCAACTATCTTTACTGGTTTTCTGCCTAATGAACTAACTACTAAAACCATAATAAAGATTTTAACACCTAAGTATTTCAATTTTTTTTGCTATTATGAGTTAAGATGAAATTTTTTAATTTTTCACTTTAATTTCTATTCTTACTCTTATCCTCTTGCCATTTTCAGGATTCTCTTTCTTTGTCTTTGATTTTCTAAAATGTAAATATGATAAACATATATTTACTTTGTTGTAGCTTTTATCTTGTTTGTTGTTTTCTGAGTTTCTTACCTCTGTGATTTACAATTTTAAAATTGTGCAGTTATTGGTCAATATCACTTCCAATATTTCTCTTGCTTGTCCTTTATTTTCTTTCTGATATTCAAGTTTTCATATGTTATACATTTTGAACTTTATCCACAGTTCTTGGATACTCTGTTCTGTTTTGTTTTTTTAGTCATTTTTTTTCTTCCTGATTCTTTCTTCAGTCATGTCTAGTTTACTAATGAGTTTATCAAAGATATATTCATTTCTGTTAAGATGTTTTACTTTTAGCACTTCCTTTCATTTTTGTTATTGTTGAAATGATGGAGTGACTATTTCTTTGATGCTAAAACTGCCTCATAGATATATATTTTTAAGTCTTTTATTTATTTATTTATTTATTTATTTATTTATTTATTTGAAAGAGGAAAGGTGAGCAGGGAAGGGGCAAGGAGAGAGAGCCAGAGAGAGAATGAGAGAGAAAGAGAGAGAGAGAGAGAGAGAATCTTAAACAGGCTCTGTGCTATCAGTGCAGAGCCTGATACGGGGCTCAATTCCACAAACTGTGAGATCACAACCTGAGCCAAAATTAAGAGTTGGAGGGGCGCCTGGGTGGCTCAGTCAGTTAGGCGCCTGACTTCGGCTCAGGTCATGATTTCAAGGTTCATGGGTTTGAACCCCAAGCTGGGCTCTGTGCTGACAGCTCAGAGCCTGGAATCTGCTTCAGACTCTGTGTCTCCCTCTCTATCTTACCCTCCCCTGCTCACACTGTCTCTCTCTCTCTCTGTCTCTCAGAAATAAATAAAACTTTAAAAAATTAAAAAAATTAAGACTTGGATGTCTGACCTAATGAGTCACTGACACGCCTCTCATAAATATTTTAATTGTTAAAACAGTTCATCTAATTATATTTTATTTCATTTATTTCTTGTTAAGCATTTTGTTTTTGTTTTTTCATTAATGGATAGAAAGCAGAGATAAACAGTATTTTTTTATCTAGTGACTTAAATTCTTTTAATTAAAATTATTGTGTTCAATTTTATGCATATTATTGCTTTGATATCTAAAACCATATTGTCTTTCCAAAAACTTGCTTAATATGAGCTTCTCTGAGAATGAAGTACTATTGTACTATTTGAACACTGCATTTTATGTTTTAAAAATTGACATTTCCAAACTCAAATATCTTTAATTGAATTTATTTTATTACAAAAGCATTGGAGAATATGTACATATGTTTATATTTGTATTAGCTATTTATATCTTTCTTGACTCTGATTATGACTTTACCCATCAAGATACTGATATCTTAAAAAGTTATCAATTTATATGCACCAAGAATATTAATCCTTTGGGTTGTCTGGGTGGCTCAGACGGTTAAGCGTCCAACTTCGGCTCAGGTCATTATCTCACGGTTTGTGGGTTTGAGCCCCACAGCGGGTTCTTTGCTGACAGCCAGCTCAGAGCCTGAAGCCTATTTCGGATTTTGTGTCTTCCTCTCTTTCTGACCCTCTGATTGTCTTCATTATTTCAATAAATCTCATGCCACTGGAACCTCACTGGGGACAGTTTGCTAGTATTTTTATGTTCCTTAATAGTTTTCATCCTATTGACACCACCTGATACTGTTCTTAGTTATATGATTTGCCTTTAGCAGTACCATGAAAAATGTCTTTATATCTTGAATTATAACCACTGGCATTTACTTTGTTATTATCACATTAAGAATATAAATCAACACACAGGATCACAGTGTACAGAGCTTTATTCTGTCATCTAAAAAATGACATACTTTTCTCTGGAATTCCTTCCTGTTCTGCAACTGACTCAGACAGACAGCACTAGGAGGAAATCTTACTTCTGGTGATCATTTTTTCATGTCATATTGCCTTAGCCTGCAGAAATAGTTTGATTAATAGAAGTGAAGTTTCCATATTCTACAGCAAAATATTTTTACTTCCATGATACACTGGTATATGTTATGTAAATTTTATGTGACTGTAAAATAATAGCCCTCTTGCAACCATCACTTTTTATAACAGATGAATGTAGAGAGATTGTCAAATACTGAGCATTGAAAAGAGCCAAATGTCTAGATGTCCATCTCCTAATGTATTAAAAATGTATACCAGATGTTTGTACATTTCAAGCTATCCATTTCTCAACATTTTTTTGTACATTTGGAAAAATCTTCTTTACCTAGGTCCACTGACTACAACAAGTGAAAAGAGGAGCATTTGGGTGGCTCAGTCGATTGAACATCTGACTCTGGATTTTGGCTCCGGTCATGTTCCCAGAGTCATGAGATCAAGTTCCATATAGAGATTGGTGCTGAGTGTGGAGCTTCTTTAAGATTCTCTCTCTCTCAACCCCCATGCACTTCCTCCTTCCTTGTGTGCTTTTCCCCTCTCAACTTAAAAAAAAAAAAAAAAGTGAAAAGAAGCAAAATATTTCTAATCCCTGCCCCACATCAAGCTGGGTCAGTTGGAGACATGAATTCTTCAGAATTGAGTCAAAGGCATAAGAACAGTTGTGAAATTATCCACATCAAATCTAAAGTGTGTCACTGGCAATAATACAGACAAGGGCAATGGCATCTGTTTATACTTTAGACCTGATTAGCTAGTTTTCACATGTGAGATCTATGAGACTGATATTCTTCCAAAAAATTCTTCTCTTACGCTAGAGCAAATCAAGTCAATTTCTGATGATTACAAAAGAGCAATCTGTTTATATAGAAAGATACAATAATGTCTACTTGATTGATTGTATCAGAAATAGCACTCCAGGGGCGCCTGGGTGGCTTAGTCGGTTAAGCGTCCGACTTTCGCTTAGGTCATGATCTCGCGGTTCATGCATTCGAGCCCCGCGTCGGGCTCTGTGCTGACTGCCAGCTCAGAGCCTGGAGCCTATTTCAGAGTCTGTGTCTCCCTCTCTCTCTGACTCTCCCCTGCTCACGCTGCTCTCTCTCTCTCCTAGAAATAAATAAAAATATTTTTAAAAAATTAAAAAAAGAAATAGCACTCCAAAGGATGATAAAATCTTTTATTAGTTTTTAATAACAAAGAAGAAAAAAATGGTTTCTTAACACTATGAAATTAAATATTATTTTCATGTCTGCATACCAAGAAGAAAACATGTTATGAACTTCTACTCTTTTAGATGATATTTTATATTTCTCTTTTGTTAGATAACGATATTATCTACATTCTCTTTAATCCCTCAAATTATTAACTTTTAGTTTATAAAGGAAAAAATTAAACTTACATCAATAAAAATACATTTGCTGGCCAACACAGTTAGAATCACATTTATCTTTGCTCAGGAAAATATAATCTTTAATGACATTTTGAACCAAAGCAATTTTGCAGAATATTTGCTCTGGTTTATTTTATTAGACCAAAACATATGCCACAAAAGATTATTATAAGATTACTTTCCACATTTATTTTAAGAACCTATGCAAAACTGAGGGTTTTTCCCCCCTGGGATTCAATATGCATATGCATCTGAAGAAGAACATATGGAGATTAATTGGTGGTTTTGCCAAGTTTTTTCAAAATCAAAATTTTGCAGTATTGAGAGCCAGTGAAGAGCTCTACATTTAAAACATAAATGTGAAATTACATTATTTTTTAATCATTTAAAATATTTACTGTTATTTTTCCTTGGAGATAAATGTAAGATGTGGCCCATACTATTTAAGCACCTCACAAAA
This sequence comes from Crocuta crocuta, assembly GCF_008692635.1. Taxonomy (NCBI): domain Eukaryota; kingdom Metazoa; phylum Chordata; class Mammalia; order Carnivora; family Hyaenidae; genus Crocuta; species Crocuta crocuta. The sequence goes on from NW_027532406.1 coordinate 9,549,219, forward strand.
AAGGAGAAAATTTTCTCTCACAAAAAAGGAGAGAATTTTCAGGAAATAAGAATTATCAGTAAATGTTTCACTGAGGAGGTAGACTTGTGCCGAATCTTATTAAATGGTTTCTGAGGGAACACAGAAAAGAGAGGAATCCAAGTCCAATAAGCAAAAGGATGAAATAATGAAAGAACAAAGCATTTTCAGGAATTGCAGGTATCATGACTGAGGGTAAAGTATAACAGTCAACAGTAACAGTCAACAGTAAGCCAGTGGTTTTTAAATTTTGTTGAATATTAGATTCCACTGATAATCCAAGGGAAGCTGTTTTGAGAAATGACCTCACACTATTTTGTTAAGAAATTTTTGTTGATATTATGTCCATCCATGGACTCAAGATCGAAGATGCAAGTCTTGTTATGTTTACTTTTTACCCTATATGTACTATTAAGATATGAGTGATTTAAATGGGACAAAGTCTAGTATAATGTCATTATGCATCCAATATCAGTGACACAAGCATTTGCCAGCATTATTTCCTTATTTCCTAGGTTACTGCTTCTTGTGGATTGGGAACTGTTACTTCATGTTGTCTTGCTACCATTTCTGCTATAGATCATCTTTGTCCCATTGCAGTTCCCAAATTGAGCTGACTTCTATTATCGATCACCTTTAATACTTCCTCCCTGGTCTTTGGACAAAGATACTGCTCTCTTCTACGTATTATTGATCTTGGACTTCTAGCCTCCAGAAGTATGATAAAATATATTTCTGTTGTTTAAGCTATGCAGTATGTGATACTTTTATAGTGGCCACATCTGACTCTTATAGGTAACTTGTTATTTCTAGCCCCTTATAGAACAGATGAACTACCCACTTGTGCCATGCAAAGATGGCAGAGTTATGATAAAAAAAATACAAATTACTTTTGTGGCTTTGGGATAGGTTTTCATGTAGTGATAGATGACTGAAACAAAAGTAAGACCTATCCCAATCCACAGGGGTGTTTGTTGATAAAATGATACTGACACACATTTCTTTATCATGTACAGTCACCAAGATCTGGGTCATTTGGTATTATTCATATCTTAGTACATCCTCCTACTCCCAGACTTTACAATTGTCACTCCCTATTCAAATAACTACATTTGACAGTGTCGTAAATTACAATAATTTTTGTGCTATCCTTGCATTTGGGGGTGATAATGCCTTGTTAAGTAAGATAAAGTATTATTTTAATAACTGTTGAATATTATTTATTAATATTTTATTTATGTGTTCTTATTCAATTTGGTAAATGAAACTGGGACATACTTTTCTTCTAGGGGTAAACATTAATGATTGTATTAGCAACATAACATAACATCATAGAATGAATCAGTTTTCTAAATTTGTTTTCTGTATCATGGAACAAATTGAAGAATATATAAACTACATTTTCCCTGAGTACTACACAGAGGCCTTTGACTTTTTTATTCAAGTATAATTAATATACAATGTTATATTGGATTCAGGTATAAAATACAATGATTTAGGGGCACCTTGGTGGCTCAGTCGGTTAAGTGTCCAACTTCGGCTCAGGTCATGATCTCGTGGTTCATGGGTTCAAGCCTCGAATTGGGTTCTGTGCTGACAGCTCAGAGCCTGAAGCCTGTTTCAGATTCTGTGTCTCCCTCTCTCTCTGCTCCTCCCCCGCTCATACTCTGTCTCTCTCTGTCTCAAAACTAAATAAAAACTATTAAAAATTTTAAAAAATAAAATACAATGATTTAAAAATTCTATACATTTCTCAGTGCTCATCAAGATAAGTGTACATTTGGTCACCTTCATCTATTTCACCCATAACCTCATTTATCTCTCCCATGAAAAACACAAGTTCTCTATATTTAATAGTCTGTTTTATGGTTTACTCTTTTTTGCTGTTTGTTTGTTTCTTAAATTCCTTATATAACTGAAATCCTATGGTATTTGTCTTTCTCTGACTTATTTCACTTAGCATTATACCTTCTAGGTCCACCCATGTTGTAAGTAATAATATCTCATTTTTTCATGGCTGAGAAATTTTCACTGTTTTATGTATACCACATCTTCTTCAACCATTCATCTATGGATGGACACTTAGGTTGCATCCATATCTTGGCCATTGTAAATAATGCTGACACAAACCTAGGAGAATATATTTTTTTTCAAATTAGTGTTTTCATTTTCTTTGGTTAAATACTCAGTAGTGGAATATTTGGCTGATATGGTAGTTCAATTTTTAATTTAAAAAAATTTTTAAATATTTATTTATTTTTGAGAGAGATAGAGTGTGAGCAGGGGAAAGAACAGAGTGGGAGACACAGAATGTGAACGACGCTGTAGGCCCCAAGCTCAGCACAGAGCCTGATGTGGGGCTGAACCCACAAACTGTGAGATCATGACCTGAGCTGAAGTTGGACAATTAACTGACTGAGCCACCCAGTTCCCCGTATTAACCCTTTGTTGTATATATTATTTGCAAATATCTTCTCCTATTCAGTGGGCTGCCTTTTTGCTGTGTTGATTGTTTCCTTTTCTATGCAAAAGCTATAATTTTGGTGCTGTCCCAGTAGTTTAATTTTGTTTTTATTTCCCCTCCCAGAGGAGACATAGCTGGACATATCTAAGCTGATGTCAAAGAAATTATTGCCTATGTTTTTTTCCCCTAGTAATTTTATGATTTTAAGCATCACATTTAGGTCTTTAATCCATTTTTATTTTAATTTTGTGTATGGTGTAAGAAAGTGGCTCAGTTTCATTCTTTTGCATGTTCAGTTTTCCCAACATAATTTGTTGAAGAGACAGAGTATTAAGAAAAATTTTTTTTTTTTACTTTTTGAGAGAGAGCGAGCGAGCGAGAGAGAGAGAGAGCAAGTGTGTGAGTGGGAGAGGGGCAGAGAGAAAAGGAGAGTGAATCTTAAGCAGGTTCCATGCTAGATGTGGAGCATGACACAGGGCTCAATCTCACAACTCTCATGTGAGATCATGACCTGAGCCAAAAATCAAGAGGTGGACATTTAACCAGCTGAGCCACCCAGGTGCCCCAAAGAGACTGTTTGTCATATATTAACTGACCATATAATTGTGAGTTTATTTATGGGCTGTCTATTTTGTTCCATTAATCTATATATTCATTTTTTTGTGCCAGCACCATTTGTTTTGATTACTGAAGTTTTGTAGTATATCTTAAACTCTGGAATTATGATACCTACAGTTTTGTTCTGTGTTTTTTTTTTTTTCAAGATGCTTTGGTTATTCGAGATCTTTTGTGGTTCCACGCCAGTTTTTGTATTATTTTTTCTAGTTCTGTGAGAATTGCAGTTGGTATTTTGATAGGGTTTGCATTAAATCTGTAGATTCCTTGTTATATGAATACTTTAACAATATTGATTCTCCTGATAAATAAGCAAAGAATATCTTTCCATTTGCTTGTGTCATGTTCAACTATTTCCATCATATTTTATATTTTTTGGAGTACAGATCTTACACCAAAATTTGGTTAATTTTATTCCTAGCTTTTTTATTCTTTTTGATACAGTTGCAAATGTGATGGTTTTCTAAATTTCTCTTTATACTGTTTATTATTATTGTATAGAAATACAACAGATGTCTGTATATTAATTTTGTTACTTTACTGATTGTGACTTTACTGGATTGATTTACCAGTTCTAATATTTTTTGGTGGTGTGTGTAGGGTTTTCTATATATAGTATTGTGTCATCTGTTAATAATGAAAGTTTTACTTCTTCCTTACAAATTTGGATGTTTTTTATTTCGTTCTCTTTTCTGATTGCTGTGGCTATGACTTCCAGTACTTTGCTGAATAAAAGTGGCATGAGTTACATTCTTGTCTTGTTCCTGATCTTAGAGGAAGAACTCTTATTTTTTCACCATTAACTATGATGTTAGCTGTAGGGTTTTTATATAAGGAATTTATTATGTTGAGGTATGTTCCCTTTAAACACACTTGTTGAGAGTATTCATCATGAATCAGTGTTGTACTTTGTCAAATGTTTTTCTGCATCCATTGAAATGATCACATGGTTTTATCTTTTCTTATGTTATTGTGATGTACGGAAATCACGTTGATTGATTTCCGAATATTGAACAACACTTGCATCCCTGGAATAAATCCCACTTGATTGTATTGAATGATTTTTCTAAGTGCATTATTGGATTCAGTTTGCCAGTATTTTTTTGATGATTTTTAGATCAATGTTTATCAGAGATATTGGTCTGGCGTTTTATTTTTTTGTAGTGTCTTTATCTGGTTTTGGTATGAGGGTAATGCTGGTTTTGTACAATGATTTAGAAGCTTTCTTTCCTCTTCAATTTTTTGGAAGGGTTTGGGAATAGATATTAACTCTTTTTTAAACGTTGGTAAAATTTGTGCCATTTGGTCCTGAACTCTTGTTTGTTGAATATTTATTATTATTATTGTGATTACTGATTCAAAACTTCTTTTAGTAATTGGTCTGCTCAAATGTTCTATTTTTTCCTAATTCAGTTTTGGAAGGTTAGATGTTTCTAGAAATTCATCCATTTCTTTTAAGTTGTTAAATGTTGGCCTATAACTTTCATAATATCCTCTTAAAATCATTTGAATTTCAGTGGTGTTGGTTCTTATTTCTCTTCTTTCATTTCTCATTTTATATATATCCGTTTTCTCTCACTTCCACTCCCCCTCCCCCCATCTGTCTCTTTTGATGAGTCTGGCTAAAGATTTATTAATTTCTTTGAACTTTTCAAAGAACCAGCTCCTGGTTTCATTGATCTGCTCTGTTATTTATTTTTATTCTTATTTTTCTTTTTATATTTCAGTCTCTCTTTCACTCATTTCTACTCTAATCTTTATTTCCTTCTTCCTAATGGCTTTGGGATTTGTTTATTCCTCTTTTACTACCTTGTTTAAATATAAGTTTATGTTGTTTATTCAAATTTTTCTTCCTTCCCAAAGTAGGCCTGTACTGCTATGATATTCCCTTTTGCTACATCTCAAAGATTTTGAACTATTGTGTTTTCATCTTCATTGTCTCCTTGTATTATTTTATTTTATTTTTTATTTCTTGAATGATCTATTTATTGTTTAGTAGCATGTTATTTAACCTCCATGTATTTGTTTTCTTTCCAGAATTTTTCTTGTGCTTGATTTCTAGTTTTTTATCATTGTGGTTGGAAAAGCTGTATAATATAGTTTCAATCTTTTTTAATTTTTTGAGACTTGTTTTTGGCTTAACATGTTATCTATTCGGAGAATGTTCCATGTTTACTTGAAAAGAATGTGTATTCTACTGATTTTGGATGTAATATTCTGAATATATCCATAAGGTCCAAATGGTTCACTGTTTCCATGTTGATTTTCTTTCTAGATGTGTAGATGATCTACTGATCCATTGATGTAACTGTGGTGTTAAAGCCCCATACTATTATTAAATTACTGTCAGATTTTTATTTTATGTCTGTTAACAGTTGCTTTATGCATTTAGGTACTCCCATAAATTTGGTGTATAAATATTTACAATTGCTAAATCCTGATTTTGGATTGTTCTCTTTCATTATGTGGTGTCTTTGTCTTTTTTACAGTCTGTTATATGATCTATTTTGTCTAATACAAGTATTGCTACCTCCAACAAAAGATTTCATTTACATGGTAAATGTTTTTCACTTTCAATCCTCATGTCTTTAGGTCAGAAGTGAGTCTCTTGTAAGCAGCATACTGATAAGTCTTGTTTTTTAATACATTCAGTTAACTTATGTCTTTTGATTGGGATATTTAGTCCATTTACATATAAATTAATTATTGCTAGATTTGTACTTAAGGAGCTTTTCTTAACTTGTTTTATGATGGTTTCTTTAGGTTTAATCTATTACTTTATTCTCTTGCTCAATTCCCTTGTGTTTTGATATACTTGAACTCCTTTATCTTTATTTTTTGTATGTCCATTAAAGGATTTTGTTTTTTGGTTACTATTATGCTCAAAAATACGTATAGCTGGCTAAGTTTGAACCTATTAAAACACTAAATTTTTACTCCCCTTCACCCATGCTTTATGTATATGATATTATACTTTACATCTTTTATGAATCTCTTTACTGAGTTTTATAGATATAATTGATTTTATTGTGCTTGTACTTTAACTTCTATACCATTGATTTTATAAGCGATTAATCTACTACTTTTACTGCAAAACCTTGGCTCACGAATAACTTGTTCTGAGAGTGTTCCACAAGATGGGCAAACATTTCTAATAAATTTTAACTTTATAAATGAGTGATGTCTCACAATACAAGTAGTATGTGACATTGAACATCACATGATCACAATGGACCCAATGGTTTCAGTCTCTCTGTCTCTCTGTCTCTCTCTGTCTCTCTCTCTGTGGGATCATGGATGATCATCTCCCATGCTTTGATGTTCAGTCTCAGGTTGTGGTGCTTGGCATAAATCAGTGATTTTTCAGAACACTGGAAGGTGCCCACAACTGGCACTAGTGTAGTATTCGTCACTTCAAAGCACCTACAAACAGTCCTTTGCTTTTCCATACAAGAATAAGCTTAAGGATTCTTCGCTACATTGTAGGTCAGGATGCCTGCAGATATAGACCCTTTCCTCTGCTGGCTTATTGTCAGTTACATTAAATATAGGATATGACAAGAGTTTAATAACATTGTACTGTAGTCAACATCTGTGTGAGCTTATACAATGGCCCCCATGCAGAAAAAGGTTGAAAAGAAAGGTGGTAAGAAGAAGGAGATGATTACAATGGAAGTTAAGAAGGAAATCATCAAGAAGTATTAATGAGGTATGCAAGTGGCTGAAATTGCGAAATTTTATAAGAAGTCTACATTTGCATCTCACCTGAAGAGGAGAAGGAGAAAAAGGCAGAGGAATTTCTCACTTCAAATGATATTAGGGAGATGTGTAACATGTGGGAAACAGTTCAAAATTTTATAGAAAGGCACCACTTGAATAAGTCTGTAGCAGTGTGAGCAATGAATCTGTTTAACAGCAATGCAACGTTACATTTCTATGAAATCCTGGAAAGGAGACAGGTTGCTTTTCAAACTTGCATACAGAGAAAAAGATTCCATTGAACCAATAGACAGTAATTTCATCAGTGATAATGAAAGTCATCCTACATAATAACCCTACTCTCTCTTGTCTCACTCACACCAGCCATGAAGGTTTTCAAACGTAAGTGCAGGCTAATTTGTTTATTTTTCTTTATATTTTATATTTTCTTTACTTATTTTTTTAATATTTTTTTTTCTAGGAGACAGAGAGAGAGACAGCGTGAGCAGGGGAGGATCAGAGAGAGAGGGAGTCACAGACTGAAACAGGCTCCAGGCTCTGAGCTGGCAGTCAGCACAGAGCCCGACGCGGGGCTCGAACCCACGAACCGCGAGATCATGACCCAAGCGAAAGTCGGACGCTTAACCGACTAAGCCACCCAGGCGCCCCTATTTTATATTTTCTTTATTATTCTGTATTATATTACAGGCTTATAATCATTTTTATATGGATATTTTTGGATTGTGGAACGAATCATCTGAGTTAACATTATGTCTTATGGAGAAATTCGCTTTGATATATAGGTGCTTTAGATTACAAGCATGTTTCTGGAATGAATTATTCCAAGGTTTTATTGTATTATATTTCTATGTACCTGTAAGTTTTTTCCTTTCCTAATTTTTTTTATTCCTGATTATGGACTTTTCATTCCCTTTAACATTTATTGTAGGGCTGATTTAATAGAGATGTACTTCTTTAACTTTTGTTTGTCTGGAAAACTTTTTCTATTTTGATTGATAGACTTGCTATGAATTGTAGTTATAATTTTTTAAAAATATTTTGGCACTTTGAATTTATCATGACATTCTCTCTGGATTGGAAACTTTCTTCTGAAAAATCAGCTGATAGCTTTTGGGGATTTCCTTCTATGTAAATGTTTTCCTTCTTGCTTCTTTCAAAATTTGATCTTTGCATTAATTATTGTGTACATAATTGCAATACATATGTTATTACGTACATAATTTTAATCATTATGTACCATGCTGTGGCCCTCCCTAGGTTGATTTTTTGGGGACTCTCTGTACCTCCTGGATCTGGATTTTGGTTTCCTTCTCCAGATTAGGGAAGTTTTCAGCTACCATTTCTTCAAATATTTTACTATCCTCCTTTTGCTCTCTTCTACTAAGATCCTCATAATGTGAATGTAATTGTGCTTGATGTTGCCACTGAGTTCTCTTCCTATTACCATTTTTTATTATTCTTATTTTTCTTTTTGCTGATCAGCTTGCTTGCTTTCTAAATACTATTTTCCCACTTGTTGACCTGTTCTTCTGCTTCCTCTCTTCCCCTTTTATTTCCTCTAGTGTCTTTTTTTAAATGTTCATTTATTTATTTTGAGAGACAAGGAGTGGGGGAGGGGGAGAGACAGAGAGAGGGAGAGTGAATCTGAAGCAGGCTCTGTGCTGTCGGCTCAGAGCCTGCTGTGGGGCTTAATCTCATCAACCATGATATCATTACCTGAGCCGAAATCAAGAGTCAAATGTTTAAGACTGGGCTACACAGGCATCTACCCACACATACCTCCAGTGTATTTTTATTTCAGTTATTGAGTTCTTCCTCTCTGTTTGGTTCTTTTTTTATATATTCTCTCTCTTTGTTGAAGGTCTCATTGAGATTCCCCACTCTTTTCTCAAGTTTATTGAGTGTCTCCATGATCATTATTTTGAATTCTTTATCAGGTATATTTCTTATTTCCATTTCATTTAGGTCTTTTTTTGTAATTTTGTCTTACTCTTTTATTTGGGACATATTCTTCTGTCTCTTCATTTTGTCTAACTCTGTGTTCACTTTTATGTTTTAGGAAGGTCAATAATGTCTGCTGATCTTGAAAGTAGTAGCCTTATGAAGAAGAATTCCTGTGGTGTCCTATAGTATGATGTCCCCTGCTCACAAGAGCCAGGTGCATGTGTATTGTGTGCACCCTACCATTGTGGCTGAGCCTCTTTTGCTTTCAGTCCGGTCAGTTACAATTGCCTACTTTACCTGTTGTGGGCGGAGTTTGGTACCTATGCCATTAAGAAGTCAATTTGGGGTCATTGTGGGCTTATAGTTTAGCAGCTTCAGTAGTCAGACCAGATTTACCACCCCCCCCACACACACACACAGTCTATCTGCTGGGATACAGTGGCTTGGCCTGCAGTGTGCTCTCCCTGCCTTGTTCCCTGAGAAGCTTTTCTTGGTGTGTGGGGCCAGCAGTCCAGGCCAGATGCCTGCCCAAGTCTGTAGAGGAACCGATCATCAGGGCACTCTCTGCAGAGCCACTTACATTGTTCAGCTGCTGGGACTGCAAGCACAGTGGTGTGTGATTATCTTCCCTTCTCCTCAGAATGGAAATCACTTTGGAGTAGCACTAGTCCCTTCCAGGGCTGCTTGCAGGACAAGACATAGTAGGAACTGTTTGGAGAGGCTCCTGCTGGGTGTGCCCAGTCAGATGGAGCAGATCTGAAGGAGAACCTCGGGATAGGACATGCAGTGTTAGCAAGGTAGATAGAGTGTTTGTGCTGTTTCCTGCAGATGTCCAACAATCTAGAGTGCTAGAGTGTGTGTGTGTCAGGGGGGAGAAATGATGTCTGCCAGCTGTTTTGTTCTTGGAGAAGTCTCCTAAAGATCCCAGCTCTTTCAGCACACATTCTGGGATTAGTAAATAAAACTCCTTTACATTTAGCTGAGGCAATTTTCAAACTGCTGCTTTTATGCTGTATCTCATTGAGTTTCTCTGTTATGCTGTCCCTTTAGGGGCAGAGACTCAGTTTCCTATTGTCCCTTGCTCTCCTAGAGAAGATCCCATTGATTTTAAAGTATCTGGGAACACCTGTGTGGCTCAGTCAGTTGAGTGTCCAACTTCAGCTCAGGTCATGATCTCACAGTTTGTGGGCTCGAGCCCCACGTCAAGCTCTTTGCTGACAGCTCAGAGCCTGGAGGCTGCTTCAGATTCTGTACCAAATTCTGTATTGGCTATTGTGAATAATGCTGCAACGAACATGAGAGTGATAATCACACTGCATATAAAATTTAAAGTCAGCCATTGCTCCAAAGATTTTGATTTTCCAGTACAATCTCTTCTACTAAAGCAGAATGAAATAAACTGTCAAAGCAAGACTTCTTCCTAATTGTCGTGTAAGTGAATTTGTCCTTTGAAGTATATTTTATTAGTAAAGATTTCAAATTTCTCATTTTTGTAAAATGACAAATTTCCTTACCTTAAAACACCTTAATCTGCAAGAAGCAGGCTGCAATCTGGCATGCAGAAACTTGGAAGTTAAAGTGTACTTTTCACGAAGCTGGAGGGCATCCCTAATTTGTAAGCAGAATGCTTTATGAATCAGATTTGGTTCTTGGGATGCTGTCTCTTGATGAAAGTCAGTGTCACAAAATTACTCTTACTTTGTGCTCCTGTATTGTGGCACTGCCCTAAATCTTACTAATTACTTGAAAAAAATGTTTTAGGTGTTCCTGACTCCAGTATATTTATAATCCAGGCCTCTTAGCAAACAAAATGTGATATTTATATAAGATGCAGAAGAAAAATGATAAGAGAATATACATCCTTCAAAGAAAGAGATATTGAATCCAAATATTATTATCCAAGCTTGCCAAACAAGATCAAAGTGTAAGAGTCATGGGAGATGGAAAGGGAAAATAATTTAAATCTTGAGAAATTGTTAACCTGTAGAAGAAGCTTAGACAGTGGAATAAAGTAGAACATAGATAGAATACCACCACTTATTGCTAGACTGATTTCTAGTGAATTATTAATCTTGGTTTCTATATTTATAAAATTGGGATAATAACATCTATTTTCTGGGTTTATTGAAGGTTTATTTAAATTTTGTATGTACATCTATATTTTGTTCAATCCAAGTTAAAAAACAAAAAAGGAAAGTTATTCAGAGAACTGAGAGTAAAGGCAGATAAGACTGGATTAAAAAGTAGAAAATTTACCTGACATAGGAGAGACTTATCTTTACTAACCAGTTGGGAACAGAGCCCAATGTTAAATTAGCCAAATATCTCAAAGAAAAATACTGAAACCAGACTATAAATCCTTTGATTTCTGGGTAAGAAACCTCCTGATACCCATTCCAGTTATGTAATGATAATAAGAGAATAATGAAATAAAGGTCTAACTCAGGTGAGATAATTTGTGATTGGAAAATAATGGGTATTGAAGTAAAGCAGTAAAACGTAAGACGAGAGGTAAAAGCAGGAATGAGGAGACTGAGTATCTCTATTCTATGGCACCCCTCCCCCCCCCCAGAGAAATGGAATACTCCTTGCCTGAATCTGATTCACTGGGTCTTCTGAGAGCAAAGAGTCAATGAAGTTAAATTGAAGGTCGTTGATATCCACAAATTATGATGTGACTATAACGTCTTAATATTGAATGGTGTACAACTTCTGGAAATATATGCCAAGACCCTGACTTCCTGGGGCATAAATGGGAGGCAATCTTCTTTATTGTCAATCTTGAATTGCTGTTAATGATTTGAGATCTTGAGGCTTCCAGTATTGTTTGGTTAGCTATTGGGTTTGGGTTATTAAGTAGTAGGTGCCCAAATAATGTTGTTGTTGTTTTTTCTCATTCTTTTGCCAATTACTGATGACCTAAAATCTGCAGCTTGACAAATGAATACAGTGGAAATAATTAAGATAAATTCTAAGAAATATCCCTTAGGTAATTGGTCACAAATATTAAAGAGTAGATTAACTTAAACTAGGACTAATGATTACCCACAAATTAAAGGAAAATATTAATATGAGTATTCATACATATGAATATATATATATGTATATAGAAGAACACACGCACACAGCATGCCAATCATTGTTTATTAGCTAAGAATGTGAAAAAGCAAACAGCATTGATCAAAGTTATTAAATTGCTCATCTTTAAAAAAAACAAATGGCTTACTATTATGGAATACCTGAAGCACAAGTTGAGATACATATGATTCATTAAAGAGAGATTGTTTTCATACATGGGAATCAAAACTGTGATTAATAGGACTCAGCTTACAAAAGAGGTAAAATGGTTAAACTGATATATTGAAAAATTTTGCCTAAGTATTGAATATGAAATGTGTGGTTTAACAGAAGTAAGAGGTTTCTGCTTTGTCACACTAATTGGTCCAAGCTCAGTAGTTCCCAAATTCCAAATTAAGCAAATACTTTCTCCATGTTCACTGTAGCAGTAAATTACGTAATGCATTATAAATTATAGTTAAAAAGACAGTGTTTCTTCTGAAAGTGTGTTACAAGGCCAGGAAGGATAAGAGAGGCAATCAGCATCCTACTGTTTCCTCTTTGCAAAAGAAACCATAAGTGAGGTGGAATAGCTGTGCTAATATCAGACCAAAAAAAAAAAAAAAAAGACTGTAAAACAAATAAATATTGCTAGAAATGAAATGGGACATTTAATAATGATAAATAGATTAATATATTACAAATATATAATAAATGTAAATATGATTTATAGTATTTGTAATTATAAATTATAAAGCCAATTATAAATAATAAACAAACATAAGTAAGCACCTAGCAACAGGGTCTTAAGATGCATGAAGAAAATATTGACAAAATCCAGGTCAGAGGTATATAATTTTACAATAATAACTCAAGATTTTAATACCTTACATTCAATAATGGATAATACAGCTGCAAAGAAAGGAAATAAAATACTAGAAGAGCATTAAAAACCAACTTGACCTAACAGATCTTTATATAACACTCAACATAGCAACAGCATAATATACTTTTTTCTCAAGTGCATATGGCACATTTTCCAGGATAAACTGTATGCTAAATTAAAACATAAAATTTTTAAAAACTAATAATTAAGAGAATTGAAATCATATAAAGTATGTTCTCTGACCATCATGGACCGAAACTAAAAATCATTAACAGAAAGACCTTAGAGAAATTTGCAAGTATGTGGAAAGCAAGCAACATATTCCCAAATAACAAATGGTGCAAGAAAAAAAATCACAAAACACATTATAAAATACTTCAAGGTGAGTGAAAATGAAGATAAATCTAATAAATTTATTATATGCAGCTAACACAGTGGAATTTGTGAGTATAATTGCCCATATTAAAAAAGAAGAAAGATTCCAAATCATTAATGTAATTTTCTATATTAATACATTGGAAGAGGAAGTAACATAAAACAGTAGAAGGGATGGAGTAATAAACATTGAAATGGAAATTAATTACAATGGAAAACAATAGAGAATGATCAATGATCTCAAAAATTAGATTTTTGAGAAGACCAACAAATCAACAAACTTTTAGCTAGACTGACCTTGAGAAAAAGAGAAAAGATTTAACTTACTAACACTGGCAACCAAAGAGAGGACATCACTCCCAACCTTACAGAAATAGAAGAATCACAAGGAAATGCTATGAACACCTGTATGCCAAAATATTAGATGGTGTAGATGAAACAAAATAATTTCTACAAAGGCACAAAGTACTGAAATGGACTCAAAAGAAAAGTGAAAATCTGAACAGACTTATAACAAGGAAAGAAATTGAATTAGTAATGAAAAAAATTTCTGCAAGAAAATCTCAGGACCAACTGGCTTCACTGATGAAACCTACAAAATATTTTAAAAGAATTTTTGGGGTGCCTGGGTGGCTTAGTCGGTTAAGCGTCCGACTTTCGCTTAGGTCATGATCTCACGGTTCGTGGGTTCGAGCCCCGCGTCGGGCTCTGTGCTGACTGCCAGCTCAGAGCCTGGAGCCTGTTTCAGTCTGTGACTTCCTCTGTCTCTGACCCTCCCCTGCTCACGCTGTCTCGCTCTCTCTCTCCTAGAAATAAATAAAATATTTTAAAAAAATAATAAAAGAATTTATAAATTTTTCTTACACACTTTTCTAGAAAATGAAAAAAGATGCACGTACCAGCTCATTCACTGAGGCCAATATTATTCTTATATCACAACCAAATAAATATATCACAAGGAGAAAAAAACAAAACACAACTATGTACCAATATCTCTTATGAATATATACACAAAAATTCTGAGCAAAATACTGAACTCAGCAACGTATTAACAGAAGTATACATGAGCAATTGGATCCATCCCAAGTATGCAAGGTTGTTTTAACATATAAAAGTACTGAGCACGATAAACTGCATCAACAGATTAGTCTACAAAACCACATGGTCACTTCAGCTGGCATAGAAGAGTATTTGACAGAATCGAACACACTTTTATGTCAAAAACATTGAACAAATTAGGAATAGTCAACATGTTTATATATCTTGTAAAGGACATTAACATGATAAAGGGGATTTATGAAAAAAAAGACTGCTAACATTACACTTAATGGTAAAAGACCAAATGTGTTTTTCTCTCTGCAATCAGAAAAAAGACAAGAATATCTGTTTTTACCACTTCTCTTCACCTCTTCTATTCAATGTTATACTGGAGGATCTAAGCCAGGCAATTAGGCAAGAAATGGATACATTTCTTCAATAAATTTCTTCAAATAAAACCTTGAAGCATTATACATAATTATAGTTAGTCAGTTAGTTATTTAAATGCATATTTCACATGGTCTCTTTTATAGCTTTCACTTTTATTTGGGGTACATGTTTGAGCTCATCAAGGATAAAGATATGACACTCAGAAACTACATATTCTGCTTATAAGCTTTAATTCTTCCATTTTCTTTTTTTGAATCTGCTGTTTGGGGCTAAGCCAGCCTGTGATGTTCTAATGGCAAAAGCTATATTCTGGCACTGATTATCTGGAGAAATGATAAATTTTTAATTTAAAGAATGGTCAGTCTTTAAAATAAAGACTTTTTTTGTCTTTCTGTAAGCTTCAGGTTCCTCACCTATATAATGGGATGATAATAAGGTATGTCTTGCTATAAAGAATTAGTTATAACTTTATAAAGTAATGTCACCTAAGTGCTTAGTTCAGTTCACAGCATATATTACAACTCCAGGAGTTGTAGCCATGAATATTTTTGGTATAATTATCTCTAGAATAAATTTTTAAAAAATTAAATTCCATTTTTAACCTCACCTTTTACATCTAATTCACCTCTCTTAAATGTACTTTTTCCAAATTGTGCATTGGCCTCACAATACAAATATTTCCTCCACCCTTCCCTCGGTCTTCCAATGAAAGGTCATCTCATTATTTGAAAACCTTCTAATATTTTGGAACATTTTACATATTCTACATATAATTATTCTTGTTCATGCCTAATCCCAGCATCGGTCTTCTACCAAACTCCCTCCATATTGAAAGTTCTTTCCAAGCTGAGGCTGTTTTTAGATTTTTCAAGAGGCATGCAACACAGAATGACTGCTACTTCACATTTTGTTTAAAAAAAATTGTATTTCTCTATACTATGGCAACTTTCAGAGTTTCTGTAAACACAAAGGTCTTTCAAAGATTTTTAAATAGGAATATTACTAGAATTATCTTTCTGACATCTTTTGTTAGGTAAGATAAAGTTGGTACAAAGTACACAGAGAAATATAAACCTTTTCTTAAGAAGTTACAGTGTATAAAGCTTTCTTGTTCTGGTACACACTTGTTGAGCTTTTCAAAACACACACAGGATATTTAGATCCATTGAATGAAATCATTAACAGTAATATCTTGAAACTGCTAATAAGCTTTTAAGAATACCCATATAACTTTATTATTTATGTTAGATATCTATATAGCTATGTTATCAAGATTTCCTAAATGTGTTTAAAACCATGTTGTATCTATCTAGTAAATATTAGCAAGTTATCAATTATCTGATTGTTGTAGACAGTAAAAATAAATAAATCAGTGATCCCAAAACAAAAAAAAAAGCAGCAATCACTTGGTTAAGACTGCATTAAGTATTTTTATGC
This sequence comes from Crocuta crocuta, assembly GCF_008692635.1. Lineage (NCBI taxonomy): Eukaryota > Metazoa > Chordata > Mammalia > Carnivora > Hyaenidae > Crocuta > Crocuta crocuta. The sequence continues at coordinate 9,565,163 of NW_027532406.1, forward strand.
TTTTTAAATTTTTCATGGATTTATGTACTGTAAAATGATACAATGTTTATTTATCAGTTTTATTTTGCAAACATAATAAACTAATATTCTAATCTTCAAACTGCAATACAATGATAGCAAAGACTAATAAATAATCCAGACTTTAGAAGATGACTCAACTTGGGGCGCCTGGGTGGCTTAGTCGGTTAAGCGTCCGACTNAAAAAAAAGAAGATGACTCAACTTTTGGCTATGTTATAATTAGTTTGGCAGTGCCATGGGCAAGCATGCATGATGGAAGGGGGGAGATTTGCCTTCATAGAATGTATGATACTGATGCCAAGTATCTTGGAAAAAAATATAAGGGGCAGAAAATAAGAACTAAAAGCAAGCTTTAAAATTGTGCTTGAAGTAAGTATCCTTCTTCTGTCCTGGGGTCTGAGATCAGTGTATCTGGGTTTCGGAGGCTTGGAGTAGTTTTTCTGGTCTGAGATGCAAGAAGCAACACAGGGATATAAGATAAGACCTTCTAATGCGGTGCCGGCTTATTATGCAGCAACTTTAGGTTATTTTCTTTGATGAGTGTGTGTGTGTGTGTGTGTGTGTGTGTGTGTTGCTATATGTTGTTCCTGTTTATCCTCAAATCCTTGGTATAGTCTTGCTAATTGTATATTTTAGGTTGTTCTGCGGGAAGTTAGGAGGCATATGTCAATTTTTCAGGCATTGTAGACAGCAGTGCACCAACTCGTCACACAGTGTCAGCACCCCCACCCCCAACCCCACGGTGCATGGGACACGTGTAAGGGACACAGCAGTTACTAATGAAGCACAGCTCTGAGCAGCAAGGTGGTAACATCTCAAAGTTTCTGTGTTGCACGGTCAATATTGTGATGGCAGGAAGTCAAGAATCAGTGGCCTTCTTCTGGGTAATCCAGACATAGCAGGAGTACCTATTAATGGGGGCAAAACTCCAGAAGTTTTGTTGCTGGAAGGTTTTAGCATAATGGGTCAGGTTTAATTTTTTTTAAAAAAGGAAGAAGGTATATTTTCAATAAATATCATGGGATGAACTAGAACTGTGAGTTTTGGTAATGTAATAGCTACATGTATTGTCATGAATTTACATACTAAAAGCAGATATTTCTACTCACATTTAGTGAGCTGTTTCATGGTTCAAAGACTGTAATATATGTTACTTTTATTTACTAGATCTCCTCACATATAGAAGGAAACTGAAAACTAAACCATACATGTAGTTCTTAGCTCTTTCTTAGCTTTGTCAGTTTTATCCAGTTTCTACTTTTGTTTATTTATTCTTTGCATGGGGAGAGAATTAATGAGAGAGGAGAATTCAGTCATTTAAAAACATAGACATACAAGATTTGAATGAATTTCTTTAATAGAACAAAAGTCTAAAAATAGGGGCACCTGGGTGGCTCAGTCAGTTAAGCGTCCTATTTCGGGTTAGGTTATGATCTCACGGTTCGTGGGTTCCAGCCCCATGTCGGGCTCTGTGCTGACAGCTAGCTCAGAACCTGGGGCCTGCTTCAGATTCTGTGTCTCCTTCTCTCTCTGACCTTCCCCTGCTCACACTGTCTCTCTCTCTCTCAGAGATAAATAAAACATTAAAAAATTTTTAAAATTAGAACTCTAAAAATAGACATATGAAGCATAGCTTTTAAAAAGGAATTCAAATGAACCCATGTCCTGTAGAAAAATACATTCATCTGAAGAGAGAGAGCAGGTATTTGGGGAGAGGTTTTATGTTTCAAACACTTGAAATCTAATTAAAGCACTTTCTCTGGTTACACACTAGTTTCCAGCTTTCGCTCTTTACAAATAGCTCACTCCCTCTATCACATGAGTGAGAGATGAAATGGAAGCAAACAAGTTAACTTGCTTTTCCAATCCCATAAAGATAGGAAGGCAGGCAAATTCCCAATATCTCCTGAATCATTTCAGTTTCCTGTGCTTCCATATGTCTATTAGTTTCAGTAAGGTGGGAGAAATACTGCAGTTTACAACTTTCTCAATTGTACTTTTAACAAATATGTCAAATCAGTGTGCAATAAAAGATTATTTCCAAACTGCAATGTTCAAAGAAAGGATTTTCATTTTCTTTTTCTCTATAGCCCATCTACAAGCATGAGGTAATATATATGCTAGCAATGACTTATTACGGTTTTGGAGATCACTGATTCTCCATTAAATCATACTGAGAATTTTTTCTTTCCCTGAACATTACCCCAGGCAGGAAAAGGCAAGGAAATCTTTATTACACTGGTTGAGTATATTGGACTTATGTCCTAGTATTTGGTGCAGTTGATTAGCATAAACACAGTACCTGAGATTCGCATGGTAGGAACATAAATAAACACTGTGGAATATACCAAAATAAGTTATTTACACAAAGACTGAGGACCGTATCATCCTCCAGTGCAAATTCAGATTAGCTTGGTTCTTCCTGTAGATAACTCAAATGTCACTTTCCTTAAGGTCTTCTTAGTGTTACCACAAATATATGAAGAAATAACACTGCATTCATTACAAAGATAAATGTACCTATTGTTGACACATCTATGTATAATCTTAGAGAATTTATATAGTTGTGCTACTTATGTGTCAATATCTATTATTTTACGTTTTCATTGTAGATATCCCAAATTTGTCTTGGATATATTGACAGGTAAGTGATATAACAGATATTATATTGGACACACACATGCACATGTACACACATGTACGTTATATATACAGACAACATATAATAGACACACACACATCCTGTACAAACAACATATACACCATATTTATTTGGTTAAAAGTTAATTTTTATTTGATTTAAAATTATTCAGTATCAATTCAAATATTCATTTAAAACAGATATTTAGGAAAATATTTTAGATATGATATATTAGTGGTGATTTCAAATGAGATTATGTAAGGAATAAAATGTTGATTTCTTAAAATAGCACAATTATTCTTTTTATAGACCTTTTATAACTCATGCTTAAGCGAAAATAAAGAAAAAATGAAAGTGGTGAAGGAAGGAAATTTTTCATATGTTTGAAAGGCATACAGCTAACAATGGGTCTGTTTATGTTTGATATAAACTAGGTTAAAATTGTGAAGATTACATGTGCAAAGCAGTGATGAAATAATAACATAGAGAACTCAAGAGTGTGTTTAAAGATGACCTTCTAAAAAGGGTTTACACAAATATGGAAAGAATGTTGTGATATATGTTAGTAAAATACATTATTTTGAAAGATCAAATAAAGTAAGTAATGCAGAAATCTGCTTCTTGAAATTGTGATAAAATTCAATTCTCGTATCATGCAAAATTAGAGAAACATTTTAATGTGGTAAAATAAATTTATGTGTAGCCACCATTCAATATTACAACTAAGATTTCTTCTACATCACCATTTACACTAATATCTTTTAAAATTTATTTATTAAAATTCTAATTTGTTAATATATCATGTACTATTGATTTTGGGAGTAGAATTCAGTGATTCAAGACTTATAATACCCAGTGCACATCCCAACAAGTGCCCTCCTTAATGCCCATCACCCATTTAGCCCATCCCCACAGCCTTCTCCCCACCAGCAATCCTTTTTGTTCTCTGTGTTTAAGAGTCTCTGAAGGCTTGCTTCTCTCTGTTTTTATCTTATTTTTCCTTCTTTTCCCCTATGTTGACCAGTTTTGTTCCTTAAATTCCACATATGAATGAAATTGTATGATAGTTTTCTTTGACTTACTTTGCTTAACATAAAACACTCTAGTTCCATCTATGTTTTTGCAAATGGCAAGATTTCATTCTTTTTTATCATCATGTAGTATTCCATTGTATAAATATATACACTTGTTTATCCATTCATCAGTCAATGGACTTGGGCTCTTTCCATATTTTGGCTATTGTGGATAGTGCTGCTATAAAAATCATGGTGCATATGCCCCTTAAAATCACTATTTTGTATCTTTTGGTTAAATACATAGTAGTGCAATTGCTGGGTCGTAAGTTAATTCCATTTTTTTAAATTTTTGAGGAAACTCCATACTATTTTCCAGAGTGGCTGCACCAGTCTGCATTCCCACCAACAGTGCAAAAGAGTTCCCCTTTCTCTGCATCCTTACCAAGTCTTGAGTTTGATAAGTTTTTTGTAGATTTTGGATACTAACCTTTTATTTGATATGTCATTTGCAAATATCTTCTCCTATTCTATTGGTTGCCTTTTAGGTTTGTTGATTGTTGCCCTCACTGTGCATATATTTTATCTTGATGAGGTCCCAATAGCTCATTTTTGTTTTTATTTCCCTTGCCTCTGGAGAAATATCTAGTAAGAGTTGCTGTGGCCAAATTCAAAGAGGTTGCTGCCTGTGTTCTACTCCAGGATTTCAATGGTTTCCTGTCCCACATTTAGGTCTTTCATTCATTTTGGATTTATTTTTGTGTATGCTGTAAGAAAGTGGTACAGTTTCATTCTAGTGCATGTCATTGCCAATTTGCTGAAGAGTTGGGTTTTTTTTCCATACTCTTTCATGTTTTGTCAAAGATTAGTTGGCATATATTTGTGGGTCCATTTCCAGGTTCTCTATTCTGTTCTGTTGATTTATGTGTCTGTTATTGTACCATGTGTCTTGATGATTACAGCTTTGTAAAACAGTTTGATGTCCGGAATTGTGATGCCTCCAGGTTTGGTTTTCTTTTTCAAAGTTACTTTGGCTATCTGGGGTCTCTTCTGGATCCATAAAAATTTTAGGATTATTTGTTCTAGTTCTGGTGGTATTTTGATTTGGATTGCATTGAATGTGTAGATTGCTTTGGGTAGTATTGACATTTTAATGATATTTGTTCTTCCAATCCATAAGCATCGATTTCTTTTTCCATTTCTTTGTGTCTTCTTCAATTTCTTTCATAAGATTTCTGTAGTTTTCAGCATACAGATCTTTTAACCTCTTTGGGTAGGTTTATTTCTAGGTATCTCATTGTTTTTGGTGCAATTTGTAAATGGGGTTGATACCTTGATTTCTTTTTCTGATGCTTCATTATTGGTGTATAGAAATGCAATCTATTTCTGTACATTGATTTTATACTTCGTGACTTTGATGAATTCACTATCAGTTCTAGCAGTTTTTTGGTGGAGTCTTTAAGGTTTTCCATGTAGAATATCATATCAATTGTGAAGAGCAAAAGGTTGAGTTCTTCTTTGCCAGTTTGGATGACTTTTCTTTCTTTTTGTTGTCTGATTGCTGAGGCTAGGGCTTACAGTGCTGCACTGAACAACAATGGTGAGAGTGGCTGTACCTGTCATGTTCCTGACTGTAGAAGGAAAGTTCTCAGGTTTTCCCCATCGAGGATGATAAAGCGAATGAAAATGAAAATACAGCAGTTCAAACCCTTTGGGATGCAGCAAAGGCAGTCTTAAGAGGAAAGTACATTGCAGTTCAGGCCTATCTCAAGAAGCAAGAAACATCCCAAATACACAACCTAACCTTACACCAAAAGGAGCTAGAAAAGGAGCAGCAAATAAGGCCTAAGTACATCAGAAGAAAGTAAATTGTAAAGATTAGAGCAGAAACTAATCATACAGAAAAAAAAAAAAGAACAGATCATTGAAACTAAAAGATTTTTTCAAAAAATAAATAAAATTAATAAAACCCCAGCCAGACTTATCAAAAAGAAAAAATAGAGGGCCCAAATAAATTAAAGTATGAAAGAAAGAGGAGAGATCACAACTAAAGCCACAGAAATGCAAACAATTATGAGAATATTGTGAAAAATTTTATGCCAACAAACTGGGAAATCTGGAAGAAGTGGACAAATTCCTAGACAGTCACACACCACAAAAACTTAAACAGAAAGAAGCATAAATTTTGAACAGGCCCATAACCAGCTAAGAAATTGAACTGGTTAACTAAAATCTCCCAAGAGGACCTACTTCAACTCAGGTCATGATCCTGCAATCCGTTAGCTTGAGCCCCACATAGGAGTCTATGCTAACAGCTCAGAGCCTATAGCCTGCTTCATATTCTGTGTTTCCCTGCTCTCACTCTGTCTCTCAAAAACAAACATTAATTTTTTTTTAAATCTCCCAACAAATAATAGTCCTGAGCCAGATGACTTCCCAGGGGAATTCTACCAGCCATTTAAAGAAGAGTTGATACCAGGGCACCTGAGTGGCTTAATCGGCTGATCATCAGACTTTGGCTCAGGTCATGATCTTGTGATTCATGAGTCTGAGCCCCACGTTGGGCTCTGTGCTGACAGATCAGAGCCTGGATCATGCTTTGGATTCTGTGTCTCTTCTATGCACATCTCCCCCACTTGTACTCTCTCTCTCTCTCTCTCAAAAATAAATAAACATTAAAAATAAAAAATAAAGAATTAATATCTATTCTTCTTAAACTGTTCCAAAAAATAAAAATGGAAGGAAAGTTTCTAAACTCATCCTATGAAGTCACCATTACCTCGATTTGAAAAACAAAACCCCAACTTACAAAAAAGAGAATTACAAGCCAATATCTCTGATGAATCTGGATGCAAGAATTCTCAACAAAATACTCGCAGATTGAATTCAACAGTACACTAAAAGAATTATTCACATGATCACATGTGATTTATTCCTGGGCTACCATTCTGGTTCAAAATTCACAACTCAATCAATGTGATAGACCACATTAATAAAAGAAAGGATAAGAACCATATGATCCTTTCAACAAATGCAGAAAAAAAACACTTAACAAAATAAAGCATTCTTTCTGATTAAAAAGCCACAAGGAAGCAGGGATAGAAGGAACATTCCTCAACATCAGGAAAAAGCCATATACATGAACATTTTATGCATGTGTTCGTTCATCTTTCCTTATTTCATTGATCCTACTGCATTGATACACTACTGTGTATTAGAGTCTGCCTTAAGTTCTAAAAGCCCTTTCTCTTGTATTTTGCATTCTGTTGGGGGGAGAATTGTTATAGTAGGTGCTGTGAAGAATATGAAAGCCAGTGATAGGTTAGAGAGTGAGTGGGCAGATCCACTGGCCAAAGGGGTTTGTGACTTCTGTCTCTGGAATTCAAATTTAAGCAAATACTTGAATAATGAGCAGATGCTGAAGAGTGGGCATCTTATAAATGAACATGCTTAGAGACGAGATTTTAGATTATATCAACACCCGTTCAGATAGCATTTTCAGATAATAAATAACTAAAAGGTGAATAAAATGTCCACTGGTAATTTCACATTGGGATGAGATCTCCATCCAATGGAACACTAAAACAAGAAAGTTATCAATATCAGAAACAAACTAAGAAATAAGAAAATGTATAAGAGTTCCAATACACAACATCAACTAGAATTAGAACAAATGGAGGAACAAGCTCATTTTCTTTTAAGAAAATATCCTCAACATTCCTTCTCAGAGGAAGAATGACTAGATACTCACACAGTAGCTGGAGTCAGCTTCTTCATTTTCATGAGAGGACACAGACTAGACTATTATCCCAGATAATTTGTAAAGTATATAAATTCCCTGTGATAAACAACATAAAACCAGATCAAAGATCGTGATTTCACAATGTTTGATGTTAACTTTTGTTAAAGGTCAGGCTGAAAGAATTGATGTATTTATAAGGCAGCCTGCAACTTACAACTGAACTGCTTCATATCTTCTTGTTATTTTCTCAAATCAAGCCAAATGGCCAAAAATCTAGGAACTTTGGCCACTTTGTTTTCCTCCTCACCTCAAATGCTGACAATAAACCTATATTAAATATTCTTAACACCACCACATTGACCAATATTGAAGACAACGGTAAAAAGGAAATAAACAACAGTATATACAACCTCTTATTCTGTTTATTGAATGAAAATTGCTGCCAACACTTTTCACATCATGATTTTTTTTTCCATTATGAGATGTATATCTGAAATTTCTTCCTTAACAAAAGGCCAGAAAATGACTCTTTTCCTCTGTGAAATCATTATGTGTGGGTGTGATGGATGAAGTGAATCATAGCTGAAAATTTGTCTATTTTATTTAATACAGATTTGCAGTTCAACTTTAATCCTGTAGAACTTTGGCTTAATATGTACAAACCTTATATTGCTCCTTACCTTTGACCATGTCTTCTCTTTGTACTTTTTCCTGACTCTGATTTTTATCAAATTGGTTTTTTTCCTGCAAAATTGCTTTATTCTTTTCAAGGTCACTCATGTCTTACGTGAAGTCAAGGGGACTATAATTGAATAAGTAAGACAGAAAACTACTGCAGATGCTCTTAATTTTTCTTGCATAAATAAGAATGTGTTTTGAATAATACCTTTCATTGGAAAATGCACATAAGTATTACGAAGGCAATGTTTCTAGTAATAAAGCTACTTTTGAAGAACCTGAATACTATTGTAGAATCCAAGTGTTACTTTGTGGAGAAGGACTTGAAATATTTAAACTCATGGAGTCTCCAGTTAGCTGAGAAATTGGCATTCTTATTAATGCTTCTATAGAAAGAAGATACAATATTTCCTCCCTTTACAAATGTTCAGAGTCCATTCTCCTACTACCACTTTGTTGTGAAAATATGTAATTCTTGTAACAGGAACAGTAAGCATAGGACTGTGACCCTTGCATTTTGCTCATTAACATTTTGCAGGGCTCTCAGTCTGCATCAACATTCAATACAACATCTCAGTGCCTAGTTGCTCCTCATGCCCAAGGTCCTGACTAGTGAAATCATGAGATGACTAGTAAAATTCCTAATACCTGTATATTTAACTATTCTCAGATACTGAATGGTAACATTTAATAAGTTACAAATGCTGAATTCTGTGTATTAGCGGTAATATTTAAAACCTTAGAACACAATGATGAAGAAATATTGACCAAGGTGGTTTTGACAGCTGATCTCTGTAGTTTCAGTGATGGGTCCAGATTAGCTTCTTTAATTTGGGTTGAAGCCACTCTTAGATAAATTTTATTCATTAATGGATTGAATTCAATTCTACTAGGAAGTCTAGTAAAATTTGTTTGGAAATCTCATCAAATTATTCTAAAATTTATCAGGAAAAATAAGCAGACAGGACTAGTAAAAAGAATTCTACTATAGAAGGACAATGAGAGGGCACTAGCCATCCCAGACCTAATTTTAACAGAATAAAAATTGACATAATATTAGAGGAAGAGAGCAGTGAAACAGAATTGGCAGTTATGAGATAAGATCAATCACATATCCGCCTATTTTGTGATAAAAGGAAAAGCACAAATCAAGGCAGAAGGGAATTTATGTTAAATACTGTTGAGATAATTGGTTAACTGCTTGGAAAATAATACAAGCAGAGTCCTATCTTACAACACATAGCAAAGTATTATAAATGAATAAAAATGGAATTACATTAGGTAGATTATTTTTTATTCAAACAATGGAAGATATTATTAAGCAGAAGGTGGACACACTTTATAAAAATTTAAAACTTGCATATGTAAAATAGTTACCAAAATGCATCCATCAGAAATGAGGAATACGTTTATTTATATATTTCATTAAATAAGGGACATGTACACAGCAATAAGATGCAAACACTGTGACTTTGATTAAAAAATAAAGGCAATGAACTGATAATTCCTTAGGCATACGTGTAACAAATGGATATAAACAATTAGCTAGGTTGGTTAGTATTCGTACGACCTTACTTGGTGTGGCACCAAGATTTATCATTTTTAAATGTTATTTATTAATTTTGAGAGAGAGAGCAAACAGGGGAAGAACAGAGATGACTCAAAGCAGACTCCATACTGTCAGCAGAGAAACCGATGTGGGGCTCGAACCTACTAACTGAGAGATTATGACCTGAGCCAAAATCAAGAGTTGGATGCCTGGGCCGTCGGGGTGGCTCAGTCAGTTGAGTGTCCCGCTTCGGCTCAGGTCATGTTCTTGCAGTTTGTGGGTTTGAGCCCCGCATTGGGCATCGGGCAGTGTGCTGACAGCTAGCTCAGAGCCTGGAACCTGCTTCACATTCCGTTGTCTTCCTCTCTCTCTGACCCTCCCCTGCTCATGCTCTGTCTCTCTCTGTCTCAAAAATAAAAATAAACTATTAAAAATTAAAAAAAAAAAGAGTTGGATGCTTAACCAACTGAGCCACCCAGGAGCTTCCATAGATTTATCTTTTTATAAAGCAGTTCGTCAACATAAATCCATGTATCAAGTCACTTTAAAATGTTTCTGAGCCTATCCAAGAAATCTTACAGCTGTTTATTCCAGAAATAATTATTAAATGGGAGCATTGACACACACAAAAATCTTAAATGCAGTGTTTTTATAAAGCAGAATTTGGGACTAGCTTACATTTCCAAACATAGGGGGAAAGCTATGTATATGGTGATGAATCTACTAAATAAAATTGTGTGCAGCCATTGAAAATGTTTATTGTGATTAGGTGATATTACAGAGTGCACCAGGAAAATACCTATTAGTTGAAGACATTAGGAGTAAAAAGCAGAAATAAATCATATGTAATAGTTCAATTGTTTAAATATCACTATGAAAAGAAAACTTGAAAGGATTCCATATGTCAGGAAGAGTAGACATGGCTGAATATTTATACTTCAGATAGAATAATTTTTAACACATATGTTTATCTTTTAATGAATATTATAATGAAAAAGTCACCTTAAGAATAATACATTATATATAATCTACAGCATTTCTATATTACCTCTTAATATTTTTCTAAAGCAATCATGTATTTTTCAGAATGACATCTCCAGTTTCTGCTAAAATGTTTGCTATTCAGTTATAGATATCTGTGGTTTTATTCCATACAAGACATGTTTTTAATACTTTGCAAAGTACCAAACTATTCTTCACATATTATTATAAAGATGATGTGCCACAGCAGTCAGGAGCACCAATTAGTGTCAATTATAACCTACCGTACCTGTCACTCTGCATCCTTATGAAAATAGCTACAGAACTTTGCTTTATATGCTTTGGGATTGAGCGATTTCATTGTTATTTGAGTTTGAACCCAGTCATTCAGTGAACATAAAGGTTAAATGAGGGCTGCACAAATTAAGACTTATCACAGATGTTTTCTAAACTCCCTTTTACCACCAACTTTTCAACTTGTGACATTGAAAAGTATATATGTGATATTACATTTATGAGCACCTGTAAAGGTTTAGAAATGCACCAGCTCTAATGGAAAGTATAATTTAATGTTTTTTTTGGATGTTCTTCTTTTAAGAGAATTTCTATAATGTGCATTCTGACTGTGTTTATATAGTTTTCTATAATGTATTCTCAATTGAACTGTTGCTGCTGTGGGGAGAAAATGGACAAAGACACTATTTAATGCAAAGATACCATTTTTCATAAGATTTTTAACTTTTTTTTTAAAAGAAAAGCGACAGTAGTCATGTACTTTGAGTTATGATATGATATTGGTCTCTTCCTTTGCTTCATTGAGACCTTTTTTAAAATCCTTTTGCCTTTGAAATTACAGATAAATAAGTGAATACTGTAGGTATGGACACATTCAAAAGAGGCAAAACTAATTTCTTCAGGTCTACAAAAAATAAAGTTGGACATATAAAATAAATGTAAGTAAATAGCAATGGCACCACCATCTGTGTATCCAGTATTATAGTCTCTCACACTGTGTAAAACCATTTGTTGTGTGCATGTGTGTGTGTGTGTGTGTGTGTGTGTGTGTGTGTGTATGAGTGACCAAGCCACTTGGATATGATTTTCTTTCTAGTTCCATCACATTTGGCGATGCTGATATTTCCTATTTTCCAAAACTTCTCCAATAATTGGACAGTATCTTCTTTGGATGTTGTTCTGCCTGCCTGACATGAATCATTTGAGATTCAGGGCATTCAGGCTGAAACATGGAGAAAGGCAAGAGTCAGTTTTCTGAGAGACATAAGCAAATCTGTGAGAATCAGTAGAAACAGCACAATATGGAGTCAGGCTCACATTGCTGACAGGTGTCAAAATTACCGAGCTACTACCTTCCTGTCTCATCTAAGATGTGGAGAAGAGAGGGAAGAAGAGAGAGAGAGAAAGAAGTATTTGTGAAAGTGGAAAAGAAAAAGAAAAGTGACTTCTGAAGGTCACAGCCTTTGGAAGTTCTACTAAAAGGCTGAGATTTAATCATAACACTATAGAACACTTTCCTATACTGCTCTTTAATACCTCTCTGGAGTGCTCAGAGGGAAATTTATAGCTATAAATGCCTACATTAAAAGAGAAGAAAGATGTCAAATCAATAATTTAGCTTTATACCTCAAATAACTAGAAAAAGAAGAGCAAACTAAACTGAAGCTAGCAGGAGGAAAGATATAATAAAGACTGTAGTGGAGATAAATGAAATAGAGAATAAAAAAGTGATAGAATCAATGAAACCCACAGATGATTCTTTGGAAAGAGCAACAAAATTGACAAAATACTGAGGTAGGCTGACTATAAAAAAGAAAGAAGACAGAAATAACTGAAATCTGAAATGAAAGTAGAGCTATGAATAATGACCTCACAAAATGAAAAGAAATATAAGAAAATACCGTCAACAATTGTATGCTAACAAGTTAGAAAAACTAGATAGAAGGGATGAATTTATAGAGACAAATTACTGAAATGAAAATAATTAATAGAAAATCTGACCACTTATGGATTCATTAATAAAAATAAAGGATGGATTTATTAATTAAAACAAAACAACAACAAAGAAAAAGTCAGGACAAAGTTACTTCTTTGATGATGCTATATGTATTTTTTTCTTTATTTATTATTTATTTATTTTGAGAGAATAAAGGAGGGGCAGAGAGAGAGAGAGAGAGAATCCAAAGAAGACTCCACACTGTCAGTTTGCAGCCTGACAAAGGGCTTGAACTCATACAGTGAGATCATAACCTGAGCCAAAGTGAAGTCAAGAGTTGGAAGTGTAACAGACTCAGACACCCCAACTTCACTGGTGAATTCTACCTGATATTGAAAACAAAACAAAACAAAGCATCAATGCTTCGCAAATTCTTCCAATAAAATGAAAATTATTCTATAAGGTCAACATTACCTCATGCCAAAGTAGACAAAGATACCACAAGAAAAGTAAACTGTAGACCACACATGAAGATAGGTGCAAAAATACTCACCAAAGTAGTAACTTACTAAATTTATAGAAAAAGTTATAAAAGTAAAAAAAAGACTCACCATGAATAGATTGAATTTTTCACAATTACAAGAGTGGTTTAACAAGTAAAAATCAAGGTAATTGATTTCAAGGTAATTAAGGTCAAGGTAATACCACATTGACATAATGAAAGGAAGACTGAAATAATTGTCTCAATTGGCATAGAAAAAGCATCTGTCAAAACTGGTATTCTCTCATTATAAAAAACAAAACAAAATATAAATATACAAAAATTTCATCAACACGATAAAGAGCATTTATAAATAACCCACAACTAACAGAACACTAAATATTGAAAGAGTGAATGTTTTAGCCTTAAGATCAGGAACAAGACAAGCATCCCCACCTTACCCCTGTTATTCAAAGTTAATGGAGGACGAAGCGGGAGAAGAAGAGGAAAAATCATTGGGGAGAGGGAGGGATCAAACCATAAGAGACTTTTGAATACTGAGAACAAACTGAGGGCTGATGGGAAGTAGGGGAGAGAGGAAGGGGGGTGACGGGCATGGAGGAGGGCCCTTGTTGGGATGAGTGCTGGGTGTTATATTTAAACCAACTTGACAATAAACTATTTAAGGAAGAAAAACAAAACAGAAACAAAGGCAAACCAAAAAAAACACCCAAAGTTACAATTGAAGTTTAAGAGAAATAAGACAATAAAAAGAAATAAACAGCATTCCAATTGGAAAGGAAGAAGAAAAAATTCCTATTTGCAAAAAAGTTCAGGAAACATACCAAGTGTAAGAACAACATGAAAATTTTACTTGTATTTCTATACACCTTCAATGAAATTAAAAACAGTTCCATTTATAATAGTATCAGATACTACAAAATACTTAGGATACAGCTACCTGTAGAAGTACAAAAAAAGTACACCAAAACCTACAAAGTATTATTGAAGGAAATGAAAATAAATAAATGGAAATAAAAGGGAGTCTGTATTAATAGACTGAAAGACATAGTATTGTTTTTTTTTAATGTTTAATGTTTTTTTACTTATTTCTGAGAGAGAGAGAGAGAGTGTGAGCAGGGGAGGGTCAGAGATAGAGGGAGACATAGAATCTGAAAGAGGCTCCAGGCTCCTAGCTGGCTGTCAGCACAGAGCCTGATGTGGGGTTCGAACCCACGAACCATGAGATCATGACCTGAGCTGAAGTCAGACGCTTAACCAACTGAGCCACGCAGGTGCCCCCATAGTATTGTTTTTTTTAATGTTTATTTAAAAATTTTTCAATGTTTAGTTATTTTTGAGAGAGATAGAGAGGCAGTGTGAGCAGAGAGAGAGGAAGACACAGACTCCAAAGTAGGCTCCAGGCTCTGAGTTGTCAGTACAGAGCCCAATGTGGGGCTCAAACCCACAAACTGTGAGATCATGACCTGAGCTAAAGTCAGACGTTTAGCCAACTGAGCCACCCAAGTCCCCCTATTTATTTATATTGAGAGAGAGAGAGAGAGAATGCATGTGCATGCAAGCAGGTGGAGCAGAGGGAGAGGAGAACAGAGAGTCTCAAGCAGGCTCTGTGCTGTAAGCACGAAGTAGGAGGGGAGATGGATCTCACAAACCTAAGCCCACATCAAGTGTCAGGTGGCTCTGATTAAGCCACCCAGGAGCCCCAGTAAATGGAAATAAATAACAAGGAATCTCTATTAATAAACTGGAAGACATAATATTTTTAAAGTGCCAATATCACTCAAAGCTTTCTATACCTCCAGTGAGCTAGCCATCAAAATCTCAACAATCTTTTTTTTTTCTTTTTTCCAGGAATGGAAAAGACTGCTCTAAAATCTGTGCAGAATTGTAAGTGTTCCTAATAGCCAAAACAATTTGCAAAATTTCCTTTAAAGCTACAAAAATCATAGCAGTTTGATGTCTGCATAAGGATACCCATATGCATCAGTGAAATAGAACTGAGTGTCTAGAAATAAACCTACACAGTTATAATCAAGTAATTTCTGGCATGGGTGCCAAGACTTGTCAGTGGGGAAAGAATTGTCTTAGCAACAAATGGTGCTGAGATAAATGTGCATCCACCTTCAAGAGAATAGTGCTGGAATCTTCAAAATATATAAAAAAGATAAAATGGATCAAAGGCTTGAATATCATAGCTACAATCATAAATCACTTAGAAGAAAACATTGGGATAAGTAGTTTTTACTTTGGATTTGGTAATGATTAATTACATATGACATCAAAGGCACAAATGAAAAATAAAAAATACATATTAGACTTAATTAAAATAAATATTTTAGGGTATCAAAGGACATTACTAACAAAGTAAAAAGACAACCCAAAGTGGATGAATATATTTGCAAATCATTTATATGATAAGGAATTAGTATGCAGAACACAAAAAGACTTATTATAACACAACAACAAAAAATAAAGCAACCTAATTTTAAAAATGGACAAAAGAACTGAGTAAATATTTCTCTAGAGATGATTTACAAATCACAACAAAGCACATGAAAACATTTTCAATACCATTAGTTATTAGAGAAACACAAATCAAACCACAATGAGATACCAATTCGTACCCATTAAAATTGTTATAAGAAAATTTAAAAAGTGTGGACAAAAATTATGGAAAAATTTGAACCCTTGCATATTGCTGATGGGAATGCAAAATGGTATAACCACTTTGGAAAATAGTTAGACAGTTCCTCAAAAATTAAACATAGAATTATTGTATAATCATTGATTCTACTGTTGAGCATATATGTAAAAGAATTGTTAACAAGTACTCAAACAAAAACTTATATACAAATGTTCATAGCAACACTATCAATAATAGCCAAAAGTAGAAAACAACTCAAATATCCATCAACTAATGAAATGATAAATACAATGGACTATTATTTGGCCATGCAAGTCAATGAATTACACATATATACTACTACTACTCCTACATGAATAAACCTTGTAAATATGCTAAATGAAAGAAGCCAGACACAAAAGTCACATACTACATGATTTCATTTATATGAAACATCTGAATAGAATGAGCCAGCATTCTAGATACAGTCAGCAAATTAGTGGTTTCCAGGACTAGTGGGAAGGAAGAATGAAAAGTGACTACATAATGAACACGAGACTTCCTTTTGGGGTGATGAAAATGTTCTTGAACTCATTGGTGGTCATTATTGCATGACATTGTGAATGTACTAAATATAGCTAATGCTAAATTTTCTTTTGTGTATTTTGTTACCATAAACAAAACAAAACAAACCCAAAAGTAAACGAAACAAAATCAGCCAATGAGCCAAAACAATCTGTGTTTTCACAGAAGGAAAAATATATATATATATGTATGTATATATACATACATATATACATACATATGTATATATATTCAAACAAGCAGGACATTTTATAACTTCAAAAACTTTCAGGAAGTAATGTAAGCCTTTTTATCTACCACCCATTGCTAATAATACCCTAAATGGGCTTAGTCATCTTATCAAAATATATTCTAATATTTTAGAAGCCTTAAAAAGAAATTTAAACTATATGTTTTCATATCTGAAGTTGTTATCATACCTTGTCTCCCTTCCCTCAATTCTTACCTGCTCTTGCTTGGCCCTGAAATATGTGAAAAATCTGATTAAAATAGTGATATTCTAGAAAGTAGTGTTGCTTCATGTTCTACTAAACTAAACAACCAACATTTACCAATAGGTTCCTAGCTTTGGGCCCTTTATATTTACTGGACCATTTTAATTAGGATAGTTGCATCCTCTCATGGAATTTCCATAACACTAATTTACTTAGAGGTCTCCTAATGTCCTGAAATAGTCAATGCACTGCACCTAAACAAATAGGTAATTCTGCCTCAACCATTTGCTTAGTTTTGCTCTAACAGGGAGTTTCCTTCAAATTTATTAAAATGTGTTCATGCTCACTATCTGAAGATAACAATTTTGTTTTCTTCTCATGTCATGAGTCTATCCTTTATATACCTAACAAGGTTCAGGGTAGGAATAGTTGACAGAGCAGTTCTGGGAGGTTTCAATAATTATGAATATGTCTGAATTATGATCGCTTGGGGTATAGATTCAGTAATGTTTTAGGCATATCTCAAGCTCCGGACAAAATTTTATGATAGAGAATCAAAAACAGTAAAATCATAGAAGACGGTTCTTTAAACTGGATTAAAGTGGTCCACTTCGGAATCAAAAAGCTGAGACATCTCAAAAGCACAGTGGAATTTGCATTTCATTTCTGAATAGCAAATTTGCAATAGTTTTGAAAATGAAATATTAAGACTTTGTCAACATCACAGCTGCTTACTCTGTAAACACCGTATATAGCTCTGCTTTCTCCGATTCTAAATTTTTGACTGTGTTAGGTCCTTGGAGAAAAATGTATCTCCTTCAAACTAGTCTTTATTGCCTTGCCTATGAAAAGTTCCATGAGAGAAAAGCAATTAGCTTGCAAAAAAAGGGGGTGGAGGGGCAAGGTTATCATTATGCTTCCTGTAACCTTTGACTTTGCTGGTTTAACTCCTGTATCTTTCATTTATTTCAGGCCTTCATTCTACCTTGAGGTCTATATGGGGAGATTTCAAGAAGTCATTTAGAGTATCTAGACTTGAGGCTAATAATATTGCACCAGACATTTTTAAGACCTGGGTAAGGCTCAAGAGATCCTGGCTTACTGTCCAAGAAATTGCTAAGGTTTGGCTTCATCATATAAGGGGCTGGTGACATGATGGAGATTGTGAAAAACAAATAAAATATTTGAAATATAAGTTATTGGCAGTTGTGGATAACATCTAGAACAAATTTACCTAAGCAGATTCTGTTATGTTTCATTCTGAAGTCAGTGTTCTTTTGGGAAAATTCCAAGACACAAAAACGATATTCTCATTAAAATCTTCAAGATGTAGTTATGTTTTCTACACCTTAAGATATTGGTCAGTTTTTACCTTTACACCTCTGAATTTGTTTACGAGTATTTACAGTTATTCTAATTTCCTTGTTCTACAACTGATAGTAATAACATTTGTAGAACATAAAGGAACTATAATTTATATCACCTACAAAGATCTTTAGAAAACAAAGAATCCTATGTTAATGTGTTCATATGTTTTTTCCCTGAAATAAGTAGTTTGTAAAATATCTTCTATATTTTATTGTAGCATAGGCAAAATACATAATTGTGAAGTTACTAGCCCTAGGCAATGCCTGCCATCAAGTAGCCTCAGTAAATGCTTGTGCATAAGCATGTGTTTTAGGTGTGCGTGTGACACATTGCACTATTGCACATGTGGTATGTTATTATTTATGACTGACTAAATGTTTCTACAACTGTTTATAAGGGATTATCTCCTGAGAACTCACCAAGCTTTGTCAATTTTACCTCTCCTATCTTCAAATTCTCCAGCTATCAGTGATCCCAGGCTGACTTCATTCAGTGTTATTTCTTACTAAAACCATTGTCTTCTTTAACTTCATCTCCTCATTCCAGAAAGAATCATTATTGAACAATGCAATCTAAACATGCTACATTTTCCCTACTTAAAACGTGTTTGTCCCTTTACATTATACTTAGGACAAAGCCCAGAATTTATAGATTGACTCACAAGACATTTAATACTTGATATTTTATACCTGATATTTTACCACACTTGTTTACATTTTATTTTATTGTATTTATCGTATTTTTTATTTTATTAATGTTTATATTTGAGACACACAGAGAGAGAGCGCGCGCGCACGCGTGCGCGCATGTAAGGGGGAGGGGCACAGAATCTGAAGCAGGCTCCAGGCTATGAGCTGTCAGCACAGAGCTTGACTCAGGGCTGGAACAGGAGCCATAAAATTATGACCTGAGCCAAAGGCAGACACTTAACCAACTGAGCCACACAGGTGCCCCTACATTTTAAACATATTGACTACTTTTAAAAATCAAAAGATCTTTAAATAGTAATTATAATCAATATTGAATGTAGTCTAAATATGCCATATACGACTTGGACAACATTTCTAATCTGCAAATTTTAGACAATAAAAATATAATTGTAAAATATTTTTTTAAGTGGAATATTGTTTTGGTGCCACAAAAGTAGTGTTACATTTAAAAAAAAAGTATATGTATAATTATACACATTCACACACATATGTGACTTTAGAGAATGACATGATAATCTCAGACTACACGTATATTAAATCTTCTGTAGTTGAAAATTGTGATTCTATTAGCTGTCAATTCCACAGAAATAGTCAAATTTACAGTGATGAATAACACTAGTTATTATCTTAAAGTGTTGCATACCTTAAGAATTTTTTCTTATGGCTACTTCATAGGAAGTATCCAACCAGTAATAAATTGACATTTTTGCCAATGAAGTGATAGTTTGGTACATTTGACCCACAATGTTCATAGGTGAAGCATTCATATTTCTCCTTTACCAAATAAGAATTTTTTTCAATTTATATACTTCTTTTGAGAGAGAGACAGAGAGGGAGAGGGAGAAAGAGAGAGAGAGAGAGAGAGAGAGAGAGAGAGAAACCCAAGCAGGCTCTGCCCTGTCAATGCAGAGCGTGACATGGGGCAAAAACTCATGAACCATGAGCTCATGACCTGAACTGAGATCAAGAGTCAGGTGCTCAACTGATTGAGCCATCCAGGCACCACCAAAATAAGAATCTTTAAATTAAATTTATTTAAATCTGACAATAGTTAATATTTCATGCATGAGCCTGACAGAGGTTCTCATATAAGAAAAAATGGTAATGACAGCAGTGCTTATGTGAATGTTCTGGCCCAAGAAATAAGAAATTTCTTTAGAAAATACTTAGGAAACCCATCACCAAAGATTCAAGGACATCAAAGCTGGGATTCAGCAAGTCATCCTCTATTTTTTGTTATGCTGTCTTATATATGCTTTGGTCTCTTGCAAGTAAAAAAAAAACAACTACTGTCCATAAACAATAGAAGTTATATATCTTGCATGTTCAAAAATAAAAGAAGTCAACTATATATTCAATTTCTTTTTATTTTTTTGTTTCAGGTTTGTAAAGATGTTGTTCACTGACATAACATTATCTTAACCCTCACTGTTTTTGATTTCAAAATTACCCCGTTTATGTCATGAGTCTGACATATACATTGTAAAACAACAGTGAATCTGATTTTATTAGTACTAGAGAGTATGTATTTAAATATGATGAGTAAGAATAAGCTTCCAGATTTAACCATCACCTGCATATGATTTATTAACTTTATGTTTAAGTACAACAAAGAGAACAGCAACATAAAAAGGCATAACTAGTCACAAGTCACAGGTAAGCAACAGTTACTTTTTATCTATAAAAGTATGTAACTATAGACTTTATGCTAAATGAGCATGAAATGACATTCAGTAATCACCAAAAATGTAGTCTGGGCATAATAAATAATAACCACATGTTGTATGTATTATTTCACAAAGGAAAGTATGCAAATATGGAGAGATTAGCAAAAATGGAGAAATATGAATTTTACATTTGATTTCATAGTTGTTGGGAAATAATTCTTTGAGAAATCACCCGCGAAGTTACATTCTCAATACTTACAGACAAATGGAAGATGAGATAGACACAAAACAATATTAATGTGATCTGAGAAAGCCTCCTTTGAGATTTCCATTGTTCATACAATTGTGCCTATGGCAATGACACAATTTATTTGATATACAGAATTAGTATGCATGAATAAATAGACTGTTATGAACAGCATTATATGTAAGCCTACTGTGATAACATCCAAATATAATCCTTAGGCAAACATAAGATAATTAGTGTAAAGCAAACCATTGAAAAGTGGATTCATCAAGAACTAGCATCATATTTATTTAATTGTTTTCCTTAAATCTACAAGGAAGTTCAACTTTTATTCACTCAAAGATAAAAAAAAATTCTGACATAATTTAAGCTTTGGAAGTCAAAATATGCTTCTTTTGGATAAAATTCTATTTCAGAATTTGAGCTAACATACTTTTTACTTTATCTGGTTCTATTTAACTGTCACTTATTAATTAGAAATTATCTTGGCTCCCACCAATTATCTTTGAATGACATTAATTATTTCTCAAGTTTCAACAGATTTTTGCCACTCTTTATCTGATGAATTAGCACAATACATATTAATTTTTAAAATAGCATATGATTATTTTCTCCTGCTTTCCCTTAACAATGTAAATGTAAGCCTTATTAACTTTGCTCAATTATCAACATGGAAAGCCAATTAAAGTAATAATAAATGAAAGAGGAAAATAACGAACAAAAAGATGTAAATTTAAAAAAACAAAGAAAACAGGAGGAAAAAAACTTTCATTGTGAGTTAGTACATATTGCAGCTGACATAAGAAATCTTATAAGAATGAAGATAGTGCAATGTATTACCTAATGAAGACTTATTTATTTGTTTTGGTCATATATGCCACTTCATTAATTATATATTTTTTCAGATTGTGTGATTGAGTTATTGTGCATAAAGCTAGCATCTCTGTTTCTGTAATTTTCAGGGAAGGAAATCTCTGATAAATTGTGCACCAAAGTAACAAGGGAGTTGGACGGATTTCTACAGAAACAAAATTGCTTTAGAACCAGGGTTTTGGGTTGCCATTCCAGAAAATGCATTTGATATATCTGGAGCAAGCTTATCCCAGCCCCAAATCATGAGATTCACAAGAGACTGACATATAAACTACAAGTTCCTTTTGTTGGTTACAAGGAGAAATGTAATTCTGACTAACAGTTTGGAATACTCATGACAGTAGGACTTATATCTCCCCATAGCCACATCTACCTAAGGAAAAAACAGATAAGGTTGCTTATCTCCTCCAAATTACTCTTGCCATAAGCATGGAAACACTGAAATATATGAAATTCACCTGTATTTTGTATGAAAGACATAATTAGATTGTGACTAGAATATAAAGGCCAGAGTGACTATAGCAAAATGAGAGAAGGGAGAATTGGGTCCAAAAATGGAGCCAGAATGGGGTGATCAGATCCCATGAAAATGTATAATCTATGCATATTTACATGTTAAAATGAGATAAGAGCTGCTAGAATATTTATACTGAGAAATGTGATTGACTTATTCAAGGATCACCCTGGCTGCTAGGTGAGGAATTGACAGTGGAGGGCAATGCAAATTGATGATGCTATTGATGATGCTACTAAATTTATACTGATGAATAGTCTAGAAATATAGAATCTTCAACAGAAGAATTATGATTTGCTCTACCAATATGTTAAAAAACAATATAGTATTGATATAAAAATTGATAGATGAATTAATGATTTAGAGCTCCTTGAGGCAAGAGCTGATAGAGAAAATAGTGGAAAAGAATGATAGCCCAGAAATTAACAAATGTGTATATAATATATATGCATACTTTTTAAAACACCCTAATTAAATAGAATAATAATCAAACATTGTGGAAAATTTGGGCTCAGTTGGTTGACCATCAGTCATGGGACTGAACCTAGATGCATGATCATGAGCCCAGATGTTTCAGACCATAATCAAGACTTGAGTTGAGCTCTGAGATGAGCTTGGAGCCTGCTTAAGATCCTTCTTTCTCTCTTCTCCCTTTCTCCCTCTTTCTCTCTCTCCCTGTCTCTCTATCTCTTCTCTTCCCTTCTCTCCTATTCGTGTTCTCTCTTTCTAAAATAAAATTAAAAAACACAAAACACTGCTGAAAAATTAAGAAATAATATAAAAACATCATTTACATCTTATATCTGAATTTATAGTGTAAAACATATAAAGAAAAGAAAAAGATGTGTCTGTATATGGAATTTTGTGGAGGAAAGTATTTCCTAAACATATTAAAATTCTTTTAAAGCTACATATATTTTAAAGAATGTAAAAACACTAGGTCAAAAATAAAATTAAATGATATATGTACATTAGCAAAATTTTAGACAACTATTACAAAGATTTTGCATCTTTTTAAAAGAAAATTGTCTTATCAAATACAAATGCAAATGCTAATACATCTACAGAAAAAAAAGTCCAGCATCATCAAAAGGAAGGAAGATCATTTATCAGTAAAAGTATAAAAATTTCTAATCATTGTTTATTAAATGTATGCAGAAATAAACAGAAATATTATATAATTGTTATGTGTCAAATTTTCTCTTTTTTAGCATTTACTTTAGAGAGAGAGAGACAGCACATGGAGAAGGGGCAGAGAGAGGAGTGGACTGAGGATCTGAAGCTGACTCGAGGCTGACAGCAGAGAGACTGACACAGGGCTGAACTCAGAAACAGTGACATCATGAACTGAACCTATGTTGGAAGCTCAACCAATTGAGCCACCCAGACGCTCCTCAAATTTTCAAAATGCTTCCTCTTTCATAAACAGCTAGTGAGACTATCAGTTGATACAGATTCTTAAGGGAGCAATTAGAATTTTAAAATTATGTTTCTATTTTTTACTGTGATTACATTTCTACAAATTACTCTGTAAAACTAGAGGACATATTTAAGGATGTCTCTCAAACAATATTATATTCAGGCATAGGAAATAAACAAGTTATTTAAATAAAGTGTGGAGGGAGAGGATAAAGTATTATGTAACCAATATTATGGATATTTTTGAAAGGTATTCATGATGAAGACTACTTTATTGAATGCCATGTTACCCATATATTCAGGATATAATATGATTGCAAACACATTAAAATCATGCATGTGATTAGAGATGAGGCAATGCATGCACATTGTCTATAATCATGGCATTAAGGGCATTTGTTCTGCCCTCAAATTAGGAAGATATGGATCTGGGTTCTGAAATTTGCCAGCTGTGTTACCTTAGGATATTCAGTCTCTATGACTTTGGCCACATTAGTATGTGCCCAAGCTTGCCTTTACATAAAATGGAATAATAGGAATATATGTCACTTTGTGAAAATTTATTTCATGATATCATGAGATAATGCTCAAGAAATAGAACCAGTAACAGTGTTTTACATTTTATGCATGATTTCCATTTTGTACATAAGAAACATTTCTGTTTCCACCAAACAAATTAAAAAATGGAATATTTACTATATTTTAGGAGCCTTTTTCTACTCATCTTTCATCATATTCTTTACAATTGCTCCCTAGAAACAACTGCTCTCCTTGAATTCATGTCAAGTATTCTTTTGAGTTATATTGTTTAACTGTCTACTTTGGAACTTTATGCATTTGTGAACATATCATAAAGTTTCAAATGTAATTTTGCTTCCTTTTCTTACTATTAAATTTTTAGGATTCATCACAGTCGACACACATGGCTGTTTATTTCTTTTCACTGTACATATGATTTATTGGATGAATGTATGACGATTAATTTAATCATTCTAGTATTGATGACATTTAGGTTGTTTCCACTTTTTCAGATATTACAAAAAATGTTGCCATGAACATTCTTGTTGTATGTCTTCTATTTGCCCATGCCAGATTGTCTATAGATATCTATAGAATTGAAATTGGATTGTACACACACACACACACACACACACATGCATACACAGGAGAGATACGAAACAATACAAGGCTCCTTACACAATTCAAAACAGAGACAGTTTTGTAGAGATGAAGCTTTGTCTGTAGTCCAGAGAACATAAAATTAACACATCCCTACTAGAAAATGGTATGTTTTTGGTATGGTTCTACAACGCTTTTGTAGAACTCAAATGTTCTATTCGGCTGACACACTTTGCATTTGAGGTTACTGATGCGATAGTATCCACTCTCATGGGTACTATAGTCCCCATCCATATCCATGCTTTAGGCATGACGTGAAAGAAACAATGATTTCTCAAATAGCAAATATTTTCTGCAAACCCTTTTCTTGGTTTAAGCATAACATCATCAATTCATTATCAGCATTATTGTTGACGATATATACTCCATTAGTTTATAAAACCTAACCAGGTATCAATAGCTCAACCATTATCAGCATTTCCTTGACTGCTTTATGGTACAGATTGAGTGGGATATGTATTAATTTCAGTTTTGTTTTAATAATACAGAGAGACGTGCTCAGGCTTTTAAATCACTGCAGCAATGCATCTGGAAAAATTAAAGCTATTTCACCTCGAACCAAGGTAAACAAATCATTTTTGCCCCGTTTTCAGCTTTCATTCCTGCAAAAAAGTATAGGACAGCAGCCTTTCGTTATGGCATTTTAGAACATTAATTACTCTCTAGATAAAAGTAAGGAATAAAGAATACAGTGGGTGAGGTATTTTTAACCGGATTTGAACATGGATAATTAACAGGCAAGAAACTATATTTCTGCTCATAACTAATTTTTTATTATGATTTATTTTGTTTGGAAATGTGCAAAACTTTAGTTTCTCTAATCACTGAATGGCTCCCATCTATTCTAAAGCTGAGAGAAAAATCTGTGAAAATTCCTAAAAATTAGTGTCTTTGGACATGTGTTCATTGTAAAAAGAAGGGGGGATATCACATAAAAGCGATTCTAACCAAAAATAGCTATGCTCTGTTGGTTTAGCTGAATTATAGCCAGGAGAAAATTTTAACAGGAGAACAATAGTCATCATTCCAGACTCTAAAAAAAGGGATAGAGGAGTATTCATGTTATAAGCTGTAAAAATTTATATGATTTTACAAATCTTTTTTTCTCAAATGGATACTGGTGAAGTAAGTCTAGGTTTGCCTTGATCATGCAGGGGCTAAACTCTGAAGTCTTCCCCTTATTTATTGGGGTGACCATGGGTCCATGACCTGGAGTGCACAAGAGCATCCTAAGGGAGCACCTCAGTGAGGATGTAGAGGGGACAATTGAGAACAATTAACCTTACTAAATAAGATAACTAAAACAAGACAACGCACTCTTCCTATATTAGAAATCAACTTGTCTGAATGTAAGATGAAATCTAAATAATGATCTTATCTAAATTTATTTTAATTTTTCTCATGTAACAAGAACTGAAAAATATTTAATCTGGGGCCTATATGGTGGTTTGAGAATGTGGTCAGTGACACAACACTGTCAAAACTTCCACTCAGTCATCTAGGGATGGTGGCTTCTATCCTTCATCTTGTCATTTTGTGGTTACACAATAGCTGCTTTACCACCACCATCTTCATTTTAGGTAGAAATAAGTGAAAGGGCATGACAGTGAAAATCTCTTCTCTTATAAACTTTCCTAGGAGTCTCTTCCAATGACTTCTACTTTCATCTTAGTTTTCAAAAGATTATATTACAACAATCATGTTCCCATTTTAAATTTTTTCAATGTTTATTTATTTTTGAGAGAGAGACACACACACACAGGACGCAGGCAGGGGAGGAACAGAGAGAGAAGGAGACACAGAATCTGAAGCACACTCCAGGCTCTGAGCTGTCAGCACAGAGCCCAATGCAGGGCTCGAACCCACGAACCATGAGATCAAGACGAAAGTCAGACACTTAACTGGCAGAGCCACCCAGGTGCCCCTCTTTTTCCAATCTTTTGAAAGAACTATTACAATTGTGAAATAAGATGAAGTGAAAGTTGTTATTAAATCATGTTGGTAAACAGACTTCTTTTAAGTATAAAAAAATTTAAAAGCAAACTCCTACAAACTGAGGGTAGAGTGGTAGTTGCCAGGGGTTGGGGGAAGGGGCCGATGCAGGTCAAAGAGTAAAGTGTGTAGTTATAATATATAATTTCAGGGATCTAATATAAAGTCAGGTGACTATAGCTGACAATACTGTATTGTATATTCAAAAGTTGCTTCGAGAGTCAATCTTAAATATCTCATCATAAGAAAAAAAGGTTATTATGTGAGGAGATTCAGTGTGTTAGCTAATGCTACAGTTGTAATCATTTCACAATATTTAAGTGTATCAATTCAACGCATTTTGTACACTTTAAATTTACACAATATTATGTCAAATTATCTCATAAACACTGAAACAAATTACTCAAAAAATGAGAGGGGAACCAGGGTGGCTCAGTCAGTTAAGCATTTGACACTTGATTTCCACTCAGGTCATGAAATTGAGGTTGGCGTTGGGCTCTGTGCTGGATGTGGAGCCTGCTTGAGATTTTCTCTCTCCTTCTCCGTCTGCCCCTCGCCTAGTTGCTAATAGAGAGAGAGGGAGAGAGGGAGAGAGAGAGAGAGAGAGAGAATAGTTATGATTAATTTTATTTGTCAACTTGGTAGGTGTTTTTTGGATGACATTAATGTTTAAATTGGTGAACTTTGAGTAAAGCAGATTGTGCTCCATAGTGTGGATGGGCCTCACCCAATCAGCTGAAGTCTTGCATGTAACAAACAGTCCAACCTCCCAATTCTCCAGAAAACGGCTGATTGACTTCATATACATCATCAGTTCTCCTAGATCTCTAGTCTGCCAGCTCACACTGCGTATTTTGTACTCATTAACTTGTGTAATCACATGATCCAATTCCTTATAATAAATCTCCTATTTAGGCACAATATTCTATTCTTTCTGTTTCTCTGGAGAACTGGAGTAATATGAGTCATATGAAGGATCATATGCATGGAGCTTTATGTCCTCTCCAAGCTCTTCCATTTCTATCATAATTTTTCTTGCCCTTTATTAGTATTTTACATTCTTCCTCATATAGGTTTTCTGCTTTTCTTCTTAAGTTTATTCCTAAGTACTTTAAATTACCTGTTTTCCATCCACCATAACTCCTGATTATTGTTTATTATCATGAAGGCTCTTGTTTCCAGTATATTAAGTTTATACTTAGCCATTTTGCAAAATTTAGACACACAAACACATCATTGAAAACTAATGATGATTTTATCCCAACTTCTAAAATGTTTATATATTATATTGCTTTCTCTTTCTTAATTGCTTGGCTAGTACCTTCACTATAATAGTATCCTTGTCTGTTCTTTTTTTTTTTTTTTTGGTACACCTAAAACTAACATTATACTCTAGGTCAACTAATTGGAATTTAAATAAAACAAAACAAAAACAAAAATATTGAGAAGTTTAAGCTTACCATATTTTTTAGTCATTGATTTATTTATAATTTCTGAAATATTTATTCCATTTTTATTTTATTAATCCTATTTCTGCTCATGCTTATTTTAAGATTAACAAAAATGTCACATAAAAATATAGAATGCCTAGTTTTAATTTCATACAAAAAGTGATGATCAATATTTAGGACATACTACAGAAATTATCTGAAATTAAATTGATCTGAGTGTACAGTATATCCTGGGCTCTTTTTTTTTTTTACAAATAGTTTATTATCAAGTTTGTTTCCATATAACACCCAGTGCTCATCCACACAAGTGCCCTCCTCCATGCACATCCCCCCCTTCCCCCCCATCCATCAGTCCTCAATTTCTTCTCAGTATTCAAGAGTCTTTCATGGTTTGCCTCTCTCCCTCTCCCCCACTATTTCTGCNCTATCACATTGATTGATTTGTGGATACTGTTGCATTTGACTGTATCACTGAGTTCTCGAACTCTTCTTTCTGTTCTTGGATCAGTTTGTCTCTTTTTTTGTCAGCTTCTTGTTTTTCTATAATGGTGTCTTCTAAATCACTTATTCTCTTTTCTGCCTTTTCAATCCATTCATTGGACACCTCCAGTTTATTATGTATTTCATTTATCATATTTTTTAATTCATCATGTCTATTTTTGTTCTCCATGTTGGTTGTAGCCATAGTTTCTTTAAGGTCCTCTTTGCTTTTTGCAAGCCCAGTGATTAATTTTACGATTATTGTTCTAAAATCTTGTTCAGTTATGCTGCTTATATCTGTTTTGAGCAGTTCATTAATTGTCAATTCTTCTTGGAGTTTCTTTGGAGGAGAGCTCTTTTGTTTCGTCATTTTGGTTAGCTTTCTGTCTCTTGTTACTTTTAAAGACTTGTTATGTACTCTGCACCTGTAAGCGCTGCTGTACCCAAGAAGACTTTGACTGTCCAGGGCCTATCCTTTCAGAAAGTGTTCTTTGAATGGTATCTCTTGGTCTCTCTTGTTGAGACCTTGGTTATTTTATTTTCCTACTTGTAGTGGTATTTGGGCCTCTCTACCATGTGTACTTCGGCTTGTTTCTTGAGGTAGCCCTTGAGAAGAAAACATACAAACACACAGGGAACAGAGGGACACAAACGTACAAACAAATCCAACAATCACTCTAACCAAGAGGTAAAACTAAAAAGTAATGAGAAAAGACGGAGATGGGAAGGTGAATGATAGAAAATAAAAATACACTAAAAAGTCTAGAAGAAGAAAAGAAAAGGGAGAATGAAGAAAACTGATAGACAAAGATCGGTTTAAAGCATATAACCAGATTTCCCTGCTACAATTAAATAGCTGGTTGTATGCAGTGCTGGCTGAAGAGCATAGAGAAAGAGAGAGATGATAGGGCGGAGATGAGGCAAAATTGGAAATAGAATGAACAGGCAGAAGGGATAAGAAGGTTTAAAAAATTTTTTTTAATGTTTTTTTATTTATTTCTAGGAGAGAGAGAGAGACAGTGTAAGCAGGGGAGGGTCAGAGAGAGAGGGAGTCACAGACTGAAACAGGCTCCAGGCTCTGAGCTGGCAGTTAGCACAGAGCCTGATGCGGGGCTCGAACCCACGAACCGCGAGATCATGACCCAAGCGAAAGTCGGACGCTTAAGTGACTAAGCCACCCAGGCGCCCCAGGAAGGTTTTTTCAAAGAGCTAAATGGTGGAATATGGTTGGAGAGGTGAGAGAAAGAAGGTCATGTTATCCAGAGAAACTATCTAGTCTGATTACTCTTGAGAGGCTTTGTTATACCGCCTCTAACGGTTCCACTGGTTGCTGCTCCCTGTTGCCGGGGGTTGAGTGGAGGGTGGGGGAAGTGCCGCAGCCTCAGATCCGCCTGGGTCAAGCAGCAATACAACCCGAGTGCATCTAGGGATCGTAGCAACTTCAGGTCCACAGAATCTGCGTCGCCTAACCCCACCGCAAACGCTTTACGGCCGCCGCCACTTCAGCAGGCAACTTTTCACTCACGCAGCCACCGTTTCGCCTGGCGCTGGCGGCACTTCACCAGGTCGCAGCCACCGCCGCTTTAGTGGGCCGATGTCACGCGTGCCACTGCCACTTCACCAGGCGCCGGGACCGCCTCCGCAGACGTTGTTGTTGATTCACCGAGCCGCCACCACCATGGATGGTGCCGGGCGCATGGCAGTTCAGTTTTTCCTGGCGCCTTCTGGGACCAGGGCATCTAGTTTAAAGTCAGCACCCTAGCCGGAGCTACAAAACACTGTCTTTTCAAGCTGAGGTTTTTCCTCTTCTCCAGGGACGGTTCTATGAGCAATCTCAGCTTTTCTTTTCTTTCCCCTGGACTTGCGGCAGCTCGCCACCACTCGCCGGTTTATCACTCACCGCAGCTGCATTATCCTTGTCTGTTCTTGACGTTAAAGGAAATATTTTCAAGTGTGATATAATATTTTAAAATAACAAATAAAATAGTAAGATTCTGCAAGTTGAAGCCAGGTTTTGTCTTCATATTTCTATTATACCAAAATCACCACTATGACTACAAATATAATAGTATACAATAGGTGCAAAAATATAATCTTTAGTGAAATAAATGACAAAACCATAAGATCAATTTAGCAACTCCCTTCTACCATCACACTCTATAATTGCATCAATAACCTCAAGATATCTGACTGCCAGCCACCTTGTTTCAAAGTGGACAGAATTTCTCTCTTGCTCATTCAGTGTTACAGTTTTACAGAAGAGATCTCAAAGAGTACGTCTTGTGCTGCAAGGTCAGAGAGTATTCCCAGTTAAAGAGCTCTTTCTGTGATCAAGTTATTACTTAAACATTTTCCAGGTGAATGGTGGAGGTTTAGACTTCTCAATATGCTGCCACTATTCTCTGAATCGCAAATTCCATCTTCTTCAACAATCAACTGCTAGATTTCAGCTCCAGCTGGTCCAGGGGTCCCTGAAGGATGGACAATGTCGGCGAGAGAGGGTTGAAAGAGCTATGAGAGATTCTTCCTGGTCACCAGGCAGGCATCTCTGCACTGACTGAGACTTAGCTTTATTTATGGTAAGTGTATGGGGAACAGCAGAGGAGTGGTATGTGCTTTAGACAATGATTTTTGATGACAAATTTCTTTGATATGTAAAAATTTCCCAGAACATAGAGTTGTAGAAGACTCATCCATAACCTTTATCAATAGTGATTGATGTAGGTGATTTAGATGCTTATCATATTGGGAAGGAAGGTATCTTTAGCATTCAAATACAAACAAGACAATGTTTTTAGCATAGCAAAGACAAAGTTAGTTCTTTGTGAGCAGAGGTCAATAGCCTGTTTGCTTAAGGGGAAGTATAAGGAAACACAGGATTTTCAGGAAACATAATGCTTGTTCCCATAATCACAAAAGAGAAAATTCCTACAAAAAGTTCCTTCACAAGGTGCAATCAGCATATTAGGGCCAGAATAAGGGGACAAGTCACTCCCAATACCAATCATCAAGGTGCCTTGGAGGTTAATGCTCAAGCAGAAGCAAGTGAGTGGGGGTGGATATTGGTCATTATCTGACAGCAGGAGGCCTTGCAAACCTGCCTTAACCTTATAAGGAGTTTTCTCAACTAGTGGGTTCAGAATGGCTCCCAACAACCAACCACCCTAATTGACCTTATTGGCATATCTGATTCTTTCTACACAAAGAACATGTTCTTTTTAGCAGAGGTTCCAAACCCTCCATTGCAAGGAAATTGCTATTGGATGTAGACTATTCTATTTTCCATATGTTTTTGCACTGAATTGTTGTATCCCTCTGAAATTCATATATTGAAGCCCTAATCTCCAAAGTGATGATATAGGATGTGAAACCTTTGGGAAATAATTAAGTTTAGATGAGATTACTAGGTCGTGCCTTCAGAAAAAGAGAAGAAAGTATCAGAATTTCCTTTCTTCATCATGTGAAGATACAAAAGAAGGCACCATCAGCATCTACAATCTGGAAATAGTGCCTTCACCAAGAATCAAACATACTCACACCTGGATGGAGAATGTCCCAGCCTCTGGAAGTGTGAGAAAAAATTGTGTATTATTTAAGATAGCCAGTCTATGGTGTTTTGGTAACAGTAACCCAACTGACTAAGACACATATGTTCTCATATTTTTCTGAAACTGGAGGTCAAGTTAAGCTAGGAAATCTTGCTAAAATACATAGAGAATTTCATTTATTGTATCTTTGTTACACAGAGGGCACACAGAGTCTCAGGGATTAAGTAAACTCTGAAAAATCAGTCACATAGCTAGTAAGTGTTAGAACCATGATTCATATCCAGATCTGTCTTAAGCGGAAGTACTTGTTCTTTCTAGGACACTACATTCCTTGTAAACAGTAGAATATAGTTGGGGTACCAGGGTGGCTCAGTTGGTTAAGCAACCGACTCTTGATTCTGGTTCAGGTCATGATCTCTTGTTTTCATGGATTCAAGCCCCGCATCAGGCTCTGAATGCTGACTGTGCAGGAACCCTGCTTGGGATTTTCTCTCTCCCTCTCTCTCTGCCCTTCCCCACTTGTGCTCTTTCTCTCAAAAAATAACAAACTGGAATATAGCCAAAAAATAAATAGTGTTGATATTAAATTGTATAAAATCATTAACAATGAATCAAATTATGTGTCATAGTAGAAAACTAGTACATTTGTGCTACATACCTATTTACAGAGGTTGGCATTAGGGAGGACAGACTATCCTATCTTAAAGGAGAGAGAATGCTGTAAGAAATATTTTGAGAAATTTCAAATACATAAAAACAGAGAAAGAATACAGTAGAGACTTTAATCTCAGTGGACACATAATCCAGTTTCAACAGTTATTATCCCATGGACATCTCATACCTTCTCCTCCCTGGCAAGGTATTATGTTTAAGTAGATACTGGGATTCCATTTCAACTGTGAATAGTTCAGTAGTATCAATAAAAGATTAGACTTTAACAACAACATAAAGATAATACCATAAACATATCTTGAAAAATGAACTAAACAATAATCACTAAGAGTCAGTGAAGATTCAATTTCCCTGGAAGTCTCAAAAATGGATTGTTTGAGTCAGGATCTAAATAAGATTTTCCCATTTTAAGTATTTTTAATCTCATTTTTCACTCCCTAACTTTTGGTTTTCTATGTACTTTTTGTTGTTGTTGTCATTAAGAAACCATGTTGTCATTACATTATTTTGCTGGGGTTTGCAAAGTTGTGCCATATTAATAATAAATATTAGATTATAAATGTACTTATATAAATTATATAAATAATAAATTATTTTTCTTAATTATTATATGANTATATATATTACATATTTATATAATATATAAATATGTAATATATATAATATAAATTAAAATATATTATATATAAATTTATATATATAAATTTAATTATATAAATTAAATTATATAAATATATATTATATAATATATTATTGTATAAATAATAAATTATTTTTCTTAATTTATTATATGATTTTTTGGTAAAAAATGTCTAAATAACTATTTGAACACCCTGAGGTCAGAGTTCATACAACACATATAAGGTAAAAATTTGACATTTCCTTCCATAAGTGCTAATTTTCAGGAAAGTAGAAAATGAGGGTTTTTTGTTTTGTTTGCAAACTATTATAAATAGATTTAAATGCATTTGATATGATTCACTCTAAGACTATTACTTGCACTGTTTCCATTAGTCTTATTTTTGGCCAATAGTAGTCTCTTTACCTTTGTTCCTGAGCCCTCAGTAGATTTTGATAGCTACTCGGTATTCTGACTTATCATGTTACAGGCTGATCTTGCCTGTTTCCCCCATTCTTGGAATCAGCCATTTTTTTCATACATCTTTATATTTTGTATTGGGAAGTAGTACTCAGATACCATAGTCTGGTTTGTGGATCTTCTTTGCTACTATTTGTATGTTTGTTTTGGAGAAAATATACCTAAATTTGTACTTATATCTCCAGATTAAATTTAGGAGTATAGGGTTTTGTATTTAATGTGTTTGATTTAGTTTGCATCTATTTTCCCTAATGATGGTAATATTGCATTGAATTATAAAATTTATGATAATTAGTGAAACAATGTTTGACCTTACAATAATTTAAACATTTATTTATGTAAAAAGACATAAATAAAGTGAAAGATAAAGATAATATGAAATGCCATAAAAATCCTAACAGTAGTGTCTTTGTGTGTGTGTGTCCATGTGTGTGCATGTGCAATAATTAAAACATTTATTTAGAAGTAGGAAGGTTTTAAAACAGCCAAGCAAATGTTTAAGAGAGAAAAAAATTTTTCCAGTTATCTGTTCTTAAAATAGTTCATAGTAGAAAGAGTACAAATTACTATTTTGTAAAATTATTTGAAATATTCTTTTCTGGGGCTATCTGCCAATTGAATACAAAGGATACTTGTTTCATGTTGGCTTTAATTTTAAAAACCATTAATTTTTTGAGATATATCTTAATTTTTTATATGTATTTGACTTTGAGGTCATAAATAGTCTATATAGTTTTATCTATCCATACATATATTTAAGTTATAAAAGCAGCTTCACATAAGGTATATTTAGAGAAATATAGGTTCTCTTTGGCTTCTACTTCCTATTTTATCCTTTTTTTAATAAACCTGGGAACAATATTTCTTTAAAATTTTTTTAATGTTTATTTAATTTTGAAAGAGAGATACCATGAGTAGGGGAGGGGCAGAGAGAGAGGAAGACACAGAATTTGAAGCAGGCTCCAGGCACAGGGCTGGAACCCATGAAACATGAGATCATTCCCTGAGCGGAAGTCAGACGCTTAACTGACCAAGCCGCCCAGGAACCCCTATTTTTTCCTTTCTCAATCAAGTAAATACTTATTTTTTAATCATTTCTTATATTTTAAAATATAAGCAGTAGTAACACATGACAAATAATTTTTCTACTTTTTTATTTCTTTTTTTTCTTTATTTAAAAATTATTCTTAATGCTTATTTTTGAGAGAGAGACAGAGACAGAAAGTGAGTAGGGATAGGGCAGAGAGAGAGTAAGATAAAAAATCTGAAGCTGGTTCCACACTCTGAGATGTCAGCACAGAGCCAGATGCAGGGTATCGAACCCATGAAACATGAGATCATGACCTGAGCTGAAGTTGGATATCTAACTGACTGAGCCACCCGGGTGCCCCTCTTTGGTTTTCATAAAATATATTTTGGAGATTACCTCATAGAATTTGGATAGCACTATATTTACCCTGTTTCTTATTGGTGAATATTTATGATACTTGTGGTCTTTTGCTAGCCCAGAAAAACTACAATGGAGAGCCTTCTGGAAAAGTAAAAAATTTTCTGGGTATATCTACAGGAGAGATTTCTTGTATGTGGGATTACTGTATCACAGCTTGAATGTATAGGTAGTTTTATTAGGTACTCTCAAATTCACTTCCATAGGTGCTGCGTGATTTTGCATTCCTCACAGCAATCTGTAGAGTGTGTATTCTCCATAGCAACATAAGTATGTTTTCAAATTTTGGAATTTCTGCCAATGTTATAGATGAGAAGTTATATCCCTGCATAGTTTATTTTGAAATTATTTTCTTTTTAATAAAGTTGAGCATCTTTTATGTGTTCAAGAGCCATTTCACTTATACTTTTTGTGACCATTCTTATTACATCTATACAACATTTATTTCTATAGTAAGTAGATGATAGAAAGCAATGAATGGATAAGTGGATAGATAGACAAAAAGTTATTAACCATTACAAATTTAACTATTTTTCTTTAGTTATTATCTTCTTTGCTCATAATGCACCTGTTTGCAATGCTTTCTTTTTTCAGATTCACTAAGTCCAAATTATCAATTCTTTCTTTTCTATATCTGGATTTTAGCCCATAATTATAAAATTTTCTTTATATACATGTAATATAACATTTAATTTATATTTTCTCTAGCATTTGTATGGATATAATTTTTACCTAACAAATTGCACACGTTTTTTTTTTTTCGAATTACACACCATTTTAAACATATAATATGATGAGTTTTAACAAATGTCAATACTTAACCACCAATCCACTAGACATTATAACCATTTCATCGTTCCAGAAAGCTCCATTGCATCATTTTATAACCTCTCAACCATTCTCTACTGTAGGCAACCATCTAACCACACTTTATCTAGAGTGATGTTTTTGGTCATCAGTGATGAGAGTAGCTGACATTCTTTCAAAATATTGCAGATGATAAACATTTCTATTCCCAACTAAGAATTATTGTAAATAAAGATTTATTGAAAACCATGTGAAATACTTGTATGAAAATATTTTCTTTCTCTGGGGAAAATACCTAGAAGTGGAATTGGCAACTCACATGATAAGTGTTTTAACTTTGCACATCCTGCCAAACTTCATTTCCAAAGGGTTTGTACCATTTTACGGTCTGAGCAGCAAAGCAAGAGATTCTTATTTGTTTTATCTCCTCACCAATACTTGGTATTGTCAATTTTCCTAAATGTAGCCCATCCAGTGAATTTTGGTAATATATCAGAGTGTTTGAAATTTCCACTTCTCTGATTACAAATTATACTAAGCTTACTTCAAAGAGCTTATAGGATATTCATAAATCTTTTATGGATGTCTTTTCAAGTGTTTTTCACTCATCTGAAAGCATGTTGATTTTATTATTGAGTTTATTGGATTATTTATATATTATGTTTAAAATTCTTTTGTTTGATATATGAACTATGAGCTAGTCTGTCACTTTCTCTTTTTCTTTTTTCTAGTGTTTTTGAGGAGTAGATTTAAATTTCAATGTAATATACCTTTTTTTTTAGGTTTACAGTGTATTCCAAGGCTTTTTTAAAATAATTTTTAATGTTTTTATTATTGAGAGACAGCATGAGCATGGGCAGAGAGAGGGGGAGACACAGAATCTGAAGGAGGCTCCAGGCTCTGAGCTGTCAGCACAGAGCCCAATACAGGGCTCGAACTCACAATCCGTGTGATCATGACCTGAGCCTAAGTCAGACGCTTAACCAACTGAGCCACCCAGGCATTCTTCTCCCCCAACTTTTTTTTTTTTTTTTTTTAGTATGGTGTTAAGGAAGGGGTCAAAGTTAGTTTCTTTCCATTGATATATACCCAGTTGTTCGGCATTATTTATTGAAAATACTAAACATTAAACATTTAATTACATTTGTGCCTTTGTTGAAGATTAAATGACTACATAAGTGTGGGACTATCTCCTTTTTTAAAAATTTTGTTCAATGTTTATTTATTTTTGAGAGACAGAGACAGAATATGAGAGGCAGAGGGGCAGAGAGAAAGGGAGACACACACCTCATAGCAGGCTCCAGGCTCTGAGCTGTCAGCACAGAGCCTGATGCGGGGCTCAAACCCAAGAACTGTGAGATCATGACCTGAGCCAAAGTCAGACATTTAACCAACTGAGCCATCCAGGTGCCTCTGCGTGGGTCTATTTCTTTATGTTCTGTTATTTTGATCACATATTTTTAATTACTCTATGTCTTGAAGTAAAATAGTTTAAGTTCTCCATCTTTGCTCTTCACTATTTTATATCCTTTGCATTTCCAAACCCATTTTTTAATTACCATGTGACTTTTCAAATGTGCACAAGTGCCTGCACACCAACACACATGTGCACACCCACACCTTTACAAAATCACTGGGATTTTGATGGCACTTTTTTTGTATCCTTACTAAAGAGAATGGATGTCTCAAATACCTTGAGTCTTCTAATCACTGCATGGATTATGTGTTTATATTTATCTGGATCTTCTTCAAATTCTTTCAGTGCTATTTTGTATTTCCTAATGTAGGGAAATTGCATATTCTTTATTAAATTTGTAGCTGACTATCTTATGTTAAATGTTTTTATTATTCTTAAATAACTGTATTTTAATTCAATTTTTGTTGCTGATACACAGAAATAACATTGAATTTTGTAAGTTATCTTAGATCCTGAGATTTCCTTTAATTTATTTATTGTTCCATCAACTAAATCAGTGAATTTAATCCCTGAGGAAATCATCTTCTATACATGTATATCCATAACTCTCAAGAGCAGAAAAGATCCAGAGAGGAATATTTGATTGGAAGGAAAGTAATATTTAGAGAAGTTTATTTTTTTCCTCTTTGACTATTAGTGAAACACAATGCTACATTAGTTTCAGCTGTACAACATAGTGACTCAAATTCTCTATACATTATGCTATGGTCACCACAAGTGTAGCTACCATCTGCCACCATACAATGCTATGACAATATCACTGACCGCATTTCTTATGCTGTGCCCTTTATTCTTATGTAGTGTTCATTTCATAACTGGAAATCCTAGGAAAGAATACAGGCAATAATTTCTCTGACATTGGCTATAGCAACATTTTTCTAGATATGTCTCCTAAGGCAAGAGAAACAAAAATTAAAATAAACTATTCTGATTACATTAAAGTAAAAGGTTTTTGCATAGCAAAGGAAACTATCAGCAAAACAAAAAGGCAATCTGCTGAATGGGAGAAGATATTTGCAAATGATGTATCTGGTAAGGGGTTAATATCCACAACAATAAAGAACTTATACAACTCAACATACACACAAATATGATTAAAAAAATGAGCAGAGGACCTGATAGACTGCTATATTTTTCATGAGATGTGCAGATGGCCAAACAGACACATGAGAAGTTACTCATTATTAATCATCATGAAGGCGCAAATCAAAACTACAAAGAAATATCACCTTATACCAGTAAGTATGGCTAAAACCAGAAAAACAAGGAACAGCAAGTGTTGGTAAGGATGTGGGGAAAAACTGTTGCTAAGAATTCACTGTTGATAGGAATGTAAATTTGTATAGCCTCTTTGGAAAACAGTAAAGAATTTTTTTAAGTTTATTTATTTTGAGAGAGAAAGGTGGGGGGAGAGGGGGAAAGAGAGAGACAGAGAGGCAGAGAGAATCTTAGGCAGGATCCATGCCCACTGTGGAACCTGACTCAGTGCTCAATGGGGGGCTAAAACTCACCACCATGAGAGCATGACCTGAGCTGAAATCAAGAGTCAGACACTCACCAGTTGAGTCACTCAGGCACTCCAAAACAGTAAGGAATTTTAAATAAGTTATTGTTTCAATATAAAATTCAGCTAAGTAATAAAATGTCTATATGTTTCAAAGGGGGACATAAATTGAAAAAATTTTGATAAACATGAGGCTAAAAGAAATATTTGACACCATATAAGAGATACATATTTTACTTATCAGTGCTGATATTACACTGCATATTTTGGATCAATCTTATGCATCATTTTATTTTTAAGTATATTTAAATAGCTCTAAATTTATGCATTTTAAGGGAGTAAACATTCTACATAATATTCATTGCAAAATGGAGATATTTATTTGGTAACTCCTTTTTAAAATTGTTTTTATTTCAATAAGAACATTTAATATAAGATCTTCCCTTGTAACACATTTTATAAATCTTTTCTTTTTAATGTTCTTTTATTTATTTAGAGAGAAAAGGTGAGTGAGGGACAGAGAAAGAGGGGGACAGAGGATCCCAAGTGGTTTCTGTGCTGCAGCAGAGAGCCCAAAGCAGTGCTCAAACCCACAAACCATGAGATTATAACCTGAGCCAAAGTCAGACATTTAACAGATTAAGTCACCAGGTTCAAAAGGCCCCTGGCCTTTTAATCTCATTTTTAAGTATACAATAAGTGTTATTGACTGTAGGTACAATGTTGTGCAGAAGATCTCTAGAGCTTATTTATTTTGTTATAAATGAAACTGTATACCTGTTTTAACAACTCCCTCCTCTCCCTCCCCCCACCTCTGGTAACTATCATCACACTGTTTGAGTCTATGCATTAGCCTATAGGCAGAGAAATCTTACAAGGAGAATTACACACTATTTATCTTTCTATGATTGGCTTATTCCACCTAGCATAATGTTTTCTTTTGTTTTTCTTTCAATGTTTGTTTATTTTTGAGACAGAGCATGAGTCAGGGAGGGTCAGAGAGAGAGAGGGAGACACAGAATCTGAAGCAGGGTCCGGGCTCTGAGCTGTCAACACAGAGCTCCATGTAGGGCTCCACCTCACAAGCCATGAGATCATGACCTGAGCTAAACACTTAAGCAACTGAGCCACCCAGGGACCCCTAGCATAATGTTTTGAAGATGCCTAAATACTGTC
Organism: Crocuta crocuta; assembly: GCF_008692635.1. Lineage (NCBI taxonomy): Eukaryota > Metazoa > Chordata > Mammalia > Carnivora > Hyaenidae > Crocuta > Crocuta crocuta. Next base: position 9,605,512 of record NW_027532406.1, read on the forward strand.
ACAATGATAGGATTTCCTTTTTTTCCTTAGACTGAATAATGTTCTATTATATGTATATGCTACATTTTCTTTATCTTTTCATCCATCAATGGACATTTAGGTTGTTTTCACATCTTGGCTGTTGTACTACAGTACAATATTACATTACAATATTGTACTACAGTGAACATAGGAGTGCTAATATCTCTTTAAATTGGATAAATGCCCAGAAGCAGGATTGTTGAATCATATGGTAGCTATATTTTTTTTTTATTTTTTTGAGGAAGCTCCATATTGTTTTCATAGTGACTATACCATTTTGCATTCTTACCAATAGGTGTACAGGGTTCCAATTTCCCTACATTCTAGTGCACACTTGTCTTTTTTCTTTTTTTTTTTTATAGTGGCCATCCTAACAGGGTGAGGTGATATCTCATTGTGGTTTTCATTTCCATTCCTTGATGATTCATGATGTTGAGCAGATTTTCTTGTACCTGTTTGTTTTCTTTGGAGAAATACCTATTCAAACTCCTTGCCCAGTTTTAAAAATCAGGTTAGTAGGGTGTGTGTGTGTGTGTGTGTGTGTGTGTGTGTTTTGGCTATTGTGTTATTTGATAACTCTTAGCTCTTTTCATAGTATTTTTTTCATTTTTGTATATATATTTTTTGTATAAAGTAATCATATACACTGTTGTTTTTGCTTATCATTAAGATTCTTCCAGTTTTGGGGCACCTGGGTGGCTCAGTCGGGTAGGCATTGGACTTCAGCTCAGGTCATGATCTCACAGTTCATGGGTTTGAGCCCCGTGTCAGGCTCCGTGCTGACAGCTAGCTCAGAGCCCGGAGCCTGCTTCAGATTCTGTGTCTTCCTCTCTCTCTGGCCCTCCTCTGCTCACACTGTCTCTCTCTATCAGAAATAAATAAAATATTTTTAAAAAAAGGATTCTTCCCAGTTTTCCTTCTTGGATTTTACTCCCTAAAGANCAGTCCTCAGTTTGTTCTCTCCCTCTCCCCCACTGTTTCCCCCCTTCTTCGCACGTTTAGGAGGATTAGGAGGAACTTAACGGAGGACCAAGGGGGAGACTGATTCATTTTTAACTTCAGAATTTTAGTAAATACATAAACTTTATAAACCCTGGGTATAGCATTGGAAAACTGCCTAAGGGATCATTGGGAAGGTAGGTAGGATTTTTGAATTCTCTTAATGCTAACGATTTTCTATACTTTATCACCATGTACTGTGATATTTTCTACAAAAAAAAAGGTAGTTTTCAATCATGTTTTGAAAATATTACCAACTCAAGTTTTGGAGAACATTCTCTGAATCCTTCAGTAAGTCACCTGGGTATCTCTTAAATAAAGAATTTGGGCTGAATGATTGACAAGTCATCTGTATAATTTTGTGATTATTTAACTTCTTTCAGAGGTAGCAATTTACAAGCTGCTCTTATCTTATTGTAATTAACAAAACAGAATAAGGTGGAGTCAGCCATTCATCACAGTAGATTACCATCACACATCACTTGGATCAACTAACCAAGGCTTTCTTTTGTTTTTTAAATTCTCTCTCATTGGGTAAATGAACTTGAAATTACAAAATGTGTTTCTAATTAAAGGATCTTAGCCAGGGGCGCCCCGGTGGCTTAGTCGGTTAAGCGTCCGACTTTCGCTTAGGTCATGATCTCGCGGTTCGTGGGTTCGAGCCCCGCGTCGGGCTCTGTGCTGACAGCCAGCTCAGAGCCTGGAGCCTGTTTCAGTCTGTGACTCCCTCTCTCTCTGACCCTCCCCTGCTCACGCTGTCTCTCTCTCTCTCTCTCCTAGAAATAAATAAAAATACTAAAAAAAATAAAATAAAATAAAATAAAATAAAGGATCTTAGCCAATTCAAAAACAGGTAAGTCCTAATGTATGACTTCATTAAATTTATATGTGCTTTTAAATTATTTGATTTCATACATACATGTATGCTATTCTATATTAATCTTTATTTTTCCGGTTCTGGAACTAAAATCTGTTCTCTTTTTCTTTTATTAGTATCACATATATCCCAGGCAACACTGAGGAAAACTTGACTCCGATTTTACCTTCTTTTTTAAAAAATAATTTAATGTATTTTTATTATTTATTTTTGAGAGAGAGAGTGAGAGAGAGCATGAGCAGGGAAGTGGCAGAGAGAAAGGAAGACATAGAATCTGAAGAAGGCTCAAGGCTCTAAGTTGACAAGCACAGAACCCAATGAGGGGCTCAAACCCATGAACCACGAAATCATGACCTGAGCTGAAGTCAGACCCTCAACTGAGCCACCCAGGAGCCCCAATTTTAACTTCCTTTTTTTAATGTTTATGTATGTATATATGTATATATGTATTTAATAGTTTATTGTCAAATTGGTTTCCAAATAACCCCAGTGATCATCTCCATAAATGCCCTCTTCCATGCCCATTACCCCCCCTTCCCTCCTCTCCACCCCATCAGACCTCAGTTTGTTCTCGGCATTCAAGAGTCTCTCTCATGGTTTGCCTCCCTCCCTCTCCCCAACTATTTTTCCCCTTCTCCTGCCCAATGGTCCTCTGTTATGTTCCTCCTAATCCACCTATACGTGCAAACATATGGTATCTGTCCTTCACTGCCTGACTTATTTCATTCAGCATAATACCCTCTAGTTCCATCTATGTTGCTACAAATGGCCAGATTTCATTCTTTCTCATTGCCATGTAGTATTCCATTGTATAGATAAACCACATCTCCTTGATTCATTCATTAGTTGATGGACTCTTAGGCTCTTTCCATGTTTTAGCTATTGTGGAGAGTGCTGCTATGAACATTGGAGTACATGTGCTCTTATGCATCAGCACTCCTTGTATCCCTTGGCTAAATTCCTAGCAGTGCTATTGCTGGGTCATAGAGGGGGTTCTATTGTTAATTTTTTGAGGAACCTCTGCATTGTTTTCCAGAGGGGCTACACCAGCTTACATTCCCACCAATACTGTAGGAAGGTGCCCATTTGTCCACATCCTCGTCAGCATCTAGAGTCTCCTGATTTGTTCATTTGAGCCACTCTGACCAATGTGAGGTCATATCTCAGTGTGGTTTTGATTTGTATTTCCCTGAGATGCAGAATGCTGAGCATCGTTTCATGATCTCTTGGCCGTCTGGATGTCCTCTTTGGAGAAGTGTCTGTTCATGTCTTCTGCCCATTTCTTCACTGGATTATTTGTTTTTTGGATATGGAGTTTTGTTGATTGTTTCCTTTGCTGTGCAGAAGTTTTTTTAATCTTAATTAGGTCCCAATAGTTCATTTTTGCTCTTGATTCTCTTGCCTTTGGGGATGTGTCAAGTAAGAAATTGCTGCAGTTGCGGTCAAGGAGGTTTTTTTTCCTGCTTTCTCCTCTAGGGTTTTGATGTTTTCCTGTCTCACATTCAGATCCTTTATCCATTTTGAGTTGATTTTGATGTATGGTGTGAGAAAATGATCTAGTTTCATTCTTCTACATGTTGCTGTTTAATTCTCCCAGCACCATCTGTTAAAGAGGCTGTCTTTTTTCCATTGGATACTCTTTCTTGCTTTGTCAAAGATTAGTTGGCCATACATTTGTGGGTCCAATTCTGGGTTCTCTATTCTTTTCCATTGGTCTATGTGTCTGTTTTTGTGCCAATACCATACTGTCTTGATGATGACAGCTTTGTAGTAGAGGCTAAAGTCTGGGATGGTGATGCCTCCCACTTTGGTTTTCTTCTTCAATATTACTTTGGCTATTCTGGGTGTTTTGTGGTTCCATACAAAATTTAGGATAGTTTGTTCTAGTTTTGAGAAGAATGCTGGTGCAATTTTGATTGAGATTGCATTCAATATGTAGATCGCTTTGGGTAGTAATGACATTTTAACAATATTTTTCTTCTGACCCATGAGCATGGAATATTTTTGCATTTCTTTGTGTCTTTTTCTATTTCCTTCATATGTTTTCTACAATTTTCTTCACAGAGATCTCCTGATTCCTACATATTTTATGGTTTTTTGTGCAATTGTGAATGGGATCGGTTTCTTGATTTCTCTTTCTGTTGCTTCATTATTGGTGTATAAAAATGCAACGGATTTTTGTACACTGCAACTTTGCTGAATTCATGAATCAGTTCTAGTAGGCTACTGGTGGATTCTATCGGGTTTTGTATGTAGAGTATCATGTTGTTTGCGAAAAGTGAAAGTTTGACTTCTTCTTTGCCAATTCTGATGCATTTTATTTCCTTTTGTTGTCTGATTACTGGTGCTAGGACTTCCACATTATGTTAAACAACAGTGATGAGAGTGGACATTCCTGTCATGTTCCTGATCTCAGGGGGAAAGTTCTCAGTTTTTCCCCATTGAGGATGATGTTAGCTGAGGGCTTCTTATAGATGGCTTTTATGATGTTTAAGTAAGTTCTTTCTATCCCGACTTTCTCGAGGGGCTGGATTAAGAAGGGATGCTCTATTTTGTCAAATGCTTTTTTTGCATCTATTGACAGGATCATATGGTTTTTATCTTTTCTTTTGTTGATGTGATCTATCACATTGATTAATTTGCGAATATTGAACCAGTCCTGTAACCCAGGAATGAATCCTACTTGATCATGGTGGTTAATTCTTTTTATGTTATGTTGCATTCAGTTTGCAAGTATCTTGAGGACTTTTACATCCATATTCATCAAGAATATTTGCCTGTAGTTCTCTTTTTTTGCTGGGTCTGTCTTAATGTTTATTTAGTTTTCAGAGAGAGAGAGAGAGAGAGAGAGAAACAGAGCACAAGCAAGGAAGGGACAGAAAGAGACAGAGACACAGAATGCAAAGCAGGCTAATGTGGGGCTCGAACTCATGAACCATGAGATCATGACTTAAGCTGAAATTAGATGTTCAATTGACTGAGCCACCCAGGCATCCCTAGAGTAACTTTTATCTATCAAAACTGTAGAACTCTGATAGTCCATCAGGAGTCAAAACCCAGCTAATGAAGCCACTACTGGTTTTGCAAATAGAGTTCTCATGGAACACAAACACACATTTTTTTTTTCTATTTCACACTACAACTGTAGAGGTGAGTAATACACAAAGTGTACAATGTGTACTAATTAGTGCTTTAAAGAAAAAGTTTTCCCACCATAGATCCTAAATTTTTAACAATCAATTGATTGGAAAATGAGTTTGTCATGATATTTTAAAAGTTAAGGCACACACCTAAAGCATGGGCCATCCACATTCTGCAGAGAGCCTAAAGAGATTTTTACATAGGCCCAAGATACGATCAAGAAAAAAGTTCTGAGACATAACATCTTCGCCACTCTCAGTCACAGATAATTAAGACATGGCCATGATAACTTTAGAATGGGAAAATTTCAGATGATAGTATCATCAATTGTCCCCGGTGGCCATTAAAAAATTCCAGTACTGCAATTGTAAAATATCTAATTTAAATTGTATTGGGTGTTAATCTTACTTAGCAATGGCCTCATCCATCCTGACCTTTTCGAATGCAAATGTCATTTGTCCCGCTGTAAATGATGACAAATGAGATGTAACATTAGCTATATTACTTAGGCATCTTGGTAGGATATTGTTAGTCTTGTTTCAAAAGGTCATCTTGGATTTTTTCTAAAAATATGACATTTGTTTGGTCTTTATGACATACGTTTAAACAAATGTTTATTAAGTCTATCTATCAAGAGGCTATTATGATATAGCTTCTTAGCTCATCCAATCAGATGATATTTCTGGTAAAGAAACTGCACAGATTTCTAAGGGAAATGAGACAATGGATAAAAATATAAAGATGAACTTCTAATATAAGAGTGGCCCAAAATGAGTTATTAGATGTCTAATAAGAGGCCTTACCCACATACAAACCATGCCATATACAACAGGGACAAAGTTATATATGCCAGATTTTTAAAAAATAAATATTTCTGAAATGCTTTCCTACTTTTCCACAACACAATAGCTTGACAAATAATATACAAGACATTTTTATTTCCTGTCATGCACCTAAGATTTTACTACTGTAGTTAAATCCTCTCCAATTATCATAACATTACTTTTAAGAACAATATGAATAATACAGCAGTTCTTGTGATTCAAATGGAATTCACAAAAATGTTAAGTTTTTTTCTGAAATGAGATATTATTTGTAGACTGGTGGAGGAATCTCAAAGAGAAAATAAACCTGGATTTTCATCCAGGCTCTATGTAATTCTAGATAACACACAACTTCCATTCAGAGTCTCAGTTTGCTACTGAGAAAAAGAGATTTAAAAAAAGACATATAATACTAATCTTGTGTGCAACAGAATTTTAAATGTAAAGATCAAATTATATCTTTCAAGTAAATATTACACTCTGAAAAAATTTTAAAGGGATCAAGATGGAATAGTGTGTCTATACATTTTCTTGAACAGATTATTGGCAGGCCAGTTTCCCCTGTTTTATTGAGGTATAATGATGAATAAATTTGTGTACATCTGAGATGTGCACATGATATTTTGATATAATGTTTGATATACATATATAATGTGAACTTATCACCACAATCTAATTAAATATCCACCATTTCATATACTTTCTTAAAAGTTAACTTTGTTTCCTTTGGTGAGAAGAATTAAGATTTATTCTCTTAATCTGCACATTTCAAGTGTACAGTACAATACCATTCACTATTGTCACTATGTTGTGCATTAGATCTCTAGACCCTATTCACCTTGCATATCTGAACTTGTAATCTTTGACCAATATGTCACTATTTTCCACACCCCCAAACCCTTGGCAGTGTCTATTCTACTCTCTGTTTCTATGAGTTGGAAAAAGACCTGAATAAGCATTTTTGCGAAGAAGACATAGATGGCCAGCAGGTGTATGAAAAGGTGCTCAATATCACCAACCATCAGGGAAATGCAAAACTGAAACCAAATGAGATATCACCTCACATCTGTTAGAATGACTACTGTCAAAAGGACAAAAAAATCACAGGCAAGTGTTGGTGAATAGATAGAGGAAAGGGAGTCCTCCCACACCGTTGGGGGGAATGAAAGCGGCACAGACATTATGGAAAACAGTATGGAAATTTCTCAAAAAATGAAAAACAGAGCTCCCATATGACACATCAATCCCACTTCTGGGTATGTCTTAGTCTGTTTGGGCTGCTATAACAAAATAATACAACCTGGAGAACTTACAAACAACATTTACTTCTCACAATCCCAGGAGCCAGAATTCTGAAATTGGGATGCCGTTACGGATCACCTTCTTCCAGCTTGCACTCTTTTCATTTTATCCTCATATAAAATGGAAGGAGCTAAGAGTCTCTGGGGGGGGGGTCTCTTTTATACGGCTACTAATCCCATTCATAAGGGCCCATGCTCATGATCTTATTACCTCCAAAAACCTCACCTCCAAATACCATCATGCTAGGGGCTAGGATGTCAACATACGAATTTCAGGAGGAACAAATATTCAGGCCACAGTGAAGTATATATCCAAGGAAAATGAAATCACTCATCTCAGGGAGATATCTGCATGCTCATGTGCATTATAGCATTATGAGCTTGTGGTAATGTGGGTGAACCTGGAGGACAATAGAAGTGAAATAAGCCAGTTACAGATGACCAAATACTGTATTGCCGGAATACAGCTCCAGCAGGTCCAGGGGTCCCTGAAGGATGGATGGTGTTGCCAAGTGAAGGAGTGAGAGAGCCATGAGAATCTTACTAGTCACCAGGCAGGCATCTCTTTCCTGTCAGTTTTGGTGTCTTTATTTATAGGTCAAACGTTAAAATGGCATCAGAAAATGGAATTTTTCAGTGGATGGTTCTCTGTGATAAGATGTTTTGGGAAAATGTACAGAAACAGGTTTTACAAAAGAATTCTTGAAGAACTGCCCCAATTATAGTGAGGTTGAGTAACTAATAAAATAACAAGTGTTCACATTTTAATAACACTAAGATCAAGTCATAGGTTTGTAGATACTCTTATCCATCCTCATCACAGCTGTAAGGGAAGGTGTTTGTGGAATGTAGGTGTTAGGGAAGGGACTGCTATACATCATCATTTAGCAAAGGTATATGTGATAACTTATGTTCTGCCCTTAACTGTTCCTTCTCTCTAAGTTAGGCTCTTTGTCTCTGAGCAAGACTTGATTCCAATTATATTCATTATGGCACTGGAGAGTCAAGAGTACCTTTAAAGAGTTTAGCTCATTTCCAATACATAGAATAGCCTATTCGAGTGCATTTATCTTCGTGTCTAATTTTATGATTTCTTGAATAGCTAGGGCATGAGAGACATTTTTGGTTAGTTGATTTACATATTGAGCTGTATGAACATCTTGGACTAACACAACGGTAGAAACACAATTGTGCATGTAAAGGTTAATATTTTATGAGTAAGGGTCATTAGCCTGTTCATAGCTCAAAGGAAAGTATGGAGGAAAACAGGACCTGCCTGAGACATGATGTCTGTTCCCATAATCAAAAGAAGAAGTTTTCACAGTAAGTTACTTCACAAGGTGCAATCATCATACCAGGGCTAGAATAAGGGGACAAGTCACTCCCAATAACAATCAACAAGATAACTTGGGGATCGGTGCTCAAGCAGAAATAATTGAGCAGGGGTGGATATCAGTCATCATCTGATGGCAAGAGACCGTGTAAACTTGCATTAACCTCACCAGGAGCTTTCTTGACTAGTGGGCTCAGAATGGCTCCCAACACTGTATGATCTCATTTATATGTGGTTGTCTCTTCATGATGGTAAAAATGTAATATCTAGGCATTTCCTGGCATAAAGACAATGCACAAAATTTAAAAAGCAAAACCCTTGTTATTATGTTAATAACTTTTGTTAATCAGATCTGGAGGCAGACACAGTTCAGGAGCTAAGATTAGACAGCCTAAATGGGCTTAGTTAGCTGCTCCTCAGGGAAGCCGCCAGTCAACAGGGAGCATGGGGTGCTACCAGTATATGTGACACATTGAATAGTAAGGTCTTAACTCTGAGGTTTATATCTGGGGTTCTCAGGCAGGGAAAATTCCAGCAGGTAATTTTGTTTCAAGACAACTTAGATAACCGATAATTCAGAGTAAGTATAATCTAACAAAGAGGGGGAAAATAGTAGCTGTCTTCTCACTCTGAGTTTATTTCCATGTAAATCAGGAAAATCCAACTCACCAAGGGGCTGTGTGAGGCAGCCACATCCTGGGGATGATCAGAGGGCAACAGGGGTTCCACTAGCGAAGAGAATTATATGCACATGCGTTCTCTCTTATTTTTCTGATTCAGTCAAAATACATTTGCTTTACACTTAATGCTGAGCCAGACACTGATAAAGTCCTAGGGATATACATTTATACAAATAGGACTACTATTCTCCAAGAGTTTTCAGTTAAAAGAAGAGACAAGCCAGTATACAAAAATTCAAAATAATGTGATAAATAGTATTATTTATAGGGTTCTTCAAGCAGGTGGAAAATGAGTAGTCGATGCAGCCTTGGTAGTTAGGTCAGGGGAGAACACACTGGAAGTATCACTATCTTTAATAGGGCCCAGTGATTCAATGCGATGAAGACAGAGTACAATTTTTTAGAGTATATTATGTACACATTTATTCAGCCTAAACAGATGAACTATTTTTCAGTGAATATGTTAATTATAGTGTGCTGTTTGCAACTCAACTGCCTGTACATACTGAAATAATAGTGTAGGATTTGGGTTTCTCTGTTCAGCATATTATCTATGTATTGAATTACCTTATCCTGTGGCACCAAAGCCAATATGTAGGGCATTGGTCAGGTCTATAAAAAATGACATTCCAATTAACCTTACTCAAGACCGTCAACAAAAACTCAGACTTAAAAATGAAGAGTGTTGGAAATGCCCATGTTATATGGTTGAAGGGACTGAGGAAGACCACAGTTCTCACTCTCCAGTGCTCCACACCTACTTACTTAATAGATGAGATCAGTGGATTAATCCTGATCCTTTATTTTTTTATTTTACAGAGAGAAAGAAACATCATGAGAGCACACAAAAGCAAGGGAGGGACAGGAAGAGAGGTAGAGAGAGAATGTTAAGCAGGCTTCATGTCCAGTGCAGAGCCTGATGCAGGGCTCAATCTCATGGCCATAAGATCATGAACCTGAGTTGAAATCAAGAGTGAGATGCTTAACCAACTGAGCCACTCACTCTCTAGGTCTATTTATTTCAAAAGCATTCATGGAGGACTTCACCAAATTTTCTACTCCCCTTGCAAGCCCCATTCAAATAGCATCTGTGTGCCTAGGCTCAATTGAGTGAGAGCATCTGGTATGACAATAAAGATTTTGGCAGACCAAAACTCAACCTTGTGAGAACTCAGTGCACAGCAGAATATTAAATGTTCCCTGGCAACTAGTGTAGCTTTTGAGTAGTAATGATTTTTGTTGCAAGTAGAATTTTAGAACACATCATATTGCAGCATTTGCCTGTGCCCATGCTACATGTTTTCCTGCCCTGTTCAGGTTCAGTGTGCCAATTTCACTCCCCTGTCATACTGGGACTGTTTTATCACTGATGGTGTGGCTGCCTTATTAAAATGTTTCTGTGGTTGGTTAGCCTCAGTTGCCAAGGCAACCAACCTGTTGTGTGTTTCCTTTAGGATTTTATCATTAGATACCTGAAAACCTTGACTGCATGTAAATAATAAAAGCTATCAAGGTAATGTGTCTTTGTGTTTCATGTGGTATCTTCCAGAGACTCAAAAAAATGTGATAATGCTGAGCTTCTATTCATACTTTTAGTCAGTTGTTATCAAAGGTCTTGATAGGACAATACTAATCTTTTCTTACATTCTTAAAAGTTTTAGTTTATAAATAGGGAGCCCAATTTAAAATATTTTGCTTATATTATTTTATGTCAAATTTCATGCAAAAGCAATTTGATGGAGCATTTGACATTGGTTAGGGCAATTTCCAAGGAAAAGAATCAGTTGTGAAATTCTTTTAGGCCTCTAAACTTCCTTTCTTCTTCTTTCTAGTCTGAATCTGCTCTCAGATGCTGGATAAACTAGTGATAGTATCAAAATTATTTCCTCTTCTCAAATTTTATCCCCCCCACACAAAAACCAGAATCATAGGCTTTGGAATTCAGATATATATTTTGCTTTGCTACATTCTTCATTCATTCATTCACTCATTCATTCATTCATTCATTTTTTTGAGACTCAGTTTCCTTATCTATATAAAGATTGATCCATGAATGGATTAGTGATAATGAATATACATAATTTATTAAAGAATCTGACACACTGTTGATTTTAAAATTATTATACATATATATATTATCAAAAGTGAATGATTTGTCTTTTCATAGGGATTTATTTAATGTTTTCTTTCTGTGTGCATTGGTAAAATGGTTGATAAAGAATGAGTAGTGGGGTGCCTGGGTGGCTCACTTGTTAAGCACTGGACTCTTAACTTCTGCATAGCTCATGATCTTGCAGTTCGTGAGTTCCAGTCACACATCAGGTTCTGTGATAGCAGTGCAGAGCCTGTTGATATTCTCTCTCTCTCTCTCTCTCTCTCTCTCTCTCTCTATCTGCCCCACTCCACTTATTTCTTAGCTCAAAATAAGTAAAATTAAAACTTAAAAAAATAGAATGAGTAGCCTCCTAATGCAATGTTAAAATGATTCTAGGGAAACCTTCCTGCCCTCCAAACATTTGCAAAGATTTCTAGCCTACCAAGTTATGAGGATCTTTGCATTTTAGAATGCTTGTTTTGGGTAAGCCTTTATGTTTTCAGCAGTGTTGACTGAGGAAAGTCAATCTCAGAGTAAGTGAGTAAATGCTTTATTCCTTGTCTTGCTGAAGACTACAGCCTGAGAGAGAGTCTTTCAGATTGCTCTGAAGAATTGCTCTGAAGTTTGTTACATACAGATAATTTTATATTTTAAAAAATGAGAAAAGAGTATATGTACTTGTGAGCAGTTCTCCAAATACTAGCACATCACAAGGTGTAATTTGTTAAAGTTGTCAAAATTAAGTTTTGTGTTGTTTTGTTTTTTCACACAGGCCTGAGAAAGACTTAGGTCATCAAAATACATTATAATTCTACTGCCTCTGATTATAAAAAATATTGTCTGTGTGCCTCTGCTTACCTGGTTTTCTGGCTATACCTGTTTTTCATATCTCCTTGAGATCAGTAGGGACAGCTTGCAGAAGGCTGACATCTGTCACCTACTGCAATTTTAAACACAGGGGTCTTTTCAACTATTGCATACCCCCATGCTAAGTATAGCACATTAAGACACTATTTGCTGACAATACTTGAATAGGAATTAGCAACACAACTTTGAGTGCTCAGACCCTATGATGAAGTTTTGGGTGCAAGATCTATGTTAGAGATAAACAACCGTGAAAGAAAAAGTGAGGAACTGGAATGGGGCAGAGGTGGGAGTGTACTCTGATGTAGGTCCTATAAAGTCTTGGCCAACCCACAGGAAAGGTCTGGATCAAATGTTATGTGTCAGAGTTATCCTGTTATGAGCTGCACTGACGGTATCCATACTCTCATCTTCTCATTCTTCCAGTGTAGACTGCCTGGGGAAAGACACACCTCTTGGGAGACTGCTATCTGCTGACCATGCTCCTGAAGCCAGGCTGTCCCTTCTGCAGGAGATCTTGGTGGCTCACAACTGTGTCCATCACGCTTAGATTAACCAGCTGTATTTGAAAAGAAGTGAACTGGGCTTAGATTCAATGAGATAATGATAGACACACACTTTGCTGGGGAACTTGATGCAGATTCTCCTTTTGGTGAGTTATATCACATGTTTGTGCTACTTCTCCAGGAGAGAAACCTAAACCATGAATTCATTCAACAGTGAGGACAATGAAAGAAGAGAGAGAAATCCCAAAACAAAAAGACAAATGAAGCTTGAAACAGATCAACATAGCCATTGATTTACTTAGAAAGCAGCAACTGAGTTTTTAATTATTCTATCTTCCCCTGTGTAAGTTGCATCTTGTCTGACCAGATTTCACCTTATATTTATGTTTATATTATTTATATTTATATTTACTTATATTCAAATTCATATTTATTCCTTCATTTTTTTAACCTCATCACTTTCTCTCTTACAAAGAAAGAAACCCATTTCTGTTGCTGGCTCCATTTAGTGTTCTAGAATTAATGAAATTACTATTCATGTACAACCAAATGACTCTTCACTGTAGAGCTTTATGGCAGATGGGGAGATTTTGGTTACATTTCCCATACCTTCCCCACAGTTCCCCCAGTGCTTTGTGACCCCACACAGAGCTATTTCAGAAGAGAAGAGAAGAGAAGTGAAGAGAAGAGAAGAGAAGAGAAGAGAAGAGAAGAGAAGAGAAGAGAAGAGAGAGAAGAGAAGAGAAGAGAAGAGAAGAGAAGAGAAGAGAAGAGAAGAGAAGAGAAGAGAAGAGAAGGATGCCCAATTATTTTCTCCATTCCAAATCTCTTTTTCTAAAAACTTTGTTTAAGCTTATGCAATGGTGATGCAGAATGACTTAAAATGGAGCATTAGGTACCAATAAACTCAAGGGAATGAAAGGCACACTACTATGAGTTATAGTGCCCTGATGGGCCATTTTATAGGCATCAGCAAGCTTTAAAAAATCACAGTGGTTAGACAAAATAATTTGCATTGCCCAATATCTTGTAAAAACAGCTGAATGTTTTATTTCACAAATTTCTTTCTCCGGTTATGCCTCAATGATTTTCACTTACTAAGTGGCGTCACTGAGCCATGAAAATATTCTCCCCAGACACACACAGCTCACTAGAATTTTTGTTCACAAAATATTGATTTCATGATTAAACTTTCCATTGGATAAAAACTCAAGGTCTGAGCTTTAGACTTTTCATACTGGTTGCACTTATGGTTTGAAAATCCTTGAAAATTGTCTATTTCCATTAATAAAATATAGAGATAATGTTCTACATTGAGAAGTTTAGATTTATTCCCAAATACCTATTGCTCACAAGAGCCTACTATTCTGTCAAATTTATGATGATATTTAAATACTTAAACTTTATTATGTGGGCCACATGCCATTATTTTTACACCTGTGAAGTAAGGTTGTAAGTTATCAGGAAACAGATTTGATGCATGGCTCCTTAGAAGAATGCACACCGATATCTCTTGGACTATTTTTGATTATTGCCTTTTCTCCCACTAACCAAAATGCTTACAAAAGGATGAATTTTCTAAATTTGGTTTATAATGGCTACAGGATTTAAGTGGCAATGTGAGGTACTTAAACAAACTGTGATAGGTTCTGCATACAGTCCCTCTACTAATCAGATACTTTGAAATACTTGATTTCCTTTCTAACTTCCTCCATTATTCGGTTGGCAAACACTTAGGTGATCCTTAAAATTGCAATACATTAAGTCTTTAATGGAGTGATTCAAAGTTACCTTAAACACTCCAACATTGTTTTTAAATTTAGAAAGACTTTAACTTAAAATCTAAACTCCCTCTGCTACATTTGAAATTGTAGTTACAGATCAAAAACATTTTTCTGAAGATCAAATTGCCTTAAATAGTCAAAATATAAACATAAATATTCAAGCTTAGATTTTCTAATCTGAAATAATAATATAGAGTCAGTTACATTCTGTGTGATTCTAACTTTCATAAATTCTAAACTGCTTACCATTAACGCCACAATTTTACAAACCTATACAACTTGAAGGGCTGCTTTTCTAAAACAATATTTTAGATCTGGCCTTTTGATATCCTGAGTATTTAAGAACTGGAACTATTGGCTAAGATGAAGCTGAACCCTTGACTGCAATACTCGGGATACATGTGAGCCCTATTTATAATTGTCAGTGATTCCATCACAAAAAGATGGAAGCAGTGAAGTTAAACATGTCACTTAGATTTGGGACCCATGTTTCAAATCAGATTAAAGTGTGTAATCAGTGCCTGATGGCTTCAGCTCTTGGTTACAACATTGTGTCTCTTGCTCTTCTGTAACTGACTTTCTCCCTGCAACTCTAAAGATATTGGACCTTGATGGAATCCTGCATCTTTATAAGATATATCTTCTCTTAGGACCAACTAGTACTTTCAAATATGAAAATGACGTCCAATTGAAATGTTTATGTTTCTCATGGTTTCTGCTTATTTGGCATTATCAAAAATTTGTTATTTTTAGCGATGATTATTTCTTCATCCTCTAAAGACATTGGCTTATCCTCTAAAGAGATAGGCAATTTCTAATGATTATAATATGATAGAATCTAAAAGTTTGAAATATATTTTAAAATACATCTAGTCCACTTACTCATCAGACAAAAAAGAAATGCTTTTATAAAAAAAATCACTTTTTATTTTTTAAAAGTTGACTTATTTATTTTGAGAGAGATCACATGCAAGTGGTGGGAGGCAGAGAGAAAGGGACAGAGAGAATCCCAAGCAGGCTCCATGCTTTCAGTGCAGAGCCTGATGTGGGCTCCATCTCATGAGGTGCTCCATTAGATCATGAGCCAAAATCAAGGGTCGGATGCTTATCTGACCAATATACCCAGAAGCACCAAGAGTCACTTTTAAAAATAAATCTGTATTATATTGTAAACTTTTATGTTAATGTTAACTATTTGTTGTCTTCATCATCATTTACTCATATCATTATACTCAACTTTTTTATTAGGGTGGCCATATAATTTTATCATCCAAACTGGGTAACCTTTGAAATTAAATTAGGGGGTGATTACTAATGAAGTAATCAGGCTTGTTCTGAGAAAACTAGGACACCTTGCCACCCTAGTTATGTTCAACTACAGTCACTTGAAATGTTGAGAACATTTCCATTCACAAGGAATTCTCTAGAGCACCAGTTTTTACATTCCATGTTCCCTGAGGGACTTTTAGCCAGCTAACTTTAAATATCACCGTGGTACGTAAAAATATTCAAGTAAGGTCACACTAATTAAATAGGCGACATAAGACCTGCAACTCTATACCTTTAGCATCTCCTCAGAGCTACATTCCCTGAGGCACTACTATGGAAATATGGAGCTCCATAGGAATATTTGAAAACGATTGGATTAATGGAGATAAAATAACATTTATCAAATATCCATGAGGTGCCCAACCATATACATGTAATTGGCTGGGAACAAAAGAGCTGAGATTCAAATCCATGTCTAATTGATTGCACAGCCCTATTCGCATTCCTCTGAAGGAAGTGCATTGCATTTTTGTATAATTCTTATTTTAAAAAGTTCCTCATTGTATCAGTCAGGTGACCCTAACATATACTATACCAATTACAAATACCCTTCAAATTTCAGAAGCTTAAAAATAGGGGGAAACGTAGGTTCTTAAAACAAAAGCATTTCTTGTTCATACTATATACCCATTGCAGGATGACAAGACATTGTTTATGATATTCCCTGAGATCCATAGGTTGTAGGAAGTATCTTAGCATATGCTTCTATGTATGATCCCAGAAGCAAGGAAGAAAAAAAATGGTGAAATATTCACTACTTCTTAAAGTTTCCATAGAAAAATAACAAATATCTTTTTCTTTACATATTGTTAGCCAGAACAAGTTATATGGCCATATCTAAGTTAAACAGAATGAGGATTTAGAAGTCTTCCATAGACAGGGTCACCAAATAATACAGTCAGTTAACCATGATCTTACCTCAACAAAATCTATATTTGTGACCTGGTCATTAATATCCCATCTTTACTAAGGGATCCATCATCATATCATGAGAGCCCATATATATTGAAATTTTTAAAGTGGTTTGACTCACTTTTCAGTATCCAACTCAAACTTCCTCTTTCCCAAGTTAAATATTTCCAGTGTTTCAACTGTTCCTGAAAAGACATGGCATACTGCAGTCTTTCTCAAACGTGAATGTGCATTGGCATCTTCTGGAGATATCAAAATGCAGATTCTGATTCAGTAGGACTGGATGAGGTCTGTAATATAATTTGTTGTTTGTTTGTTTGCTTGCTTGCTTGTTTTAAATAGGTCTTGACCTAATTCTGAGGTCCTGGCTAGAACCAGCCACTTTCCCTCATTAAGTCCACACTCCAACCACCTGCATTATGGGCTTTCACACTCTGAGTCATTATGTACCTGAGCTCATTGACCCAGGACCAGGTGTCAGACAACTAGGTATAGCCTTGACATCCAGAAACTGAAAATTTATTCCAACAAACCAATTCCAAAAAGGCCAAAAAGCCTAGCCACCACACTCCACTTACCATACATAAGCTGCTGCTTACAACTCTACATTTCTGTTACCCCATCCCCAGGTACACCCTCTGTGTGACCCTGACTGACAGCCTTTTTTCTCATTTGGAGCTGTCTTTTTGAGTCCTGACTGTCATTTATCTTGGTGTCAGTGTTGTGGCCTGCCATCAAAAACTTATTCTATATTTTTTGGTGGTTCCCATGTCTCTCTTTACCCAAATGTCATTGGTGTTGGAATATTTAAAATACTGGCTAAACTCAGAGGGCTGGCTGCATACGAGTCTAGATGGGGGCCTTACATGCTACCAGGGGAGTAGGAATGATGGATCCCTTCAGTTGCACTGATGAAGATGGTTTTCCAGTGTCTTCCTGGTCACATCCTACATTTTGGCAGGGGCTTATTTCAGGGGCTTGTCACTTCTTCAGCACCAATAATGGTTTTTGGTTTTTGTGTTTTTTAATTTTTATTTGTTTTTGTTTGTTTTTAATTTCTCCACATTTTTATTTAAATTCTCATTAACGTACAGTGCAATGTTAATTTCAGGAGTAGCATTCAGTAATTCAACACTTACATTCAATACCCAATGCTCATTACAAGTGCCCCCCTTAGTACTTATCTCCCATCTAGCCCATCCCCTACCCACTGTTATTTCAGGCAGAATTCTGGCGTATCCATGCACTTCTGGTGATCTCTGTGGAAGAAAATATTGACCAGACTTCCTCACAGTATGAGGAATGACTTTCTGTTTTTGATGATGTTGCTCAGATGGCCTATCTTCTATGCTACTACACACCTTACTGGTGTCAACTAACTTCATGTTCCCCAGATCCTCCGCTGTATCATGGGTTGCATCTAAGTCAGCAGCCTAATGTTTAGACCAAAGTTGGGACTCTTGGACATTGGAATTAATATCTCACCTCTGTCCTCATGACACATCTGCCAAAGTTACCCAATTGTGTAAATAAATTAAAAAAAAACAAAAACAAAAAAACACTGTCCAGCATACTCGTGCTTTACTAAGTGCAACTCCATGTCAACATGTGGATTGACTGACACTTTGGATAAGGGGCTGTGTTGTCCCAAAGACAGCCATCTCTAGACCTCTCTACATGTAGACCCCAATCCCTGGGAAGTGGACTGGGAAGGGTTGGAACAAGAGATGGCTGCCTATGAGGTAGGCTACCATTCTCCTTCCCCTTTCTTTAACCACACAGAAAGTCCCCACTATGACTTAGCAGACAGACGAAGAAACTGAACACTGTGACTTTAGGCTGCTAAAAGTTCAAAACCAGAAAAAAAAATGGGGGGGGAGGGAATAAATAAAACCAAAACCCAGGATACTTGAGGAGGAACTAACAACTACAAAACACACATACACATAATTCATTAAAATAAAAATCCATACTTTGAGTCAATTGAAAAATCCAAAATTTATTTTTAAAATTTATATAACAATAATATATAAGAATACTAAGTGGTTTTTGTGTGGCTACTATGTAGATTCCAGATTAACTGCAACATTTGCTAAAATGCAGCAATGACAAGGATTCATGGACTTAATCAATACTGGGCCTTAAATTATAATTATACCTGGGATCTCACTAAATTTAAACATGGTATCCCAAAGAATCTTGGGAAATAACTAAATATAAATTAGACAAAAAATAGCCATGCGTCATTTTCTTTACAACCTTGGCTAAATTTCCCATAGTCATAACACCCTTTGCCCTGAAATATCTCACCTTTCGCATAAACATTCTGACATATTGAGTAATAAATTTAAATTAAGTCTTTCACACTTACAAATTGGCTTGATAAAATTGGGACTCCATGAGCCCCTAGTTAGAATGGTTAATACATCCCCAAATAAATCAAAATGGGGTCTTCAAAGATCAAAATTTATCATATAAGACCTAATTAATGAATGGATGATTATCTCCACTGCTTATTCGTTTGACAGCCTCGTTTTCACTGTTCTTAAACAAGGAAAGAATAAATGGCTTGTCATGGTAAACCAGCACAACCTTAAGGCTGTGGTCATATCCATTAAGTCCCCAACACCCGATATTATTGAAATTACTAACTGTATTCATCAGTAATATTCACCAGTAAATATTTTACCATTACATACTGGGCTAATATGTTTTATGTTCCATTCAATGCTTACTTTAATAACCCTTCATCAACTTAGAAGAAAGAAGAAGGAAAGAAAGAAAGAAAGAAAGAAAGAAAGAAAGAAAGAAAGAAAGAAAACAAGTAAGTCTTAATCTCTCTTAATCCAAAACTGCTTCTTCTAAGACACTGAAAAAACTGGACACAAAACATTTACTGTATTTACTGCTTATCTTCTTTTGATATCAGGGATTCTGTTTCTTGAGCTCATTGTTTGCTTAGCCCATGATCTTTGCACTCTGCCAGAACATATACCCCTATACTCTGTTCCATGCCTAAGACAAGAATCTTATAGAGGTTGCAGCTACCTGAGCCATTCTAAAATTAAGTGGATATTATTGCTTTCCTGAGTAAGCAACCTCCTTACACAGGCACACCTCTCAGCCTCTTGAGAAGAGGACCTCCCATCTCTTAGTGAATTCTACTTCCCTTCTCTTGCTACCAGGCGATTCTGGCTATTTCCTACGTGTGCCCTTTACCCTTGGTTACAAATATAACTAGCTTTTACATATACTTTACTGAACTTTTAGTTCATGACTTCTAAAAATGAAGCTGCAAGACCTTCAACCTTGATCTAAGGAATATACCAATATGTTATTATCATAAATATGTAACTTTTACTTTAAACCTACTACAACTCCATCAAAATACTGTTTGAGGCCCTCAAACTTTAGGTCTGTTATTTATTTATTTATTTATTTATTTACTTACTTACTTACTTACTTACTTATTGGCTAGTGTCATATAAATGTTTCCACGGCAATGGCTTGGCCTAAAAGACTCTTTATAGTTCTACATGTGTTCTTCCTTTCTACTCTCAAAATACCATGCTCTCCATGGTGTTTAAGGTGACTTTTGACTTATTCTCTAATAGTCTCCTCTATTATTCTGGCCACTCAAATATCCCAAATATTCAGACTAAAATTTGATTTCAAGACATCAGTGACTCAACTGTAACGTAGGCTTGTTTTTTTTGTTTTTAATGCTGTCTTGACTCCGTATTGAGCCACTGGCTTTCTTGGGCAGCTAGTTTGGCCCATATCCCAATCACTTGCATTAATGATCTCTCACGTTCTGGGCCATTGTGCATCTGCCTTAATCACCTTGGGGCCATGTTTCAGACAGCTATAGCCAGCCTGAATGCTCTGGAGATTGTGAATATTATTCAATTAAGCTAATCCAATGGGAACCCAGCTAACTCCACCCTACTTACCCTACATAAACTGCCCCTGACTTATCCATTTTCCAAGTCTCAGACAATTTTTTGTTTGTTTCTCCTCCTAATTGGAAGCATAAAGAAAAGAGAATTAATCTAAGAAACATAATTCCATCTAACCAGAGGAATATATGATGCAGTACATCATTATCAAATTTGCACTCATACATTTGTGTTTAGAATATATTTTATTTCCTAAGAAAGACAATAAAGTCATGCTTACATCTAATATGATACAATTCCCATCGGGAAATAATAACTCCTTGAGAAATGTATACAAAGTCCTTGTTTTGTGGTTGGGTGATGTTCATTCTTTCAGTTGATTCACATTTCCTCTTTGATATTTGTAACATAAATATTGATATATAAACTATAAAACCATTAATATATTCAATATTATGTAAGAGGAGAATGGGAGAGCAGGAAAAATATTTTGTTAATATATATACAAACATACTTAAATCAGAACTACTATAGTCTGCAACTCATAACATGGTCATAGCTGGTATTTATAACTGGTATTTATAACCACTTTCTTCTCCTCATTGCATATCATCTTTGCCATGATAGACTGTTGGCAAAGTTTTTCATGTGTATTCATCTGGAATATATGAAAGATCATGTACAGTGCTTTCTGCATCACAGTGTCATTCCCAGGGTACAACAGAGAGAAACAGATGTTTCCAAAACAATTTCATCTATAATATAACCAGGGTTATAGCTTCTAATAGTTAGCATTACCATCTCCTCCATATATCCACTAATATACAAGATTCTCATTGTACTTGGCCAATCTCCAGAACTCTGTTAGACATCTCCTAGGATAAGGAGAGTGAACTATAAGATAGGAATTTGAATTAGGTAGGTAATTTGTTTACTTTTTGTTATTGTTTATTTTCCATTTGATTTTTTTCATTGTTTTGTATGTTTGTTTACCTAATCCACCCTTTGCTTCCCTTTCCATTAAATGTCTGTGTACATAGGAAATTTCAAACTAGGATTCATTATCTGAAAATGTGTTCATTATTCTATCCATAATATTTTATCCATAATATTGATTCAAACATGTACATTGTGGGTGGGAAAAAAAGACAGGCTTCTTTTGCTCTCTTTAGATTTAATATCTCTCTTTTAGATACATATTGAGATGGCCACATATGTACCTCTTATGGCAAATATTTGTCTATGGTTTCCATAAAGATATTAGGGTTTCATTTAAGCTTTAGAAATTAATTCTAGTCCCACATTTTACACCTCATCTTTTCATTTTCAATTATGATCAATGACACAGACTATGATTTCAAAAATTATATTTCTCCTAACTTTTCTACAGAATATAGCCTTTTTATCTTTACATAATAGTTCCTATACATGTAATATTTATAGTAAATCACCAAAAATAGTTTGTGAGGAATAACAGAGTAAAGAATGTTACTTGAGGGACGCCTGGGTGGCTCTGTTTGTTGAGCGACCGACTTCGGCTCAGGTCATGATCTCATGGTTCGTGGGTTTGAGCCCTGCATCGGGCTCTGTGCTGACAGCTAGCTCAGAGTCTGGAGCCTGCTTCAGATTCTGTGTCTCCCTCTTTCCCTGACCCTTCCCTGCCCACGCTGCCTCTATCTCTCTCCCTCTCTCTCTCTCTCAGAAACAAATAAAACATCAAAAAGTATTTTTTTAAAAAAAGAATGTTAATTTAATTATACATACTCAGAGAGAACAATGGGTTTATAATGCATTTCTTCTGTCCATATTCAGTACAACTTTACCAAATTAATCAGAGCCATGTGAAATACTGTTTAACTTAAAATACAACATAATATTGTGTCTTCTAAAACACAAGTGTCTCTGAAATATACGGAAAGATATTCAGTAGTGCAAAATATTAGATAGTTCCTCTCTATGATAACTATAATCTATGATTTATAAAAATCTGTGCCAGTATTAATAAAGTGGGTAGCTAACAATGTGAAGGTTTATTAGCCAATTAACCTTTAATTATTTATTCTTCATAGGCATAAATTAAGATCAATGGCTCATTATTTTATTGGAAAGGAGAAGATATGATACTGATATGTACATATGTAATAACATTTTCATTAAGATTTGAAATACATATATCCTCCTTCTGAAGAATATCTCCTTGACTTTTCTGCCAAATTATTATATTTATATTGGTGATCATTGGAGAAAGCTTTGAAAAGCTTTAAAAAATGGTGCCAGAGTGGTATAATGTTTGAATCCACTCTTTAAAAATTATGTCATATTATTGTTTTTCTTATTCATGCACAGTATAGGAGATACAGAATTGAAAAGTACTGATAAGGTGGGGAGGACCTGACTCAGCTATTATTTTTGTAAAGAGATATACTAAAGCTATCACTGGAGTGAGGAGTCTAAGCAGTCAGGGGTAGCATGAAGAGTAGGGAGAAAAATTGCTTGCCAAATAATGATTTTGCAGAGTATTTAGTCTTATACGTATATGCAATGTTAGAGGAATAGTAAGGGAAATATAAAATAACATATTTTTGTTTAATTTGAATGAAGTGTAGTTGACATACAATATTATATTATTTCCGGTGTATAACATAGTGCTTCAACATTTATATACATTATGAAATGCTCACCACCCTAAGTACAGTTACCATCTGTCACCATACAGAGTTATTACAACATATTTTTTAAAACAAGGAAAAAGACCTTTGCCTCTGGATACAAGTCTACTAGTCCTAAGAACAAGATACCTGTAAGACATAAATTGTCTTTCTGCCTGAATGCATCCTTTCAGTACTAAAATGAAACCAAAAGTTAAACTCTAGATAACTGAATAGTTCAATTCAACTCCTATTCTCAAATACAGGTAGCTCTACAGTTAATATCCATTACAGTTAATATCCACATTTACTTGAAACATAGAAACAAGTAAAGTAAATGATTTTGCCTCTTTAGAGGCTGATTTTGTTCTTTAGAATGCTCTATTATCTGGCGTAGAATGACTATTGACTGGTTCTTACTGTGCTAATAGTTGTTATGTCTTGAAAAATTAATTCTCTGTGACAGAGAATGTTTCAAAAATTGTATCTCTTTATTCATGCATATTTGTTCTTTGAGTGAGGAACTTAACACTATATTAGAGCAAATTAATACTTTGGAAAAAAGTCATTTAATATTTGGACTCTTTATAATCACATATACTCTTGACTAATATTGTCGGTTTTTTGCACATACAAAATTGGAGAAAAAATGAATCTATATAAATTCATTGGTTCCTGACCTAGTGAAAATTTGGGAGAGTTGAGTGATGCTTCTATATTAAAAAAAATTAAACCTTTTATGATGTTCATGAATAAAAACAGCTCATAGATTAAATAATTTGTATGAATAAAAAGTATTTTATAAAATACAATTACATGTAAAATTTAAATGGGCACTAAAGTAGCTAAATTCAGATCCACTTTAGAGTTCACAAGGCCCCTTTCTCATATACTACCACATTTATCATCAGACCATCATAACAACATGTTTAAGCATCATTATCTTTTTTATGAGTATGAGATAAATGAGCCCATATTATATAGCTTAAAGTGGCAGAACTGGACTTGAATGCATGTGTCTTAAGTTCAAGTAACTTTTCTGAACTGCTAACCAAATACATTTAATACAGCTGTATTGAAGATGCTCTACATTTGTAGCACAGCAAAGAAGCTGCTCATGGGATAATTGCAAAAAGATCTTGTAAAAAATGAAATAAAAGAAATGGCACAGGTAGCAAAGAAGCATGAGGTCTATTGGCAGCCTCATACATTGGTCTCCAAGAGAAGAATCCTGTCTATTTTGTGAAGCAGTAATTTTTTTCCCTTATAACTAAGGGTGGTTGATGGAAAATTGCTCAATATATCCATTCAAAGGGCAGATTGAGAACACTGATGTATTATCCTTTAGGGACTAGTATTATCCAGTTTGAAAGACCAAGACTTGTTAAGTTGCAAAGGTGGAAATCATAAGGAACATAAAGAATTGGTTTGAACTCCTTTATTAGTATTTTGTATAGTATTCATTCCACATCTGTCTGTTCCACTAGCATGAAGTTATAACATCTAGTAGAAGGGAAAAGGTATGTCACTTTCCCCAGATTCAACATAGAAAAGTCTGACATGTCCTCATTCACAGTGTGGAAATAGAAATTTGCTTCAACTATGAATCCGGTTAAAGAATTTAGACTCTATATTTATTTTGTTTTGTGCCGTAACATAAGATTTATTCCTCCAATCTTTGTAAAAATCAATCCTATATTCCATGACAGATACTCAAATGGGTTTTCCTGTTTATTTAAATTACAGTCTGATGTCCAGTACACCTGTCTTATTACATTATTCTATTTATAGGCACTGATTATTTATTACATAACACTTTGTATTTCTTTACATCTGATATTACTGAAGAAAAACAGAAATAATGTGTTTCCTGCTGATATTTACATTTATGTTACTGAGTTTAACCTCTACAATCTGTCTTCTACAATTACCACTTTTGAATCAAAGTCTTCTACTTCCATCGCATCATGTTATAGGGATTAATCTGTAATTTAAGGGAGACAGTAATTGGTTATGCAACATATAACACATTATCTTAGAAAGACCAATGCCTGCCTCATATTGTAATCTAAGTTGCTTAGAAATTGTGGTGCTCACTTGCTCATTTTCCTCTAGAAGCGACACATAAATATATCCAGACTACATAAGCTGTATCCTAAACACAAATTGTAGCAAATGACAGGAAAATATACATATAATTTCAGTTAATTATATTTATTATACCTCATTCTTAACAAGTTGAGCACAATTTCAAGTAAATAGCTTTACATAATTTGTATGGTAAAACTAAAAAAGAAAGAGTAGAAGAAGTTTTTTATGTGCACATAAGCTTTCAAAATGGAAAGCCAAAGAATATAGTTTGGCACAATTTGGAATATAAAATAATGTATGCACTATGTATGGTTGTTAAAAAAACAATTTTGGTGAAATTATTTCCTCAAAATCTTTTTATTCTGTACAGAAGTAAACACATGAAAATAATGCATTGTTTTATATATAAGAGGACCTCTCAGCTGCTGACATAATTTTAAAAATATGGTTTATGAAGCAATTTGAGCCAGCCATTATGATTAGAATATTAAAAAAAGAAAATCCATAAGCATTTTAATAAAGGATATTCATGGGCTCATTTAAGAAACAAATTTACAAGAACTTGTTGAGGTACATTCACATAAATAATACTCTGTTAAATCTATTAGCAAACCTTAGCAGAGTATGAGACCAAGATTTAATTAGGTGGAAAGGCCTGTGGCCATGGATCAGCTATAGGCTGAGAACTGTGAATCCAAATATACATTCTCTAGGTCTGCTTGATTTTGCACTGATTTGTTACAAATGTTTGGTCCAACCATGTTTTGAATCAACCATTAACACACAAACAATTAACATATTGTGGTTGTTGCATATTCCTAAAATGCAAAGTGTTATTTCCAGTAGTTTTGCTTAAAATGCATGTGAGCCTTAAGAAAGTGGAGCTTGGGAAAATCATTGAAACACTTAGTTTTTTTTAATTTTTAAAAATTTAAATTTTTTTGAGAGACAAAGGCAGAGTGCAAACAGGAGAGGGGCAGAGAGGGGGGAGTCACAGAATCTGAAGCAGGCTCCAGGCTCTGAGCTATGAGCACAGGGCCCCATGTGAAGCTTGAACCCACAAACTGTGATATCATGATCTGAGCCAAAGTCAGATGCTTAACTGAACTATCCAGGTGCCCTGAAACACTTTGTCTTAGCAAAAACAAAAAAACCAAAATATTCAGGAAAGCCATCTGGCCCAGGGCTCTTACTTATTGGGAGATTTTTGATAATTGTTTCAATTTCCTTACTAGTTATGGGAATGTTCAGATTTTCTCTCTTCTCATGTGAATTTTGGTAGTGAGTGTGTCTTTAGGAAATTGTCCATTTCTTCTAAGTTGTCTAGTTTGTTGGCATATAATTTTTCATAGTATTCCCTGATAATTCCTTATATTTCTGAGGGGTTGATTGTAATAAGTCCATTTTCATTCATGATTTTGTCTATTTGAGTGCTCTCTCTTTTCTTTTTGAGAAGCCTGGCTAGAGGTTTGTCAATTGTGTATAGTTTTTCACAAAACCAACTCTTGGTTTTGTTGATCTATTCGACTGTTGTTTTTTTTTCTTTTTTGGTTTCTATACTATTTATTTCTGCCCTGATTTTTATTTTTCTTCTCCAACTGGGTTTGGGGTGCTCTCGTTGCTCTCCTTCTAGTTCCTTTAGGTGAGCTGTTAGATTTTGCACTTGTGCTTTTTCTAATTTCTTGAAATAGGCCTGGAGTGCAATGTACTTTCCTCTTAGTACTGCCTTCACTGCATCCCATGGAGTTTGGATTGTTGTATTTTCTTTGTCATTTGTTTATATATATATTTTAAAATTTCTTCTATAATTGCCTGATTGGTCCATTCGTTCTTTAGTAGGATGTTCTTTAACCTCCATGTTAAAGTTTTTGGGAAGTTTTCCAAACTTCTTCCTGTGATTGATTTCAAGTTTCATAGCATTGTGATCTTAAAGTGTGCATGGTATGATCTCAATTATCTTATACTTATTGAGGTTTGCTTTATGTCCCAGCATGTGATCTAACTGCAGCAATTTCTTACTTAACACATCCCCAAAGGCAAGGGAATCAAGAGCAAAAAAAACTACTGGGACCTCATCAAGATAAAAAGCTTCTGCAAGGCAAAGGAAATAATCCATAAAACTAATATACAAATGACAGAATGGGAAGAGATAGTTGCAAAAGATATATCAGATAAAAGGCTAGTATCCAAATTCTATAAGGAACTCACCAAACTCCACACCCGAAAAACAAATAATTTAGTGAAGAAATGGACAGAAGACATGAACAGACACTTCTCCAAGGAGGACATCCAGATGGCCAAGAGACACATGAAACAATGCTCAATGTCCCTCATCATCAGGGAAATATCAAAACCACATTGAGATATCACTCACGCCAGTCAGAGTGTCTAAAATGAACACACCAGGAGACTCTAGATGTTGGTGAGGATGTGGAGAAACGGGCACCCTCCTACACTGTTGGTGGGAATGTAAACTGGTGCAGCCCCTCTGGATAACAGTATGGGGCTTCCTCAAAAAATTAACAATAGAACTCTTCTATGTCCCAGCAGTAGTGCTGCTAGGAATTTACCCAAGGGATACAGGAGTGTTGATGCATAGGGGCACATGTACTCCAATGTTCATAGCAGCACTCTCAACAATAGCCAAAACATGGAAAAAGCCTAAGTGTCCATCAACTGATGAATGGATTAAGAAGATGTGGTATATTTATACAATGGGATACTACATGGCAATGAGAAAGAATGAAACCTGGCCATTTGTAGCAACATGGATGGACCTTGAGGGTGTTATGCTGAGCGAAATAAGTCAGGCATAGGACAGATACCATGTTTGTACATATAGGTGGATTAGGAGAAAGCTAACGGAGGACCATGAGGGAGAAGAAGGGGAAAAATAGTTGGGCAGAGGGAGGGTGGCAAACCATGAGAGACTCTTGAATGCTGAGAACAAACT
This sequence comes from Crocuta crocuta, assembly GCF_008692635.1. NCBI lineage: Eukaryota > Metazoa > Chordata > Mammalia > Carnivora > Hyaenidae > Crocuta > Crocuta crocuta. The sequence continues at coordinate 9,633,769 of NW_027532406.1, forward strand.
TAGGGCTGATGGTAGTGAAAGAGAGGGGATGGGGGTTGATGGGCATGGGGGAAGGCACTTGTTGGGATGAGCACTGGTGTTATATGGAAACCAACTTGACAATAAACTATTTAAGAAAAAAAAGAAAGAAAGAAATATGCATGGTACTATCAATATGTTTAATAAGGTTCAGGCCCTAGTCTTATTGTCATATCAATCAATAAGTCTTGGGTGATGGGGTAATTTTGGTATTTTAATAGTAAATATCTCACTGTGTATTTTCTTTTTTTCATACTGATAGTGGGATCTTTGCTTCTGGTTAGGATGTAGAAAATATCAAGAAACCAACACTGTCGTATTTACCTTTTCTTCCAATGTAAAACTTTTCCCCTTACACACTGTAGGAATTAAATTATTTGATGTTTAAAGAAAAGATTTTAAACCAACTTTTAAAGTAGTTGAAATAAGTTGGTAGACAATGTTAGAATAGAAATAACGTTTGGATTTGTGACCTTATAATGGTTATGGCAACCAATCCAGCTAGATGCATGGTATGGTAAAGTGGTAGGAGCCCAGATTCTGAATCCTTTTTCCAAGGGTCAAATATTGGCTCTGCCACTATTGATCTCAAATGTATATTTGCAGCTCAGATTCCTTAAGTGTACAATGAAACCAACAATAGTATATATCCTACAGGGTTCTTGTGAAAATCCCGGAATTAATATATGTTAAACACTCAGAGCAGTGCCTGAATATAATCACTACTTTGTGTTAACTATTGTTATTAACCCTAATTAGATATAGTGGACAGTACTATATTTTATCCAGAGTTCATTGCTGTGGTTTACCAATGTTATTTATTCCCTGACATTTGTGGGATAAATTACAAAGTATGATTTTTGAGATTGTGAATTTTGATCCTTTTATTTGTACTCCTATTACTCAGTTTACATATTGGCACAGTGGGGATTCTACCAGTAACGTATTTCAGACGTTTTATATAGCAAAAGCTAACAAAATATATAAGACACTTTCCAAATAAAGAAATATATGTCTTCCAGTAAATCAGTAGAGAATTGCATTTAAACATGTGTAACATCATTCATCTGAGTATCTTAAAATTGCCTTATGGACAAGTATGATTCTATTTAAGAGCCAGAGAAAATGAGATCTGAAATTACTTTTTCAAAAGGTCAAACGGCAGAAAGCTAGTAACAAAATTGAGGTTTTTGAATTTCCTACTACAGCAGCCTAATCAGTAAGCCTACCTGAGTCTTCCCAAGTCATTCTAATGACCTAGATGGTGAACAGTTAATTTTCCACATGAGTGCATTAGACATAGGGGCACTTTACTACTTCACTCCCTCTGGCTCTTCACTGTCTTTCCACACTGATTTCCAAAAAGCCTAGACCTCTCTTGATGAGAAAGGTTCTTATAAAGCAGAAATAAGCTGAACAACTTCTGTTAGTACATGGTGGAGCCATCTAGGTTTTTGCACAGGCACATGTCTATTTAGTAAAACCACTCAACAAATAGTTAATGAGCATAATATGTGCTGGTTGCTAGGACAGACAAAAAGAAGCAAACTGAGGGATAATAGTTGTTTAATTAATGTCTTTCAGCAAACACCTCCAATAATAGAACTGTTTTTCATGTGCCAAAGAGTTAATAGTCTTGGTAAATCTCTACTGATGTATCAGTCCACCAAATATTGAAGTTGGAATTTGTTGACTTGGCCCAATATACAGAAACTGAAAGGTGATTGCATATGTTAACCTTTCACTATCCTACATTACCTTCCCTCATACATGCAAATGTCCCCAAACCTGTCCACCTCCTCTGCTGCAAATCCACAGTAGACTCCTGTTTCTTTGTATCTCCATTCCAAACAAGGCACTAGTATCTTTTTTCACTTACCTTAAACATTTCCACAATATTGTCTGTACTTGCTACATCTCCACATCCCTTAGCTCCTTTATAAGACTTTAGTTCCCTCCTTTCAAGCCAATATCAACTCCCCTCTTGTCTCAAATTGGCTTTGCATTGAATGTCCAAATATTTTATACAATAACTACATTTTTATGTAATTTTAAGCAAAAAAAAAAATTGGAGTCTTCTAATCCAGAATCAGATGTGTGCAAGCGGCAGAACACTAGAAATCCAGAGGTTTCACAACAATATTTAAGGTTGAGTTTGTGAACCCCTAGATGACATCTGTATGGATTAGAGATGTGATATAGGTTATGTACTCTTTTGAAACTGGGTGCAAGAAATCATGTATGTGTGCTTGTACAAATATGTATACATGTATATAATATACATATATATCTCACATATATCTCATATATACGTGTTTTTGATACATTTTTCCAAAAAAGTACTTCACAACTTTCCTCAAATTGTCAACTAAAACTAAGATTCAAAGGAATAAAAGTTTTAAAAGTTACAATGTAGAGAAATAAGTAAGCGTATAGGGAAGAGAAACTATACAAATAAAGAGGGAAGACTTTTAAGAGTGCAAAGAATGTAATATTGATAATGCAAACTGTGGGTTAATCAGTTATGTGTTCACTAACGGAGCTGGAATCATTTGTGAGAGTGGACAGATGTGGAGGACCACTCAAGGAAACTATTTCTATTTCATCATGAGCCATGGACACAGAAGAAAGTTTTTAAAAAAGGATGATCTTATGAGATAACAATGTTATTAAGTTCCATCTTTATGATAACTACATCACCAGCCTGGGAAAAGCATTTTATGTGGATGATTTAGTGTTCACTACAACTTTATGAAACAGGTACAAGGGTGCGTTTCATTATCCTGTTTCCATATATGAAAATCTATGCTCAGTAAGAATAAGTAACTTGATAAGATCTTATGGCTGGAAAGTGGCTGATCCGAGATCTAAACCTTAACCTCTGATCACTAACCAGTGCTTGCTGGAGCATATGTTGGTTCTGAGAGGCAAATAGAAATGAGATTTTGTAACAAACATTTTCCCAAAGACGACATAATTTGGCCAACAGACACATGAAGAAATGTCCATCATTATTTATGATCAGGGAAAGGCAAATCAAAACTACAATGAAATATCTCCTGACACCTGTGAGAATGGCTAAAATCAACAACATAAGAAACAATAGGTGTTGGTGAGGAAAAAGGAACACTCATGCACTATTGATGGGAATACAACTGATAGCTGCTCTAGAAATCAGTATGGAATTTTCTCAATAAGTTAAAAATAGAACTAACTTATGATCCAGTAATTACACCACTGCATAGTTACCCAAAGAATACAATAACACTAATTCAAAGGAATACATGTGCCTCTATGTTTACAGCAGCATTACTTACAATAGACAAATTATGAAAGCACAATTGAATAGTATTAAGTCATGAAAAAGAATGAAATCTTGCCATTTGCAATGACGCAGATAAGCTAGGGAGTATAATGCTAACAAAATAAGTCAGTCAAAGAAAGACGAATACCATATGATTTCACTCATGTGGAATTTAAGAAAACAAACGAGCAAAGGAGAGAAAAGAGAGAGAGACAAATCAAGAAACTGACTATTAATTATAAATAACAAAATGATGGTTACCAGAGGGGAGGCGGGTTGGGGTGGATGGATGCGGTGGGTGATGCAGATTAAGGAGTGTACTTGTCATTATGGGCACAGGATAATGTGTGGAAGTGTTGAATTACATATTGTATACCTGAAACTAACAACACTGTATGTTAACTGGAATTATAACAAACACAAAAACCAGCAACAACAAAAGAAATATATTGCTGACATTTTTCCCTCAAAAATGAGATTTTGTGTCTCATTAAAAAAAAGTAATATATGAATAAAATTGTATTAATCTCTCAGTCAAATTTAGGTAGAGTTTGCTTATAAGAGACCACATTTTCAATGACTTCTTGGTCTGCTACAACTATAGTAACCTCCTCTTACAACTGATTTCAAATTTCTAAAATTGCCATTTAATAACCTATTTTAATCCTTTTCCACTTTCAGATGTTGAAAAGAATTCTTCAATAATGGGGATTCTTGCTAACTATTGTCTGCTTTACCATGCAGTGGCTTTATAAGATATTTTTATTCAAATGCCAATTAAAGTTCTGATGGAAGATGAAAAATGCCGTAATCCATTTTGGGTAAGAATAGATATTAACGCCTTTCACTTTGTGATTATGCACCTTGTCCTTACTAAATAATATAAAGCTCCTTTCTTTCCCCCTCATATTTAATGAAATGAATTGGAGACAAGTTGCTGACCTTTCAAAAAGAATCTCACTAGAACATTGAGTTAGAAAGCAAATTGAATAAGTAAGCAATTACAAGGAATTATTCTTTGCTTTGGACTTTGATCAATGAGAATGGAATTTGCAGTTGCCACAGATATAGAAGGAGGTGAAATGAGGAATTTGTACTTCTAGTGACTTTACAGAATGCTTGTGTGTAGGGTGAACGGCAAGACTTAATAGAAACTCTCTAAGAGATAAACCAGATGCTTTGAGTGGCTAAATATGGAATCCTTATAAAAATGATCTGTTCAAGATTCTGGTCCTATATTAATAAGTTCAGAATAGAAAATTATAGTGTTCCACCTCATTTTAAATAACTTTATCTCTTCTGTGATAAACAGACAAATGGGCAAACAAACAAAAACATCCCCAGGAATTTCACAAGAGAAGGTGACATCATTTTACATATTATGATTTTGTGGAAACATTCCTGATATTGATCAAAATCACTTTCCTGCAGAAAACCATCTCAGGATTTTTCAAACCAGCCTCTAGTTCAATGCACCGCAAAGCTCAAGTCACTTCTAGCTTTGCTTAAATCAAATGAACACAGCAGGTTAACCACAATTAATGGTTAATGATGGGATTTATATGTTTAAATATTTTCTGTAAAAAAAAAAAAGGAAAAGTTATTTCTTGATCTGAATAGTTCATCCATATATATAGTCAATTTCACTTGATGTTTTTAGGAATATTAATATAACTGGTGATCATGATGATTATGATGCAAATATAGGTAGCTGTCAGTTGACAAACTTGAGCACTCCATGGGTGAAATCTGAACTTGGTCCTTGTACACGAGGGGAAGGAAAGACTAAAGTCTTTCCTTTAGTCTTTAGCTTTAGATTCCTTTCCTTTAGCTTCTGCACTGCAAAGGAAACGATCAATAAAACTAATAGGCAACCGATGGAATAGGAAAAGATAGTTGCAAAAGACATATCAGATAAAGGGCTAGAATCCAAAATCTATAAGGAACCCACCAAACTCCACGCCCAAAAAACAAATAATCCAGTGAAGAAATGGGTAGAAGACATGAACAGACACTTCTCCAAAGAGGACATCCAGATGACCAACAGACACATGAAACGATGCTCAGTGTCCCTCATTATCAGGGAAATACAAATAATAACCACACTGAGATACTACCTCATGCCAGTCAGAGTAGTGAAAATGAACAAATCAGGAAACTATAGATGCTGGCGAGGGTGTGGAGAAATGTGCACCCTCCTACACTGTTGGTGGGAATGTGAACTGGTGTAGTCCCTGTATGAAGTTTCCTTAAAACATTAACGATAGAACTCCCCTATAACCCAGCAATAGCACTGCTAGGAATTTACCCAAGGGATACAGGAGTGCTGATGCATAGGGGCACATGTACCCTAATGTTCGTAGCAGCACTCTCAACACTAGCCAAAACATGGAAAGAACTAAAGTGTCCATCAACTGATGAATGGATCAAGAAGATGTGGTTTATCTATACCATGGAATACTACATGGCAATGAGAAAGAATGACATCTGCCCATTTGTAGCAACATGGATGGAACTAGAGGGTGTTATGCTGAATGAAATAAGTCAGGCAGTGAAGGACAGATACCATATGCTTGCACGTATAGGTGGATTAGGAGGAAATTAATGGAGGACCATGTGGGAGAAGAAGGAGAAAAATAGTTGGGGAGAGGGAGGGTGGGAAACCATGAAAGACTCTTGAATGCTAAGAACAAACTTAAGGCTGATAGGGGTAAGGGAGAGGGGAAGGGGGGTGATGGGCATGGGGGAGGGCACTTGTTGGGATGAGCACTGGGTGTTGTATGGAAACCAACTTGACAATAAACTATTTAAGAAAAAAAACAAAAGAAAGAAAAAGAAAGAAAGAAAGAAAGAAAGAAAGAAAGAAAGAAAGAAAGAAAGAAAGAAAGAAAGAAAGAGGTAGGCCACTCCAAATTGGAAGGTGGTAGCTTAACAAGAATGGGAATTTACATAGTGGGCAGCAGCAAGACGAGTATATCTCACCCACCACCAGAATCTTAAAAGTTTATCTAGAGGCTTTAACTAGGTTCAGTAACATAAGCCATCCAGATGGTCTCAACAACACATTGCTCTCTTAAGACTGCATCCTTGAAAACAGCCCCAACTGTGCAAACAGTGGCAGAACATACATTTCAAGGACAGGGGAGGCAGGGAGGAACCTCCACTTGCCTGAGTCCAGATTGCAGGACAACCAGTGGGCATGTCATCTTGATGACTTCCTCCAACGATACTGTTAAAAACGTTTATATGGTGTTAATATTAAGTGCCAGACACTGTATTATGTTGTGAACTCAATACCCAATGGTATATGTTTAATTACCATGACAGATGTAGCTCTGAAAGGTAATATAGATTTTTCTTGTTGCCTTGTAGTTTCTGAGTTCTTTCTGCATAAATACATGAGTCACTAAATGCAATTTAGAAACATTTATTAAGATTAGAAAATTTAAGCCTCAAATATGATTGTAAGATATGAATGATAACACCAAGGTACATACATTTCCTCAGATGTCTAATATGTATAACAGTGACTTGTGTGTCTTTCACAGTATGAAGTGACTGCGTGTTTATTTTTTCTATGAAGTCTTTATAAGATATTATACAAATAAGATATATTACATGATTTTTTTGCCTAGTGAGTTTTAAAAATGTACTATATCTAACTGAATTATATAATCAGTTCTCATCTTACTAGTATTCCATAGTGCTCCATAAAACTTGACAAAATTGCAGAAATATGTTTTAGATATATTATATATATATATATATTTATTTATTTATTTTTAAAGAGAGGGAGAACAAGAGAGCATGTGCATGTGCACACATGCATGAGTGAGGTAGGGGCAGAGGGAGAGAGAGATAAGAATCTTAAACAGTATGTGATTTGATTCCACAACCATGGGATCATGACCTATGCAAAAATCAAGAGTTGGATGCTTAACCAACTGAGCCACCTGGGTGCCCTTAGAAGTATTGTTTAACAAAGAAATTGTTACTTTAAATAATTGTAAACAGGTTAATTAATTTAAATAATTTGAGGTCTGCTTTGTCTTCTTATATGTTGGTAATATTTTCTCCAAGTTTTATATTTGCATTTTAACAATCTCTGAAATAGTTTATCATACTAGTATCATAATATTTGATATTTTTCTTTATATTTTTGTTTTCTGGAGACTTCTAGTACCTCAATGTAAATAATTAGCTTCTTATGTATGCTTTTCTATTTTGTACATTTAATTCATTAATGTATTTGAATTTTATTGTGAAAATATTAGGCAGAGTTGTAGCTACTTCATTTATATAATTTTTTTTCTTATTTTGATGTTTGTAATATGTTTACTTGTCTTTTAGATTAGACCCATACCAGTATTGGTTCATTTTTCCCCAAATGCTCAAATATTCTTAAATATTTCATATTTAAGGTAAATTTGTCAAATGTGTATAAAAATCTGGTTGAGATTTTGACTGATGGCTTAAATCTAAGTAACACATTTAAGGAGAATTTAAATATTCTCAATATTGAGACAATGCTGCCAAAAAAATGTCTTACCATTATTTACATCTTATATCTATTAGTAAATTTTCATGTATTTATTTATATAAGTTTTGCACATCTTAGATTTACATTAAAGCATTTAGAAATTATTTTGTTATTATAGATTTTAAAATCTCTCCAACAATAGCAATTGTTGCTATTTTTAAAAAACTTACTAATTTGGGACTATTTATCTTGATGACTTTTCTTATTAATTCTTGTTCAGATGGACCCTTGGTAGAGTTTTTCTTTAATAACCTGAATTTGTATATACTTTATTGACAAATTCTGCCTAGTCAATATTGTCTATAGGTAAGATACACTAGGATCTTTGGGCACATTTCTCATTCAGAGACATACCACAGTCTGGTATGAATGAATCCTTGCAGCATTTGTCAGCGCTGTGAGAGAAGTCTCCTTCCCAAAATTATTCCATCTTGATGATTTGGACTGGAACTAAAAAAGAACAAAAGTCTTTAAAGAAAAGTGAAATAAGTGAATAAGAGTGAAATAACAATTTTATGTTTTCTGTTAATTTATCTACTTCAGGAAATATGGGGATGAAACTATGTAGAACTCTTTGGAAGCAGATGGTGTATTGACAGCAAAAATCCCTCTTATTTCATTCTTTAAAGCAGTAGTGGGCAAATTTTATGGCCAGCCACCTGTTTTTATAAACAAAGTTTTATTGTAACTCAGTCATGCCCATTATTTACATTTTGTCTGACTGCTTTCATGCTGTTGACAGCAGAGTTGGATAGCTGGATAGCAGAGACCTAATGTCTTATGAAGATTAAAATATTTGCACTTTGGCCCTTTAGCTATAAAACTTTGAGGACTCTTGATTTAAGGATTCAGGATCAAAATTTACTTAGATATTTGAAAAAAGAAAAAAAAATCTCTACCTGCACAAACACTGCATTAAACACATACAAACCCAGGGTTAAAAGCTCTGGAGTGAAAACACCTGAGTATTGTTTAAGTGGTTTGAAGAAGGAAAAAAAGTAGTAGTAGAGTAACACTTTGTCTTGTCCCTGGGTTTTATGGTATCGTAAAATTTATACCTCACAGTTCACTTTAGAATACATAAATAACCAACTTTTATGGGTGTGCTAGAGGAGATGGCCTTGAATTTGATAATTACCTGATCCAGTTCTAATAGTTTGGGGTTTATTCTCCTTTGTGCTGTTGCAGTTATTTTTTTTTCCTAAGAGGAAATCTTATTGCCTGAAATAAAAAGAGATTTGTCTTTTTAAATATACCATATTTCCTTCCTTCTGCCTGCCTTCTTTCCTATCTTCCTTCTTTCCTACCTTCCTACTTTCCTTCCTTCCTCCCTTCCTTCCTTCCTCCCTCCCTCCCTTCCTTCCTTCCGTTCACCCCCCACACTTGGCATTAGATTGGCTGGGAAGTCTATTAACATGTTAAAGTGTAACTGTTAGAAATATATGTATTCTACAAAAATACTTTTAAAAATGTGTATTATAAAATCTTAGATATATTTTAATAAATTTAATTATAAATAAAATTTTACTGTAACATTTTCAATGCGTGGTCTCATAGAATCAACATGAAATCAGTCATAATTGGTATTTCTCACATTTCTGTGTATTTCCACATTCATAATACTACCTTAGAAGTTAAAGAACATTTCAAGAATATACTAATCTTTAAAATAATGCAAGTTATTATGTAATGAAATAGTGCATGTGTACTCTGATTTATTTAAGTAATTTAAATTTATACATATTTAATTCACTTGGTGGTTTATCACATAGATACTATGATATCTCTCTATATGATAGTTAATTAATTTTAATATGATAATGCTTGGTAAGATTATTTGATATTTTGTAAATCCAGCATTGCAGATTATATTCTAATGTAAATCAGGTTGCAATATAAGTCAATTCTCAGAGGTACTTTGGCTTGTTAGAAACTATAAGTCTAATGCTTCTGTGTAAGTAGCTCAAAAACTGTTAGGTACAAATGTGATAATCCTTCGTGTCCTCACAGTTCAGGATCGATAACACTTTACAGTTAATATAAGGTAGACTCACTTGAACAACACAAAATTTGGTTTTCATAATTTCAGTTTATGTTATTTTATTCATAGTGACCTGAAATGTTCTTAAGGGATTCACTTGCCAAATGTAACTTTTAAATTAAAGAAATAATCAAAGACAAATGAATATTTCATATGTAAAGTCTGAAGAGCACCCCAGTAATATTTATATTTCTTTATGGTCCTACAGTAAACACACTTTCCTGAGTGAGGTGAGTATTTCACCTAGTTTTTATGCTATTAACCAACTGAATTATCTCAATTAGATTGTAAAATATTTTTTCAATTGCTTTGTTCTTCTCTGTAGTTTAAAATATTTATGTGGCGCCTGGGTGGCTCAGTTGGTTAAGCGTCCAACTTCGGCTCAGGTCATAATCTCACAGTTTGTGGATTTGAGCCCAACATCGGGCTCTGTGCTGACAGCTCAGAGCCTGAAGCCTGCTTCAGATGCTGTGTCTCCTTCTCTCTCTGACCCTCCCCTGCTCATGCGGTCTCTCTCTCTCAGAAATATATTAAAAACATTAAAACTTTTTTTAAATAAATAAAATATTTACAACTTCCCAAAGGAAATCCATTTACTTAAGTTTAATATTTTTTTAATCTGCTTTTTAATCATCTGGAGTTCTGTAATTGATTTTTTAATCATATTTATTTTTGAATAATGATTATTAATGTTATGTTTTCATGTTACTGAATTTAACACATGTGAAAATACTTAAATATTTTTCAACTGGTGGTGTTCCTTGTAGTGAACTAAACTTTCATAGATAACCATTATAAAATCTGAACAAAGTACAAAAACACATATTTGAAAGCACTGAAGAGTGCACAAAAACAGACAGAAACTAGAAATGAGCTGACCATTTATGAAAAGGTGTTACTTCAGGTAAAATTTTGCATTTTTATGACTTAATGCCTTAAAATACATCCCAGCATTCACAATGCATGGAGACACATATTAAGAGACAAAAAGCCCATCTAACTGCTACTAGAATAGTGGCAAAGTGAAGGTGAGGGAGTCTTAGAAAGGATGTACCCACAGACAGGTGAGTTCCGTAATTGGTGTGTGCCTACACTAAACCCTCAGTTTATGCACATGAAATTGAGCTGAAATTCTGGAATTAATGCACTTTTGCAGCTGTTCTGCATCATATGATTGACAGATTTTGGTGTTTAAGTTCACAAGTGTTAATTGCATGTGTGTTGGAAAAATATTAACAATTTTCATTGGAAGATAACAAAATGCAGAGTATCTGCAAAATATCATTCATAATGTCTAATATAAAGTCTACAATTCTTAGAAATCCAAAAAAATGAGGAAATATAATCCATAGTCAGGGTAAAAAGCAATTCACAAAAATTGGCACTGACATGACCGTGATTAAGTTCTTATTAGTAGAGAAGGACCTTAAACCAACTCTGATAAAATATGTAAAAGCAGGAAGAATAAACTATTTTTAATGAATAAAAATATAGAAAACTAAACAGCAAATGAAAATGGAAAAATAAATCATAAATTCTAGAGCAGAAAATGATAACTGAACATTTTAAATACTTTATTAGCTTAACAGCAGGTTGGAGAGAGCAGAAGAAAAGATTCATGAAATTACAGATATATTAATAGAAATTATCCTACATGGGGCGCCTGGGTAGCTTAGTCGGTTAAGCGTCCGACTTTCGCTTAGGTCATGACCTCGCAGTTCCTGGGTTCGAGCCCCGTGTAGGGCTCTGTGCTGACTGCCAGCTCAGAGCCTGGAGCCTGTTTCAGTCTGTGANTCTCTCCTAGAAATAAAAAAAAAAAAAAACTATCCTACATGGAAAATGGACAAAACATTTAAAAAATAAACTGGAGAAAATCAAGTGATCTAAAATACGTGTGATTTTTTTTTATTTTTTTTTATTTTTTTTTTTAGGCAATAGAAGAATTATATTAAATTTTAATTTGAAAATGCATTATTTTANATACATGTGATTTTTATCCCAGATTGATAGCAGCTAAAAAATGGCAGAAAAAAATAAATAATGGCCTAAACATTTCTAAGTTTGGCAGAAGCAAGCAAACAAACAAAAAATCCCTAGAAAGCCAAGAATTTCTTGAATAATACAGATAGAAGTATTATGCCCGAATCGTGAGTCCCCAGAGACCTCCCAGGAGCCAGCACCGATGCAAGAACAGAAGGGTCTTTATTACAAGCTCGAGCAGGGGCTCACCTGTCTACTGGCACAGCAGCAGCAAAGTGAAGCTCCAAACAGTGCCAAGCAGGGTTTTTTATGGGGGAAGGGCAGGGGTGTTACCGTGCACACATTGTACATTTTGCATCATTACATAGGCACCAATCATAATTGTACAGCACCCATAGTAACAGCATAGTAATAGTTTTGACCATTCAGTATCTGCGAGGCATCCGTTACATTTAGCGGGACCCAATCATGACCTTGAGAGTCTTTTAAAATGACCAATTATGAGGTGGGCTCAGAGAATCTACGTGGGGCTTCTGCAAGTGGTGATAGATTGACAAGTTTGTACAAAGTAACTACCTGGAGTTCCCAGCCCTGACTCTTCTCCAAGACTACAGGAATGTTACACATTTCTTTTGATTGGCAGATTCGAGGATGGTCCGAGGGTGGCTTCAGCTGAGGCTTTTCCTGGAACTGGGACTACGTGCAGCCTGAGATTGTTTCTAATGGAGGACTTAATTTCAGGCTCCTCAGAAGCAGGATAAAACTAGCAAAAATAACCCCGTGACATGGTCAAAATGCTGGAAACTGAAATTGCTGGTAAATGCTGATAAATAGAAATTTTGGACACAAAATACATTACACACAGAATTGATAATACAAATGAGAGTTGACTATTTGTCAGAAAAAATAAAGATTAGAAGACAATGGACTAACAATATTCAAATGTTGAAAGAGAGAAAAAATACAACTCAAGACTTAATTCCATAACCAGTAAAAATGTCCTCCAGAAATTAAAGCAAAATATATTCTCAGGTAAATAAAAATGGAGAGGTTATCAACCAGCAAATATGCACTGCAAGGAATGCTAAACAAAGTCCTTCAGGCAAAATGTGAGTCTCCAGATAGAAATTCATACTTACATTAATGAATGAAAGTAAAGATTCCATTTTAGGAGGAGGAAACAAATCTTCAAAGAGCCATGACAATTGGTTAGTGTAACCTGACACGATGGACAGAGCGAGGACTCAATACCAAGGCATCAATCACAAGGACTCAAGTTGTATCTCTGAAGTTTTGTCTTCCCTTCCTTCTCCTATCACTCATTCTTATCCATTATGCAGTCATATAAGCAGCTCAGACAGACACACACATATAAACACACAGCAAATTAACCCATTAATTAAAAATTAGCAATTAAAAAAATTTTTTTTAATGTTTTATTTATTTCTAGGATAGAGAGAGAGACAGTGTGAGCAGGGGAGGGTCAGAGAGAGAGGGAGTCACAGACTCTGAAACAGGCTCCAGGCTCTGAGCTGGCAGTCAGCACAGAGCCCGACACGGAGCTCGAACCCACGAACCGCGAGATCATGACCTAAGCGAAAGTCGGACGCTTAACCAACTAAGCCACCCAGGCTCCCCTCCCATTAATTAAAAATGAATGTCATAATGGAAAGTCTCTCTTTGGGGGAGTGTCATGTTTTAGCAACATTTGGAGGCTGTAAATAGAAACATGGATCAAGATTAAAAACCATAAATTCTGCTTTCCTTAGTTGTTGGCCTCAGTTTTCACATGACTTTTCCCAGGGACTCTGGTGTCTTCTAATATCTGAGAACCGAGTCCAGGATAGCAGGGCCAGGGGTAGAAGATGGGGCACTGAGTTTGTACAAATGTCTGGTGGATGAGAGGATTCCCTTACCCCTATTCATCATGGTCTTGTTTATAGTTACTACCTCTAATAGCTTTACTATATATACTCTTCAGTTTTAAAACACATAATTTTGGGAAATGTGTTTAAGGGACACAATCAAGGCCCATGATCCTCCACCTGCTACACTCTGCCTGCTACCTACATAAAGAAAAAAAAATCCCATTTTCATTAAACTGTTGTAGTTAAGGACACACACTGGATACAAAGTTGATATAAATGGGAGAAATAAAACACACAGGGACCAGAAATAGCTAAAAAACAAAAATAATACAAAGGCAATCCTGTCATTAGGTTCATAGGAATTAAAAATAAATGTAGATAGAGTTGTTTACCTGAAGAAGGACACAGTTACTAATTACTGGTTACAATCACTCTCAAAAGCCATACAGTGTCACCTTCAAACCTGTTATTCTTTCCTTTTAAGTCTGTCTTCTTCTCAGGGTTAAGTTCTGCCAGTAGTCTTTCTAGGTCAGATTTCCGGAAGCAGTCTCTGACAGGAGGATTTAAGGTCAGGTGATGTATTAAGGAATTGTTCCAAGGGATGACCGGTAAGGGGTGGAGAAGATAAGATGGAGAAAGACAGAGAAAGTTAAGCATGCGGTCAAGTTTAGGCAAAGTCCCAGGCTCTGCTTGGGTGAAACAATGGCTTGATCTGCCAGAAACAACCTGTTTCCCAAGTCTGCAACAACTCTGCTGTATTCCTTAGTGAAAACACTCAAGTTCTTCAGAATCTTCTGTTCCGGAAACTTCAACCATCTCTTATGTTAATATTGCTAAACTCTCACAGCATAAATTCAACTACATTTTTTATAACAAAATCCCCCTTCTATCAGAAATGGTCATATAAAGAGAAGGACATTTCTTCTCAACAAACAAGTTAGTACAAAATTCATAAAAGCAAGTGGAGGGTTTCCTGCTTAACTAATTATGTACTGGAAACTGAAAGATTTAATTCTATTAATCTGGTTTTATCTCATGTATTGGCAACCAATACACTGTTTTATTTTAGTTTTGTTTTGAATATCATAATTTAAATGTTTATATTAATACACTGTCAAGTATTACTTATATGTGTGAATACAGATATTAATACATGTAAGTAAGTAAAAATCAATATAATTCACAAATTATAACTTGTCTTGAAAAGTACTGACAGAAATCTAGTATCCTTTATTGACAGCAAGGTTATGTTATAAATATGTGTTATAAATAACTTGTAAGAAAAGTTATAACTTGTAAGAAAAGTTAAAGACAATAAATATTACTTAATTTGAGAGCATTTGCTAGCCTTTATTTAAAACCACTTCTAAATCTAAGATATATTTTTGTCCTGGCTGAGCTTCAGAAAAGAGTATTAGTGATCAATTTCTTCCATTTAACTCAAAATATATATCATAATAGATCAACTCTAGGGTACCTGGGTGGCTCAGTCAGTTAAGCGTCCGACTTCAGCTCAGGTCATGATCTCACTGTTTGTGGGTTCGAGCCCCTCATCAGACTGTGCTGACAGCTAGCTCAGAGCTTGGAGCCTGTTTACTATTCTGTGTCTCCATCTCTCTCTGACCCTCACCTGCTCTCTCTCTTTCTCTCTCTCTCTCAGAAATAAATAAAACATTAAAAAAATAATAGATCAACTTCATTTCTTTGAGGAAAGTATTGAAAATTGACGGAGATTAGTGTGTGATGAGTTAAAAGTTAATGAATTTATATAATGATTGATAGCAAGAGTAGATATTGATATTGACTATATTGATATTGATATATTTATAAAACTAATATTTCAAAAAAAATGTAACTTTGAGTTGTGAGTGAAGATTGTGCTTCATAGGAGATTAAAAAAAAAGAAATACAGCCTATTTAATAGGTCACATGGTGATCTTGAAGTCCTGGATCAGGCAGAGGCCCTAAACATGAGGAAAAGGGATAAATTAGACCTCTCATTATTTCATTTTTGCAAATCTTTTCTTCATGCTTATCTGGAAGCTTTCTAAGAGAAGTAAAAATTGCCAATTTCCAAGTTTTATAACTTCTAGTTGTATGTCAGTCGTATAAAAGAGATACAGTGTTCTTGTAACCTCAAACACTTAGTCCACAGCCTGAAACAGTATTGGTGCTCAATATGTATGATTTTTGAATAAATGAATAAATAGTTGAATGGGAAAAGTTGGATTTGAGAGTGAGTTGATGTGACTTCATGACAGTCTCTTAACTATTCCGAGTTTTTCATTTCTAATCTGTAAAAAAGGAAAAGAAAAATAATACCTATATCACAGACATATTATAAAACAAGTAAAATAATTTTCTAAACTACCAAGTAATTAAACATTTTTAATTTTATTCCTATTACTATAATATATTGGTTGTAAGAAATATTATACTTGTAGGATTTTATATTTAAAAAGTTATTTAGTGGAATATATCTTGAAGGTTGTTTATTTTTAGGTGCTATATGTATTTATTTATAGAACAAAATACTGTGCCAATGTAAGTGAAAAGTGGCAATTAAGTTTTAGAAATTTCACAATGAAAATTAAATAACCCTTTTTAAAAACATAAGATATACTTTATTAATCTTTTGCCCAATTTAAAACCTACATGAATTTTAGCTTTCACATTTTAATCCTAGAAAGTACCTTGATGGGTAACTGAACACAATGAACTAGATTTTTTAATTCATTCCCATTTTATTGTAACTTTTCACAAAGTCACTTTATCTGTATTTCTGCTGTGTTAATTAAAAAAAGAAAAGAAAGAAATGAATGGTTGTGTTAACTATGGCTTAACAGAAAAAGACTGACCTTACTCTATAGATTTTAGATTTTTTTTGCAGGTAATAAAATGTTATGTAATCAACAAAAATCTTTTCATTACAGGAGAACTAATGAAAAGTGAACTCTTGTCTCAAAAAAACACTCAACAGGATTAGTAAGATACTCTATTAAAACTTTCAAGACACCAACCGGTACATCATTCCTTAAGTGAAAAATAATCAGAAACATTCTGGCTTCCTCCTGAAATTGAAGAAAAAAGATCTTAAACATGATAGAGAAATATAAAAAGATTTAAGAAATTTGGGTCAACTTAAATGTCACCAAATCTCTCCTATTTGTCAGGAACATAGAAGATGAAAATGTTCAGATTTTATTTAACTTAAAATAAAAATAACAATGCTTTACCACTTGGAATCTTTGCCATTTTACTCTCTATCATTTGAAGGAATAATAGACTCTAAGAATTGGAAGGGGCTTTGGGGTCACCTAGTCCAACGCTGCCTCCAAATGGCTTATACCCTTTGTTGTACTTCACTCAAATGTTGGCTTATTTTCCTACCTACTTCCTCACACAAATTATTTCAATTTCGAAATATTCTACTGGATAGCTATAGCTTATACTGACCTACATTTACTTCCTACAAATGTTTCA
This sequence comes from Crocuta crocuta, assembly GCF_008692635.1. Taxonomy (NCBI): domain Eukaryota; kingdom Metazoa; phylum Chordata; class Mammalia; order Carnivora; family Hyaenidae; genus Crocuta; species Crocuta crocuta. The sequence continues at coordinate 9,651,003 of NW_027532406.1, forward strand.
CATCTTGGATTTAAATGAAGCAAGAACAGAAAATGCAGCTACCCAGCATAATGGCATAATGAATCTGTATCCTTATGTCCTGTTGAGAAAGGAACACAAACGCAATGAGGAAAAAAACAAACAAAAAATTTAAGAATCCTAGGTAGGTAATTGTTCTCAGTGCTTTCTAAGTGAAACTATAAGGAGGTCTGTGGAAAAAAAAAAAAAAAAGTGTCAGCAAGGAGGCAAATATTTAGTATGATTCTAGTATAGAGTCCATATGAAGCCAAATAGAAGGAAAGCACCTTTCTCAACATGTGATGTATAGATGGAAAATAAGTGAATTCAGATAGAGACAGAGCAATCTTGGTGTTTAAATGCCTATTGCTTTATCTCTATACCTACAACCATTTCGATATTATAGCCATTGAGATTTCCCAAGAGAACAGACTGGCATTTGAGATGTTTTTAAAAATCGGCTCCTTTGGACTAAGCCTTTCTTAGTACCTTCCCCTATCTTTCAACCTCATGATGTAAAGCAAATATCAACCGATAAATTAGAACTCAGAAACAAGGAGTTTCAGAGATACACATGGGAAAGCATGGTAATAGGCAATAAGTTACTGGATTCTGAACCTTAGGTCTCTGGCAGGAAAATGTTAAGTGCAATAGTGGTTACAGTTTCCCAGGATTAGAGAAGTTGGCGTGTTGCCCAGGTAGAGACTTGCACCAGGGGAAAAACAGAGAGCAGGGGTTAACTACAAGCTGAATTGAGATGCAATTCCCATTAGTATGATTAATTGAGGGAGAGATCTCTGGGGAAGAAGATGGGTAAGGAAGGGGAAATTATTATTATTATTATTATTATTATTATTATTATTATTGTTATTTATTTTTGAGAGAAAGAACATGAGTGGAGAAGGGGCAAAAAAAGAGGGGGGCAGAGGATCTGAAGTGGGCTCTGTGCTGACAACAGTGACATGGGGCTCTAACTCATGAACCATGAGATCATGACCTCAGCCAAAGTCAGAGGCTAAACAGGCTGAGCCACCCAGGTGCCTGGGTAGGGGGAAATATTTAAGAAAGAACATAATCTGGGAGCGCCTGGGTGGCTCAGTCGGTTAAGCGTCCAACTTCGGCTCAGGTCATGATCTCATGATTCGTGGGTTCGAGCCCCGCATCAGGCTCTGTGCTGACAGCTCGCTCAGAGCCTGGAGCCTACTTCAGATTCTGTGTCTCTTTCTCTCTCTGACCCTCCACTGCACACACTGTCTCCCTCTCTCTCTCAGAAATAAATAAAAAATTAAAAAAAAAGCAATCTATTCTTTAAGAAAAAAAGAAAGAACATAATCTGAATTGGAAACTAACCTCCACCTGATGCAATGGAGACTCAGTGCCCCAGAGCACTGGTCATACCATAAGGCAAAGAGGTTGCCCTTTTCTATCTGGATGTCAGGCCATTATTAACTTAGGACTACCCTGGCAGACTCTGGGAGTTGGACTTACATCCCATGCAGAAAAATAGGGCAGTTTTAGACAAAGTCAGAGGTATATTAGCTACAGGAAAAATGGCATGGAATCTCAAAGTGTTGGACTAGATATGCTCAAATACTCCCAGCTAAAACTCGTGTTGATGGTTTGGTACTGGGAGGAGGGCCATCAGAAGTGAACAGTGTCTACATACGTTCTTCAAATATGCACAGCTTTAGAGAGATGAGAAATACTGCGTGTGAGAGCTTGAGAATTTCAGAAATCTCTTAACCTGTCATTATAGTTAATGAATATTTAAATATTGTTTTATTCTTTTCAGAATTTCTTCTGACATATTCCCTGAAGGTATGACAATCAAACATCTATTGGAAATGTGTCTCTTTGGTCTAGTAATTTTTAAGATATGCCATATTACCTACTTTTTAATGCATTTGACAGAATTCCAGGTTAATCTGGACCAAAATGAAATCATGTGGTACTAATTATTTTAAATTTTAAATATCATAAGATCAAAAATATTAAATTTGGAAGTCTTCAGAATTGCTCTATCAAAGTTAATTCTGTTGCAAGAATTACAATTGATAGGGAGACAAATTCAAGTGACTTAAAAAGTAAAAGGCAGTCGTTGGTCTAGAGGTAGGGTGGGTTTCATGTATAGTTTTACAAAGAGGTCTACTGTATCAACAGGATGATTTTTCCATAATTCTTTTGGCCTTGCCTTTCTTTATGCTTTGGCTTTCTTCTCAGGGCGACTTCTCTCTCTGTACTGTGAAAAGCAAGATAACAGGCTCTGGTCACCAACCTGAAACTTAACAGTTGTAGTTTGGGCTCTCCCAGAAATGGAATCTAGTCAATGAGGAATTGTCTGATCAGCATTAGTTAGGTAATCTGCCTGACCCTTATCCCCTGGAAGAAAGTTAACTGCAACAAGTAACTGAATTTTTGCCTAGGATAACTTGCTTGTTTCCTCTTCTTTCTGCCTATGAAAGCCTTTCATTTTTGCACCGTTTCTCAGAACTCCTTTCTATCTCTTAGATCAAATGCTGCCTTGAGTAAAGCCACCTGAAATCTTTAAAATTTACTCAGTTGAATTTAGTTTTTTAATAGCAGAAAACGTGCTTGACTCAATCCCAGTCATTTTTATGCATATGCTACATTCTTCAACAAATAGAGAATGTCTTTTTCCTTAAGTTTGAAGCAGAATATTAACTACTGCTTCTGATTTGTCTGATTTGGGCCTTATGCTGATATGTGTGGCTAAGTGAAATTAAATATAGTGATTGACTTTGAAGAGATGCCATACCACGTCCCTTGAGCTGGTAGCAGGGTCAACTCTCCCAAAACTATGCAGATTGTCAGATGTCTAAGGCTTTGGAAAACAGAAGGGAAAATGTGGAAGGCAAACACATGTCAGCTATATTATCTAGTATAATCTTGTGTTTATGGATTGGGATACAAAATCAAAACAGAACTTAGACACTTAATGGGAATGGAAGACCCTCAGTCCTCTGACTCTGAAAGTCCTATGACTTTCTATCATACCAGGCTTTTTCACATTCACTCTACCTATTTCTTCTAAGACTTTCTAATAAAATAATAGATAATTTCAATTAGACTTTTAAAATGGTAATAAGAAATATATTCTGGGGCACCTGGGTGGCTCAGTCAGTTGAGCACCAACTTTGGCTCAGGTCATGATCTCACGGTTCATGAGTTTGAGCCCCACTTCAAGATCGCTGCTGTCAGCACAGAGCCTGCTTCGGATCCTCTGTCTCTCTCCCTTTCTGCCCCTCCCCTGCTCGTGCTGTCTCTAAAATAAACAAAACATTTAAAAAAGAGAAAGATATGCACTCCTAACTGTGTTGTGTTACTCATTTTCTTGTTAGAAATAATTTTTCAACAGAGTTTTAAAGAAATGTAGACACCTGGAACTCATTGTCACAGAATCCAACTTCAGAAATTCAGGTTAGAGAATGAATGCTTATATTATTCCAAGCACCCTACAAATGATTACAAAGGTCAGGGTAAAAACTCCTCCTGTCTGTGTTTGAGTATCATTTGACACCAAGACACCTTCACAAAGAGATCATATAATTTTCTGTTAAATTCTGGACCTGTTTCCTTGATATGAGTGTTTTATTCAGCAATTATATATTCTTGGGTTTTGAGTCAACTCACAGAGAACCTTGAGGGCATAGGGCAGTTGTCACTAGACTTCTAATGACAACCAGTTACTAACTTCAGCAAAGATATTCTTGGCCACCACTCAGTTAGCAATATCCTAACTCCTAAGAAGCAAAGTGAGAGAAAAATTATTCCTTCCCAACAATATTTCTCTAAAATAGAATGTGGGAGAGTAATTTATAAGATTATAGACTTGAAACAGAATGATTATACATTGGAAATTCCTTTCTTCTTGAATGTTTTGAAGGCAGAACAGCTAGAAATATCATGAAACAATAAAACAAAATCAAAGCTTATTCTAAAATATATCATTCAGTTTGGAAAAATAATTGAATTCCAAAATAAAAGCTATAGTTTGAGTGAGATTAAAGACTATAATAAACTGTTCATTGTTAATTGTTTTGTAAACTTAATTTCCTTAGCATTAATCACTTTTTCCTTAGAATTAATACAGTAAGGCATGTAGAATTTTAAATATTCACAAAGTATAAACAAAATATTTCATGTTATAGTGTATAGAACTAAAAGAAGAAAAAATCTGTGTTTATCTGCGCACAACTGTCCAAAAAAATTAAAAACAGAAATAAGCCAATTAATTTCTCTGATAAACTAGAAGAAAAAAATCTGTGCTTATCTGCGCACAACTGTCCAAAAAAATTAAAAACAGAAATAAGCCAATTAATTTCTCTGATAAACTAAAAGATAGACACAAATGCTTTTTTCACTTAACTGATTAAATTTTCTTTTGTTTTGGTTAGCTAACTGCTTTCAACATAGTTAAGAGAATTAAATCATCCTAAAAATGTTAAAAGTAACTGAATAGTTTATTAATAAATATTAATTTCATGACTGGAAAAAAATAATTGTTTTTAACTCACCAAGGACTCTTATTAAACATAGAAGCTTCTGATTTTGATAAATAATTTAACATGAGAGAAAGACAGCTCACTCCTAAGCAAAGGTGTATTTCTGTCATCTATTTCCAGCCTGGACAGAGTTCCCAGTGATGTTTGTTTGTTTTTTGTTTTTTGTTTTTGTTTCAAATTCTTATATAAATTCCAGTTAGTTAACATACAGTGTAATATTAGTTTTAGATGTAGGATTTAGTGATTCATAACTTACATACAACACCCAGTGCTCATCATAATAAGTGGCCTTCTTAATACCAATCACCCATTTACTCCATCACCTCATCCACCTCTCCTCTAGCAACACTCAGTTTGTTCTTAGAGTAAGAGGCTTCTTATGGTTTGCCTCTCTATTTTTCCCCTATATTCACTTATTTTGCTTCTTTAATTCTGCATATGAATGCCATCCTATGGTATTTGTCTTTCTTTGACTGGCTTATTTTACTTAGGATAATGTACTCTAGCTCCATCCACATCAGTGCAAATGACAAGAGTTCATTCTTTTTAATGAGTAAATATGTATATATATGTATATACAGCATATTCTGTATATACTGCATCTTCTTTATCTGTTCATCAGTTTGTGGATATTTGGGCTCTTTCCATAATTTGGATATTGTTGATAATGCTGCTATAAACATTAGGGTGCATGTGTCTCTTTGAATCAGTAATTTTGTATCCTTTGGGTAAATATCTAGTAGTGCAGTTGTTGAGTTGTAAAGTAGTTCTGTTTTTAACTTCTTCAAAACCTCCATACTGTTTCCCAGACTAACTGCACTAGTTTGCATTTTCCTACCAACAGCAGGAACCATTCTCTTTGTCCTCACCAACATCCGCTGTTTCCTGTGTTGTTAATTTTAGCCATTCTGACAGATGTGAGGTGATATCTTATCACAGTTTTGATTTCAATTTCCCTAATGATGAGTGATATTGAGCTTCTTTTCATGTGTCTGTTATCCATGTATATGTCTTCCTTGGGAAAGTGTCTATCTGTGTCTTCTGCACAGAAAATCAATTTTTAAAAGACACTAGTTAGAAGGCATTTATTTCAAAAATTTTCTTAAAGGTAACTATAATTTAATGTGATGAGTGATTTAAATAACTCACTTACATAGGCAAACATACAATTCTGCTTATCAGAAGTTATGTAGTAATAGTTATCAAATCTATTCTTGAACATGAGCATTCACCAAAAATCTTGGATAAATGAAACTTTCTTCTGCTTCAATTATTTATGATAATTTTGCATATTTGATAAATCATATGTTCTGCTGTATTGTCTTTAATCTTCTAAATATTGCATATTTTATTTTTACTTTTTATAAATAACAGATTTTCTATAAAGGCGATAAATGCAGTTAATCAAATTGCTTTAAATTTTTCCATCTGTGCAGTTATTATTCCATTAATATGGCCTTTACTAGAAATAACATTGAGGAAAATGATATACACACATGAATATACACACAATTCAAAGGACATTCATCCTTAAAAGTGATAAGGTAAGTGGAAAAACAGACAAACAGAATCAGTGACAGAAAACAGATAATTTAGAGCAGCTTTAATATGTGTAAAAGCTTCATATGAATGAAATGTAGAAATAAAATTCTGTGGCTAAGAGGTAGATTACTCAACGTATTGAGTTGAGAGAACTAGATAGGCATTTGATATTTAATATCAATTAATTAATATTCACATTTCACACCATGCATTTTGCAAACCAAGTAATCAGAAAATTTAAAATGGAAAGAGAATGTTTATGTAAGCATTAATAAATTTTTCTAAACATTGGCAGAATAATATAAGACAGATAAAATAAATTTATTAATAAGTCATTAATTAAATAATAAATGACAATTTGACTTCATATAATTTTATTATTTACACACTTTATATTTTTAATATTTTATTCATTTCTGAGAGAGAGGCAGCGTGAGCAGGGGAGGATCAGAGAAAGAAGGAGATACAAAATCTGAAGCAGGCTCCAGAATGAGCTGTCAGCACGGAGTCCGAAGCAGGGTTCGAACCCACAAACCATGAGATCAAGACCTGAGCTGAAGTCGGATGCTTAACCTACTGAGCCACCCACGAGCCCCAATACTTAGGCACTTTAAAGGAAATATGCACTTTAACATATATTTAAACAGAAAGTTAGAAACAAATATTTGATTTATATAAAATAGTTAAAATATTTAATCATGCATGAAAATTGATAAGAAAGTCATTAAGTTTTCAATAGGGACATGAACAAAGGCCCTAAAACATATTCTCAGGAAACCATGCAAAATTGATAATAAACTACATAATGTGTTGTCATTAGTGATTATTTTGCCCTGTGGCCCATGGACTACTCTCCTATTCCTTCCCAAACCCTCCCTAACTATATGCATTTGTATCCATGATTTCAGTTATTACACAATTATTACTTCAGTTTTGTATCTCCTCCAGAAAAGTGTCCTTTATGTTTCAAATTACACATGGATAGAAATAAGCAAATTTGAAAGCTGTTTTTTCCCGTAGTTTCTTAATGGTGGAACTACATTGAAACACATCCTATAAATTCCCTGCTGCTATCATTCACAAGACTAGACCTCCTCCTTACCTGTATCCATGTCACAATAAAATCCAGAAAACAGACTCATCCTAGGCTCCACTCTTTCTTTTCTCTTGAATTCCCAAGACATCACCAACTCCCATCAAAACTACCTCCAAATATTTCCATCTTTTATGTAAAAAATCTTCTTACTTTGTTTCCATGAATCCACAAGGGCCTACTTTAAGTCTGTTTTCCACATTAAAACAAAAGAAAAAAACAAAAAAAGCAGAAAAACACAACTCTGTTTATAAGTCACATCAAATATTGTCATTCTATATTTAAATCCCTTCATTTTCCTTCTCATTTTGATCCAAGAAAAGGAGTTAGGTAATATCTAATTTTTTTATATTGACTTACTGATCTCCCCAGCTTCATATGCACAAAAATTGTCAAATCTTGCTCTCTCTGCTTCAAGTGCACTGGTTTGCTGCCAAAATTTAAAAAAAGGTTTCTCCTCCCACAGAGACTTTTACACATTTTCTTTATATACATTTGCTCTTTTGTACAGAAGTCTTCACTCCTCCTATAGTTCCAAGTTCACTGTGACAGTTTTACATAAACCACGAAGGAAGATTGACTTCCCCTCTTATAACCTCATATCACCTTGTAAACTTCTTCATAGCACTGACCACAGTTATCAATTTATATTTATTTATGGGATTATTTGATTCATTTTAATCTTTCCTCATTCTAGTGTACATTTCAGAAACTCACAGTCCATGTTGTATTTGTCTAACTATATCTCCAGTACCTAACAGTCACTGGCAAAAGATAGAAAATTAATTAACATTTGATCTACAAATAAGTAAAGTGCCTTTTGTATGCTACAATAAAAATACAAATAATAATTTAATTCCATTTTGTAAAAAGATAATGAAATGATCACTTTTAGACATTATTGGTGTGAATGAAACTTAATACGACCTTTCTGGAAATCACATTGACTGAAACACGATTCTTAAGAATGCTCACAAGATTTGTACTAGTAATTTTACTTCACATGTTGTAATTTTTAGACTATCAAAAGATGGTACAAATTTCTAACTAGTTGAAAGTAAAAAAAAAGAATGACAATATCCAAAAGAAATACTCAGAAACACTGGTAAAGTTGTGAATGCATATATACACATATTCACACACAATAAAACATTTCAACATCAGTCATTATGATGAAGGTAATGGAAACACACTACAATTTTATCATTAATTTTAAATTCTAATATATTTAACATACAATATTATATTATTTTCTGGTTAAAATATAGCGATTCAATGATTCCATACATCACACAAAGGTCAGAACACTGTTTCCTGGTTTGTGTGTCTCTCTCTCTCTTTCTCTTTGCTCATTTTTTATTGTCCATCCATGTAAATGGAAAGATTTTATTCTTTTTATGGATGGATAATATCCCCACTGTGTATATATTCTACTTAATCTATTCATCTACTGATAGGTACAGGGGCTACTTCTATAACAGGGCTATTGTAAATAATGCTGCAATATACATAGGGGTGCATGTATTCCTAGTAATCAGGATTTTTGTATTTTTTGGGTAAATACCTAGTAGTATAATTGCTGGATCATAGACTACTGCTATTTTTAACTTTTTGAGAATCCTTCCTACTGTTTTCCAGAGTGGCTGCACCAGTTTGCATTCCTACCTATATTGCATGAGGGTTCCTTTTTCTTCATATCCTCACCAACACTTGGTTTTTGTGTTTTTGGTTGTAGCTATTGTGACAGGTGTGAGGTGATATCTCATTGCAGTTTTGATTTGCATTTCCTACCTGATCAGTGATGTTGAGCATTTCTTTCAAATGTCTGTTGGCCATCTGTAGGTCTTCTTTGGAGATATGTCAGTTCATATCTTCTGCCCATTTTAATTGGATCATTTGTTTTTTGGGTGTTAAGGTGTATATTCTTTATATATTTGGGATGTTAATCCTTTATTAGATATGTCATTTGCAAATATCTTCTTCCATTGAGTAAGTTGCCTTTTAGTTCTGTTTATTGCTTCCTTTTTGTGCAGAAGCTTTTTACTTTGATGTGGTCCCAATAGTTTGCTTTTATTTCCTTCGCTTCAGAAAACATATCCAGAAAAATGTTAAGATGAGTGATGTCAGAGAAACTACAGTCTGTTGTCTCTTCTGGGATATTTATGGTTTTAGGTCTGATATTTAGGTCTTTAATCTATTTTGAATTTATTTTTGTGTATCATGTAAGATAGTGGTTTAGTTTCATTCTTTTCCATGTAGCTGTCCAGTTTTCCCAACACCATTTGTTGAAGACAACAACATTTTCCCATTTGGACAGTCTTTGCTGCTTGTCAGAGATTACTTGAACATATACTTGTGAGTTTATTTGTCAGTTTTCTATTATGTTCTATTGATGTATATGTCTATTTTTGTACCAGTACAAAATACCAGTACATAAACAAGCTTTATAATATAACTTGAAGTCAGGAATTGTGATACCTCGAGCTTTGATTTTCTTTTTTAATGTTGCTTTAGTTATTTGGGGTCTTTTGTGGCTCCCTATAAATTTTAGAAATTTTGTTCTAGTTTGTGAAAAATGCCATGGGTATTTTGATGGGTATTTCATTAAACTTACAGATTGCTTTAAGTAGTATAGACATGTTAACAATAATTGTACTTCCAATCCATGAGTTGTCACTTATGTTGTCTACCCTCAGGCTATTTTCTCTTTAAGGGCGCAGGCCCCAAGCTCTAAGACTGGCTGGTTATACAAACTCACAGAATTCAGTCCATCTGGTTTTCAAGGCCAGACATTATGGGGATGCTATTTTCCCTGTGTGAGCTCACTGGTGCTTTCCTCTCTCTGACCTCCAGGCCCTTCCTTCTGTGAGCAGCTCCTGAGACTACTGTTTCTGTCCTTCCTAACCTCTCAGATGTGGCTTCTTCTCTACATTTATGAATGGAGTTTCTTCTGCCAGTCTTTGGGTTGATCTCTGGTTGATTGACCGGGATGTGTTGGATGATATCTATTTATAAATGTGAGATGGGTGAGCTTAGGGTCTTCTTACTCTGCCATCTTCCCATCACCCACTCTGAAAGTTTTTAAACATTTAATGAAAATTTTAATAAATTGGGTAAAGAGACAATGCATTAATTTTAGACATGGTGAAATTACACACACAACACACACATTACTAGGATTGTGACTAAAATAAATTATATTAAAATGTTAACAGTAATAGCTGCCTTGGATTTTTCATAGTTTTGTTTTTCTTCTTCATATTTTCATAATTTCTTTTCCAAGTATTTTTCAACAAACGCTACTATAGTTATGGCCAATCATAACAACTATAGCTAACTAACATATTAACTATCTATATATGAATTGTCCAGATTTTCTATTTCATATTTCAGATAAGTTTAAAGAAACTGATGTAAAACATGTGGGACAAGCTTAATTCAACCTGCATAGGCTATATTCTCTTTTTAAGCAACTTCTCCATTCTCCATGAATTCTTCACATCAGTAAGAAGCCCTCTGCAGATTTTCTGACAAAGTTTTAGATTCATGTCAGCTGTACATTCTGATTTATATACATTTAAATTACTTAAAATCAGTGAAGCAAACACAGTCATGATTGCTAAATGCCAAGCCATAGAAATTCAGTATTATTTCTACTAACTCTTTTCACTTCATATCTTTAAAAAAAATGTTGATGGAGTTGAGTCAAAGAAAGAGAGTTGTTCTAATGTGTAGAAGAATTAAGTTGTGGGAGAAGCTAGAGATAATCTCTGTCCTATCAAGCCTCACGATTTTTTTTTAAATGTTTTATTTATTTCTAGGAGAGAGAGACAGCGCGAGCAGGGGAGGGTCAGAGAGAGAGGGAGTCACAGACTGAAACAGGCTCCAGGCTCTGAGCTGGCAGTCAGCACAGAGCCCGACGCGGGGCTCGAACTCACGAACCGCGAGATCATCACCTAAGCGAAAGTCCGACGCTTAACCGACTAAGCCACCCAGGCACCCCAAGCCTCACGATTTTTATGGCAATGTCTTCTCATTTATTCTTTCTAACTTACTTTTCCCAAATGAAAATGATATATATTAATTTTACATTCAGGGGAACTACCCTTAACTGGAATCTTTTAAAATATTAGTTCTAGTAAGCAGCATTCAAAAAATAGCCTTTTTCTGCAGGTTAAAAAATTGAGACTAGATAAATTAATAGTACAATCATTATGGACACACATAGATACACATTTCATGGGACTGAAGGTGCATTTTAGGGTCATCAGATACTGTTCTTAATTTCTGATGAGCTAAAGTAAAATTCATTTCGTGTATCAAAATGTTCTTTATCTGTGAACACTGGAGTTTTCTTTCTCTCTTAAAGTTTATTTATTTATTTTTTAGAGAGAGAGAGACAGTGTGAATGAGCAGAGGGTGGGCAGAGAGAGAGGGGAAGAGAGAATCCCAAGCAACTTCATGCTGTCAGTTCAGAGCCCAAGGTGGGGCTCAGTCTCACAAACTGGGAGATCATGACCCAAGCAAAATCAAGAGTCTGCTGTTAAACTGATTGAGCCACTCAGGTGCCTCTGGATTTATTTTATTTTTTAACAATTACAAGGAGAGCATAGTAAAAATAAGAATTAGGCTGTTCACTCTCAAGAGATAAGTTCATTTATCAGCCCTTTACTAGTTTATATAAGTTTTAATTACAGGAGTTAATAAAATCATAAGATTCTATGATGTTTACTCATGCATGCTTTTTATTTTTTTATTGGTTTTGATAGAAACAGAAAGATTCCCACTAAATGCCAGCCATAGTTGAGAAGGAACAACAAAAATATAATTGGATGTTGCAAGCTATCACTTTCAATGACATTGGTTATAATGTAAAGAAAGAAATTTAGGTATGCTGTGACTCTGTTTTGTCCACGAATATCAGTTTTGAATTTTCTCCCTATATATAGAAGGCTTAAAAAGTACTGCAAGAGATAATGAGGGTTATTTCACAAAACAAAATATTTAGTGCACCAGGAAAATACAACAAATCTAAATAAATATTTATCTAGATAGATGGCTTCAAAGTATACAAAACAAAAATGAGTAGAACTACAGAAAAGTAGAGAAATTAACAATCACAGTGGGAAAATTTGACCATTAATAAACAGTATAATCCAGTTATTGAAGTATAAGCAGAAAAAAACTTAAGGACAAAGAAAGAAGGTTAAATACTTATACTAAGAAATTAGGTGAAACATAGTTATATAAATACAAAGCAAGTAAAAATATAAAATAATAGAAAATAAATGTATAAGACAGAGGATCAACAAGGTCAAATATTAGCTTTTTAAATAGATCCATAAAATTGATAAGACTCTAGAAAGTCTGATAAGATAAATTATAAGAGAGAAAGAAGTGTTATTACTGATATCAAAAATCAATAAGGAATCTTCAGTGCTTCACTCTAGGCCCAATAGACAAGAGGAGAATAAGATATTGTGTGCAAACTAACTCCAACTAATGTACATACAGAACAAACTGGCAACTTATATTATCTTATACCTAGAGGTATAAAATTAGTAATTATGTATTTTACTACAATGAAAACTCCATGATCATACATCTTCAGTACAGAAATCTAGCATTTGAAGATAACACAATTCAAATCTTAAATAAATTCTTTCAGAGACTAGAATAAGAATATACCTCTTAAGTAATTTTATACAACAATGATGACATTAATACTAAAACTGACAAAAATGGACAATTTCAGATGAAAGAAATGACAAAAATACTAGATTAAAAATCTTTAATAACATATAAACAAATATAACACACCAATATATAGATAAGATTCAATAACATTACCAAGATTTATCATGAAAAAATGGCAATCTTCAAGCACCATCATATTACCAGGCTTAAGAAGAAAAAAACTGCTTCATAAAATGCTTACTTCAATATAATAGATATTTTTAATTGGATAAAGACTATTTCCCCCAAAACAACAACAAAGAAACAAAAAAAAGATAACTGACAATATAAAATAGAAAACCTCATACTACAAGTGAAACGTTGAAATTTTTTCATATGCAATCAGAGATAAGAAAAGATACTTGAAATTACCATTTCTATTCAATATTGCAAAATGTTGTAAAACATTGAAATAAATTAAAAGTATAGGGAATGGGAATCCATAGTCTCCCAATGTGATGATAGGATTGTATTTGCTTGAAAATTCAATGGAGTCTAAAGATGAAATTTTAAAATTATTTGGAAAGTTTATCCAAGTTTCTGATTAAGAATGCAATATTCAGAATTGTGTAAGATATAATTTACAAAGTAAAAGATATAATTTACAATAATTTGAAAAATATCAAGTACTTAGAAATAAATTTAACAAAAGATGAACATGTGTTCAAAAAATAAAACTATGAAAATATAATTAAACAATTAAAAGTCCAAAGCAACAGATTTATGACAAAGTCTGTACTACAGATCAATGAGTAATCTATAGGTTTTTCAAGTAGTGATTCAGAGACATTTATATACTCATGTGAAAAGCATCATTTCTCTAATTTTCACTATAAACTTTAATTCCAAATGTTATAAACTACATCTGAGTGCCAAGAAATAAAGTTTTTAAAAGAAAACAGAAAAAACTATCTTCATGAACTCATAGTAGCCTATTTGATAAAGTATAATTTATTCATTCTTATTATTATCAAAATATCAGAAAGACTTGTTAAGCTAGTCCAAGTCACATATATTGACCTGAGATGACAGCCATGATATATACTAAATTATAAAAGGAAATAAAAAGTATAACACCATAGTAATTAACATCATATAGTTTTGGCACCAAGAGTGGCAGATAGTCTAATGGAACATAATTAAAAGCCTAGCAATAAACTTTATATTTATGATCAACTGACTTTTGGAAAAGGTATAAAAATAATACAACAGGGAAAATAGTTATTTTATCATATGGCACTAGGAAAATTATGCATTTTTATTCAAATAAATACATTTTTCAAAATAAATAGAATAAAATAAAATGAATCTGACACTTGTACCTCATATCATATAGAAAATTAATTAAGAATGGATCAAAGACCTAAATATAAGTGCTGTAACTATTTTTAAAAATTCTGGAAAGAAAAACATAGGAGGAAATTTTCATGACCTTGGGTAGACAAATAATTCTTAGTTGCAATACCAAAATAACACCTCATATAAGAAAAAAAATAAACTTTATCAGAATTGAAAAGTTTCCCTCTAAGAACACCATTAAGAAAATGAAAGCACAAGTGATAGAGAAGGAGAAAATACCTTCAAATCATATATTTGGTAAAGAAATTATATCCAGTATATATTACAAATCTTACAATGTGAAAAATAAGAAGAAAAAAGAACCAATTTAACAAGTCATAATATTTGAATATACATTTAATCAAAGAAGACGCACAAATGGCCCAAAAGCACAATAAACATGCTAACTATTATGAGTCACCACAGAAATGCAAATTAAGACAACAATGAAATAGTACTTGTTATCCAATAGAATGACTACAATAAAAGTCTGAAGAGGGGCACTCCTGTATGGCTCCATTGGTGTGTGTCTGACACTTGATTTCAGCTCAGGTCATGATCTCGACATCTGTGGGACTGAGATTCTCTCTCCCTCTGATCCTTTCCCCCATTCATGCTCTCTTTCTTTCTAAAATAAAATTTAACAAGTCAGGTGAGAACAAGTATTGGCAAAGAAGTAGAGGAACTGGAATTCTCATGTAACTCAGATAGGAAGGTAAAATGTAAAAGCCACTTCAAAAATAAGTTGGCATTAAAAAAAAAAATTAAATGTAAATCTTTGATGTGACCCAATAATTTTACTCCTAAGAATTTGACCAAGAGAAAAGATGTCCTCACAAACACATTACATGAATTTATATAGCAGCATTATTTATAATAGTAAAAAAATGAAAATAATCCAAAAGTTTGTAAACTAATAAACAGAAGAGTAAATGTGTTATCCATACAATAGAATATGATTCAGCAACAGGTATAAATGGGCCACTGATATTAAACTATGCTAGAAAACTTTTTGATGCTTTTATTTATTTTGATGAATGTCACATCTCATATGCTAAATGAAAGAAGCCAATAAAAACAACCCAAATGTCCATCAGTTGATGAATATATGAATAAAGTATGGTATATCTCTATGATAGAATATTATTTAGTAATAAAAATGAGTGATATGATACAACAAGGTTGAACGCAGTGTGCTAAATAAAAGAAGCTATCACGGAAAACCACAAATTATATTATTCCATTATACGAAATGTCTAGTATGGACGAATCTACAAAATAGGCTATTTATTTTATTTTATTTTATTTATTTTTTGAGAGAGAGAGAGACAGAGTACCTACCAGTGGGGAGAAAGAGATAATCATTTTTTTAAAAAAAATTTTAATGCTTATTTTTGAGGGACAGAGAGAGAGAGGAAGGAAAGAGAGAATGATCATGACAGGGGCAGAGAGAGAGGGAGACACAAAATCTGAAGCAGCCTCCAGGCTCTGAGGTGGCTTCACAGAGCCCGATGCAGATCTTGAACCCACAAACTATGAGATCATGACCCAAGTCAAAATCAGACGCTTGACCAACTGAGCCACCCAAGTGCCCCTTTGAGAGAGAATCTTAAGCAGGCCCCAAGCTCAGCATGAGGGCCTTGATCTCATGACCTGAGCCAAAATCAAGAGTCAGATGTTTAAATGACTGAGCCACCTGGGTGCCCCTAAAGTTGGTTAAAGTTAGATGTTGTTTAGGGCTTGGTGGTGGTGGTGGCAGTGATAGTGGTGGAGGTTGAGGGGAAAAAATACTAACGGGTATAGGGTTTTTTGGAGGGAAATCAAGTTTTTAAAATTGATTGTAGTAATAGTTGCACAACTCAGTAAATATACCAACTGAATTGTACACTTTAAATAGGTAAACTGTATGGTTTTTAAAGTACATATCAATAAAGCTATCCTTAAAATGTTTTGCTGCTTAAAACAGTTCTAAATAACATGCAATATGTGCACAGGGAACTTTGTTTCCCATCTTACAATTGTCTGTGGGAAATCAAATCTCTTTGGCTTGAATCTCAACTCAGAATTTCCTGTATTTCAAATTTTCAATATTACACTGGTGGGTTGTCTCACCCTAATCCCAACTCCTTCAGAGACCCCTCCTGGAACATCAGTTTAACTTATGCAGAAATAGGTGGCTGAGAGAGGCCATTCAGAGTCTCTAGTTGACTTTTTGTTCATTTATTTTTGTTGTTTATACTTCCTTTTATTATTGTTATGCTCAGATGGCTTCCTTTGGCCCTGCTGTTTCAAGGGACATCTTAGGGCTTCTGGAACTTGTGTCTGTGGACCTCTCCAGTAAGAACTTATCCAAAAGGCAGAAGATGGTCTTTTACCTTTTTGGATTAATTTTTTTCAGCTCTGAATGATAAGTACTTCACTCATAGCTATAGTTTTCTCTGTGTTGGCCCTGGTACCATTCTTCAAAATTCTAAGTGGGAAATAATGTAATGTTATCATTATGAATGACTACTAAGACATCTATTTAATATTGTCTCTTTCAGAGATAATGCCTCTTTCCAGCTGTCTAAAGGGCAGAAAAGTTTGAAATTGTTATAAAAACATGTGTAAGGTCACATTAAAGGATCGTTAAACTTAGCTTGAGAGAGATGAGAACTTCACCCAAAGAAGTTTCCAAGAGGATGAAACAATGGAGTTAAGCTTTGGATGAGTGAGGCATCTCAGACATATCGACTGAGAGTTGACCTGTTGAGTTCCACTTACTTCTTTCATAAAACCGTGTCCTTTGAGTCTTAACTTTGTTAATGTGCTTTTATTCATTCTATGTTACCCTCCTTGAGGAGATAAGCTGTTGTTCTTTATCTACCTTTGTGCAAAGTTCTTCATGTGACTGGTCACAGGATTCCTTGCTTTGGTGGCTCTATAATGAAAAGGTCTTCATGTACTGATGCCAATACACCCACAGCATGTCAGACATTTAAGGTTGATTCAGCCCCGGGAAAATGGAATGACAAAACTGAGCATGCATTCTGTTTGCGTAATAAGCTTCTTTTTTAAGCAGCCCATATATTAGATATAGAATCGATTGTTACTGAATGAAATTTATATTAGTATATGACACGGCCATATATAGCCTTTTTTTCAATTATAAATGCAATATAGATGAATTTAGTATAAGACACATCAATATTAGAACCAACCACAGAATGTAATGGCTGAAGTGTTCCTTGGACACAATTATCCTTTAATAAATTAGGAGCACATCTCACTGTATTTATATATTAGTTATGTGCTTTCTGGACATGTTATCTAACCACTTAGAACTTAACATCCCCAATTTGTTAAAAGAGGGTAATCATACCTATTTCATCAGGTTTGTGTCAAGCTTTAGTCAAGAAAACAGAAGCCACCTATGTCACCAATAGTAGGGATCTAAAAGCTTAAACAATTGTTGGAACGGCTGAGGAAATAAGGATTAGGGAAACCACCCACCATCACCAATGAACGTAATAGAAAACCTAGAAATAAACTCACAATTTTATGGTCAATCAATCTTTGACAAAGGAAGAAAGAATATGTAATGGGGAAAAGGGAGTCTCTTCAACAAACTATATTTGGAAAACTGGACAGATATATGTAAAAGAATGAAACTGGACCACTTTCTTACATGAAACACAACATAAAACTCAAAATAGATGAAAGACCTAAACATAAGACATAAAACTATGAAAATCTTTGAAGATAACATAGGCAGTAATATCTCTCATATCACCTACAGTAGCATTTTTCTAGATATCTTCTGAAGCAAAATAAATAGAAGCAAAAATAAACTATTGGGACTCTATCAAAGTAGAAAGCTTCTGCACAGCAAAGGAAACAATCAACAAAACTAGAAGGCAACCTACCCAATGGAAGAAGAAACTTGCAAATGACATATCCAATAAAGTGTTAGTATCCCACATATATAACTTATACAACCCAACACCACAAAAATGAATAATCCCGTTAAAAATGGACAGAAGACATGAACCGACAATATCTCCAAAGAAGACGTATAGATGGCCAACAGACACATGAAAAGATTCTCAACATCACTGATCAGTTGGGAAATGCAAATCAAAACTGCAATGAGATATCACCTCACACCTGTCAGAGTAGCTGAAACCAAAACCACAAGAAACAAAAGTGTTGGTGAGAAACTAAAGAAAAAAAGAACACCTGTACATTGCTGTGGGAATGCAAACTGTTGCAGCCACTGTGGAAGACATTATGGAAGTTTCTTAAAAAGTTAAAAATAGCACTAGTCTATGATCCAGCAATCACACTACTGGGTTTTTACCCCCAAAATACAGAATGCCTAGTTACAAGGAATATATGCTCCCCTATGTTTATAGCGGCATTATTTATAATAGCCAAATTATGGAAAGAGCCCAAGTGTCTATTATAGATAAATGGATAAAACAGAGGTAGTATATATACACAATGTAATATTTTTCAGCCATAAAAAGGAATGAAATCTTGCAATTTATTTTATTTTAATTTTTTTTAATAATGACAAATATTTATTAAGCATTTCTGAAACAATATATTATTTGAATCTCACAACATCCCTAGGAGGTCAGTAAGGTTACTGTCCTTATATAATAGATGCAAAAAGTCAAGGCTTCAAGTGAACTGATTTGCCCATGGCCATGTGAACCAAGCCCACAAACCACATCTTACTCTAGAGCCTCCAATCTTGATTCTTCATTCTGCTTTTAGCTGTTCTTGCCATGATTTGGGGAAGTGAGATATGCTTTTATCTTCCTCGATTATTTGCTTTATCTTATCTGCCAGTGTTACAGTCATCGCAAGAGCAGGCATCGAGCATGCAGAGCTGCTTCTCAAGACTTTGTCGTTATGTTGGTCACACACGGCATTTTCTTAGTAACACTTTCTGATGGAACCAAAGGGATGAATTTAAGGAAGACAAAAAACTAGCATGAGTTTGAATTTGCAAAGCCTGCAGAGTTGTGACTACAATTCTGTAAGTCTCTGGAGTAGATGACATTTCACTTTCATGGATTCAGATAGCAAAAAAACCTTGGCATTTCCCTCAGCTGAGTAGAGTATTATTACTACATCTTTTTTCCAATTCTGCTTTTATGAAACACAGCCCGGCCACACATGTCCTTTTCATGTGTGGCCATGATGAAGAACATACTCTCAAAGAGTGATGCTGACAATCTGTAGGAATTAATAACCTGTTAAAAAAGGGCAAAATTATCCCCTCATCTTCATTTTTTTTTTTTGCCAAAGACCTATATTTGTTTCTAGTGAAATGTGTTTCCATTGGAAAAACTTAAGTTCCTGATACATTTTTTGTATGACTCTGATAGCCAAGGAATTAATTTATCAAAACAAGATTTTTTGCCTCTTATTTATTTTTCCATAGTCATTACATAGTTCCCTTTTTTCTTCAAATTTTTATTTAAATTCTAGTTCATTAACATACAGGGCAGTATTGGTTTCAGGAGTAGAATTCAGTGATTCATCACTTACATATAACACCCAATGCTCATCTTTTCTTATCATCAACTGTACCTCATCAGGGATTCTGGCCTATAAACTCGAGATGGAAACTAGTTGGTATATTGCTAATCCTAGAATAATTATGTAAAGAAACTCCCAACCCTCAAAGAGGAGAAAAAAAAATGATTGACTAATTATGACATTGGTTTTCTAGAATTCGCTGGAGATTATAGTCCCATAACAATAGTGGCTAAAACAGGTAAAATCAGGCAATTTTACTTCATTTATATGTGATCCTTTCAGCCAAATTTGATTTTTTTTTTTTACAAATAGTTTATTGTCAAATTAGTTTCCACATAACACTCAGTGCTCATCCCCACAAGTGTCCTCCTCCATGCCCATCCCCCCGTCCCCCCCACATCCATCAGTCCTCAGTTTTTGTCAGCATTCAAGAGTCTCTCATGGTTTGCCTCTCTCCCTTTCCCCCACCATTTCCCCCCTTCTTCTCCCCCTTGTTCCTCCGTCAAGTTCCTCCTAATCCTCCTATATGTGCAAACATATGATATTTGTCCTTCTCTGCCTGAAATCTTGCAATTTATAACATGGATGAAGTTAGACAATATTAGTGACCATATAAGTCAGAGAAAGATAAATACCATATGATCTCACTCATACATGGAATTTAACAAACAAAACAAATAAGAAAAGGGAAAAAAAAAGAAAGAAGGAGAGAGACAAACTAAGAAACAGACTTTTAGCTCTAGAGAATGGATGGATGGTTAGCAGAGGGGAGGTTAGTGGTGGGGATGGGTGAAATAAGTGATGGGGATTAAGGAGTGCACTTATCATGATGAGTACTGAGTAATGTATAGAATCACTATATTGTGTACCTGAAGCTTATATGATACCATATGTTAACTATATTGGAATTAAAATATTAAAACTTAATAAAATGATTTAAAAATGAAAAAGAAAACAGAATCCAACTATGTTACCTGTCAGAAGGGTTTTAAAACTTAAACAATTGTGGAAAGGCTGAAGAACTGAAGATTAGGGAAGCTACCATCACCAATGTTAGTCAGAAGCACAAAGATAGATGATCATAAGGAGCTCAGCCCAAAGCCATTGCAAGTTTCAATCTCACTGGCAAAGCTTCTCTAGATGGTCTCAGCCTATAGCTAGGATGCAGGTTCTTCTCATAAATCTCATCTTAAAATTGTATTGAATCCTGTATCTTCCCAGGAAGAGCTGGGAATCTCTAAAGAATATAGTCTCTTTTCTGCTTGTGATAGCTCAGACAGGATTTCTCATTTCAGGCCCTAGGTCAGAAGTATATATACAAGTGAATTCAGTGAAACTTAATTCCTAGTATTTCTTGAAGCTGAGGAGAATTTAGAAAGGACAACTCAGCACTCATTATTGAGATATTAGATAAGATTACAATGTAACATCTTGTAGTCTCACATAGAGTATATATTTAATAAGTGGTGGTTATTATTA
Organism: Crocuta crocuta; assembly: GCF_008692635.1. Classification (NCBI taxonomy): domain Eukaryota; kingdom Metazoa; phylum Chordata; class Mammalia; order Carnivora; family Hyaenidae; genus Crocuta; species Crocuta crocuta. Next base: position 9,672,243 of record NW_027532406.1, read on the forward strand.
TGGGTAGAGTTCTAAGGTATTATATTCTCCCAAAGCAACCTAATGTATATATACTTACTAATTATATATTGGAAAGACTTCCAAAATCCATTCTAACATTTACTAACACTTCTACAACAGTTTTGTATGCCAATTTCTTCCTGTCTTAAATTAAATAGGTAATTTAGAGCTACAGGAAAAATTGTCTCAGTTATGATTTTAGAGCGCTTTCATATATAAAAAACCCAAGGCTTATTCTTTCAACATATTTTAACTACCATTTCTAAGTCATAAAAGGAAACAGAAAAGATCTTTCAAGTATGCTGAACTTTAGTAGGAAACTGCATATTAATGGTTACATTTATAATATCTGAGGAAAGTTGAAGAGGGCATTTTAAATCCACTGCCCCCTAATTCTTTCAATATTTTTAACAGCCCATTTATTCTTCTGTATCATGAGAATTCCATTAATACCCATACATTAAATTATTTCAGTGAAATGTTTAATGTGCTTTTAAAATAAAGGCTGACATCAACTCTTTTAGAGGGATTGTAGCTGACATTAAAAATCCAGACTAGAACTGATAAAGAATACTTCACATAGCACACTTTTAGCAATGCTCTGTAATTAGCAATTTAATTGTAACCTGCACTTCAGAAGATATCCAGAACCCTATATTCGACTTAAAAATTATAAAGGAAGCTCTAATTTCATAGGGAATTTGTGAAACTTGCAGAAAAACAAACTGCTTTCTCTTAACTTTTGAATAAATTAATAATATTAGCTACAATTTATACAATGGTATGACAGGTAGAGTTTTACGTATGCTAACTAATTTTATGTCCAGGGAATTTATAAAGTTTGTACTATAATGATCATGTCCTTATACTGATGAGAAATCTAAAATAAAGAGGATGGAAATAATTTACCCAAGTGTAAAAAGCAATCAAGCATTGGGACTAATAAGTGAACACAGGTTTTCTGATGCTAAAACCAACCTTTTTGAATAGTACGCTTTCACTGTAAAAGATATCAGAGCCCCAGATTCTCATTATCCATGTAAGTATACTTAGGCCGTATTTCTAGACTATGCATTAGAGATCTAGACTATGAGTTAACTCTCATTAGAGAGCTATCAAAACTATACTATTATAGTATCCTAAGTATATTTAGTATCCTTAGTTTAAATTTAATATAGACTTACCTTACAATATGGTAATGAGTAATAAAATACAGGAAAAATCAAGGGGGGTAAAGGGAAAGAAATTGGAGAGAAAATACTAGAGACTATTATTTTACTTAAGATATCTCTGTTTCCTGAGAGTTTATTTACTAATATTATCAAAAGAAGAATTGAGGGTGAAAGAATTATTGACTTATAGATAAGCTGTAACATTGTTCAGCTGATAGCCAGGGTACAATCAAATGGTTTAGGAGCTGTGGGCAAGCTACTGGGCCTCTGTGATCTTCAAAATTAACAAGCTTCATGTTATTTCAATTTATCAATTAATTGAAATGCATTGGATACAATTTCATAGAAAACCAGAGAAAATGTTTATAGAACACGTGACACAATTTTGAGGGCTAAAAACATTTTATGTGAGCAAAAAATGATAGCTATTCCTTTTGACAGTATTCAAGCATCTATAGCTAAAAACATGAAATGTGTAGCTAATGTGTTAAGTCTAGTGAACTGATTTCACCATCTGATATTCAATGTCTATACAGCACTATTATTATGTGGTAAAAGATAACACAGATTAATTAGGATTATCAAGCTCTTGCATAATTTTTTGAATACTAGGGCTCAAACAATAAAAAGTTCACTATTTCAATGCCAATGTATAAGATAAACTTAAGATATACTTAAAGTGTGATTCATGAAGCTTATTAATGGAATTGCAATGAAGCTTTAATTATATCTAGACTTAATTGTATTCAGAGCAGAGAGGATTTTTTAGGTAGTGAAACTCTTCCACAAAATGGTAGATATACGTAATTATACATTTGTCAAAATCTATAGAATGTACAAGAGCAAAACTTAATGTAAATTATGGACTTTTGAGTGATGATGTGTCATTGTAGGCTCATCAGTTATAATAAATGCACCACAGTGGGTTCAGATATTGATAGTGGGGGAGATTGTACATGTGTGAGAACAGGGAGTATATAGAATCACTGTTCTTTCTCCTATTAACCAAAACTGCCCTTAACATATAAAGTTTAGGGGCGCCTGGGTGGCTTAGTCGGTTGAGCGTCCGACTTTCGCTTAGGTCATGATCTCGCGGTTCGTGGGTTCGAGCCCTGCGTCGGGCTCTGTGCTGACTGCCAGCTCAGAGCCTGGAGCCTGTTTCAGAGTCTGTATATCCCTCTCTCTCTGACCCTCCCCTGCTCACGCTGTCTCTCTCTCTCTCTCTCTCTCCTAGAAATAAATAATTAAAAAAATATTTTAAAAAAATGTTTAAAAAAAACATATAAAGTTTATTAATTAATACGACTGTACTAATGGAATTGCAGGAAGCTTTAATAACATTTGGATTAGCAATTCTTTCTCAATACCAGTTTTGTGGATTTTAAATCAGAGCATTTTAGACTTATGAAAGACTTTCAGGAACCATCTAATTCAGTTTTATTTATTAAGTACGGACTGTAGGTAGAGATGGTATTATTCTAAGAAATATGCACATATCAAATATTACAGAGAAATAATTCATAAAGGTATTTTATTTGTTCCAGCTATTCATACCAGTCTGTTTTCAGTGATATGTTATTTCTTTGATATTATGGAATAAACCTTAATAACTGCACAGAGGACTACTTATTTAACAATTAGTGGGAGAAAGAAAGGAGCCTTGGCAGACCAACTACTTTTTTAAAAAACTTTTATTTATTTATTTTTGAGAGGTGGGGAAGGGGCAGCTGGAGAGAGAGAATTCCAAGCAGGCTCCCTGCTGTCAGTGCAGCCCTGCCGAGACTCTTGATCCCAGGAACCCTGAAATTAGAGCGGAAATGAAGAGACTTAATTGACTGAGCCACCCGGGTGCCCCACATTGACTATCTTAATTGCTTGAATTAATGGCATCTCTGAATCCCCCCCCTTTAGAAATGCCTTCATGTGCTAATAGTGGCTTTGATTATATGACTGTAGAATAGGTTGAGAAAGAGGCTAGGAATTGGAAGACCTTGGTTCTCATTTCCACTCTGTTACTTACTACTATTTATACAAATCTCTGGGGAAGAATGTAAATCTTCCTGATGGTGGCAGATTTATTTTTCTCACTATATGACTCCTTTTAGAACAGTTTCTGAGGTAGGGTATAAATGCCTTAAACATCAATGTCATTGGAAATAGCAATTCCAAGATGAAGCTCTCAATTTTACAGAAGTCTGTTAATACACAACTGAAGTATGTCTGTGTTAGAGAAGTGGCTTCTTTCCTTTATTTTACTTGGGTAGCAAAATAATTCTGAAAACAAAAGCAAAAAAACACATAAATGGATTTTTTATTCCATATTTATGGATTCAAGGATTTCAAAACTGTTTCTCTCTTTTTTTTTCTCCTTAGAAAACTTCCTTTCTCTTCCTATCCTTTCCTTCTCAAAGAAAACAAAAGTGATTTTCCAAATAGTCACTAAGGGAGCAATCAGTTATAACTAGATACAATCTCTTATGTAAGTCAATTTAGCAGTAAGTCATCATTTCCCTGGTTTATACCATATATAAGATGGATTTTTTCTTAGCAAAACAAATATCAGAATATACTAAGAAATGAGCTCATTTTTTTAAATAAACATTTAGTTATGTTTTATATAACATGTAGAAATTGGCGTTAAGAAAAATACATTAAGAATTTAAAGATTTATTTTAGAAGTTTTAGAATTCTTTGGTAAAAATAAACCATATTACAGTAATAGTCAAATTCTGATGTAAACTTTTTCTAGTATGTGAATGAATGAAATGAGATATCATAACTGAAAATGTTATAGATGTACTGTTCGGGAAATATAAAGAAAGAAATGTAAATATGTGTTTTCTTTGAATCCTTTCCTCACTATTATATTTGCTAGTAACAGGATTTCCTCTTCTTCTCAGGTAATAGCTCCGATTTGGGGGGATAATTTCCAGACAAAAATCTAAGGATGAAATTGACTTTCTAAACAGACTACAGCAAAGAATTTCCATTATACTCAAGTCAGAACTTCATATTGCTATTGATTGAGAGATGGCTACAATGCTTCCTAGTAATATCTGATAATAGCCAGTGGCTATAATTGGAGAAGAGTAGTCATGAGTACTCATGATAGTTAAGAGGGTCTCAAAAATTATTGAGTGGTCATATTGCAATCTGTACTGCATTTTGTAGAACTGGCAACAAGTGGAAGTCATTCAGAGTTTTCCAGAGCTGTGTTCTCTTGTTAATTGTGAATGATATAAAAATTCTAAAATTAAGGAGAAAAAAGTAGAACATAGCATAGATTTAGAATCATTGCAAACATGAAAATAAAAGCACTGAAAAAATCAAAGTATTAAACAACAAATTTAAATAGTTTGTCACTGTGTGACTGCATAAATTCTTAACAATTTCCAAACTATCCACAATGCCATTTATAAGTTAATATCTATCTCCTTCCTTGGTATTCAAGAATCTCTGATTAAAAGGGCGAGTTTTACCTTTCACTGGGAATGCCAAATAAAATTGTAGTTGAGCTTGTTGTGCTCTTCAATCTTCCTCTATTTTGTCTACTCAACTTTATTAAGATATAACTTATATAATAAAACATATGAATTTAAAGTATATGAATAAATGTGTTCTGAAAATTTTTTTCTGCTGAATTGTAACACATGAAACCATACAAGTAATTAGTGTCTAAAGAAGATAGAGAATACTACGTATATGCCAAAAAGTTCTACAATGCCTAAAGGAAAAATGTGTGTATAGAGATTTGCAGGCTACTTGGAGGGCTTTGCCTTTCCCTAAAAGCGATATGATAAGCTACTGAAAAGTACTGAGCAGAAAAACAACTTCATTTAACTTGAGGCTTAATATAATTAGGCAGGTTGAATTAAATACCATGATGCTCCCTACTCCCATTTTATAGGACTTAGACCTGCTTTGTACTGGAAGAGAAAATTGGTTAGGAATATGTAAAGAAACAAATACTGACACTTCATGGAAATGTTAATTAAAGATCTTAATTATAGCCTCTTGAAAGAGCCTTTATAAACAAAAAGCTTAAATGAAATTTTAAAAATTAAAATATTTTAGTGAGTTTTTCTTTCTACCACCTTTTATATATTTAAATTTTTAAATGTTTATTTAATTTTGAGAGAGAGAAAGCACAGACAGACAGAACTGTCAGCACAGAGCCTGGCATGGGGCTCGAACTCATGAACCATAAGATCATCAACTGAAGTTAGATGCTTAACTGACTTAGCCACCCAGTCACCCCCAAAAGTTAGACTTGTAACATTACTTATGCCAAATGCCTTTAAAAGTTAAATCTTGATATGTGTTAGAGTAAATGCTTCACTTTTCTGAAAAAAATAGAGTGCTGTAATCAGCGAATTATTTCTGCATTGAATATTTACAAGATATAATTAATCTAAATTTAAGCATTTTCTTGGTCAAGTCTTCATTTTCCTTTGTATATTCTTACTCACAAAAGCCCATTCTCCTGAAGCTTAGTCTTAGTATCTGGTACCCCAGAGTTTATCTTCAAAAGGACCTCCAAGTGACAGTAATCTAGGGATATTAGGACCTAAGCCCCAACTAATTTCAACAAACATAAGGTAGTCATATCAAGAAATCAATTCAAATGATATTGTCATATAGTGAGAAAATACTTAAATACTATACTCCGGTTATATAAAAAATTTTAAACCAAAAAATTAAAAATTTGAAGTTATTCTAAAAAATAACATTACCCAATATTGAAAATAAAAGGAAAAATAATTCTACAGGGAGGTAAACTTGTTATCTTTTTCTTTCCAAGTTTTAATTTAAATTTCAGTTAGTTAACAGAATATGATATTAGTTTCAAGAGTAGACTCTAATGATTCATCACTTACAAACAACACCCAGTGCTCATCACAAGTACATTCTTTAATCCCCATCATCTGTTTAGCCCATCCCCACTACCTTCCTTCCAGCTACCCTCAATTTGTTCTGTATAGTTAAGAGCTCTTATGGTTTACTTACCTCTCTTTATTTCCCCTTCCCCTATGTTCTTCTGTTTTGTTTCTTAAATTCCACATATGAGTGAAATTTATGGTATTTGTCTTTCTCTGACTGACTTATTTCACTTAGCATAATTCTCTCTGGCTCTATCCACATTGTTGCAAATGGCAAGATTTTATTCTTTTTGGGTGCATGTATCCCTTTGAACTAATATTTTTGAATTTTTTGTGTAAATACTTAGTTGTGTAATTGTTGGGTTGTAGGATACTTCTATTTTTAACTTTTTGAGGAAGCTTCATACAATTTTCCAGACTGTCTGCACCAGTTTACATTCCCACCAATAGGGCAGGAGAGTTCCCTTTTCTCTAAAACTTGCCAACACCTGTTGTTTCTTGCCTTGTTGAGTTTAGCTACTCTCACAGTGTGAGGTAATATATCATTGTAGTTTTGATTTGCATCTCCTACAGGGAGGTAAACTTGAAATATAATTCAACAAGATATAATTCAACAAGATATAATTAATCTAATTCTAAGCATTTTCTTGGGCAAGTCTTCATTTTCCTTTGTATATTCTTACTCACAAAAGCCCATTCTCCTAAAGCTTAGTCTTAGTATCTGGTACCCCAGGGATTATCTTCAAAGGAGATAAATATGATTTAAACCCTTTGATTTTAAATTGTTCTAGCTTCTGTAGTTCCCTTAGCATTCTTTGCTGTAGAAATTACTCCAAATTTTTCTAAGACTTAGCCATAATTTTTGCATTCCTCAGTCTATAGAAAATCAATTAGAAAATCCTATAATTCAGGAGAGGGGGCAAGATGGCGGAGAAGTAAGGAGCTCCGTACTTGCACTCGCGCNTAACATTTATTTTACATTTTAAAATCTGAGAATAATATACTTATATATTCAGTTAATTATTCACCAAATATTATAAAGTATCATTAAGTGCTGAGCTATGTGCCAAGAAGGGTGTTGACAATGTATACATCCAGGCTCCTGTCCTTTGGATGATTAACATTTGGATTTTTCTTTTAGTTTACTTATTTATTTTGAGGGGGATGGGCAGAATGAATCCCAAACAAGCTCCCTACTGTCAGTGCAGAGCCAGACATGGGGCTAGATCTCACTGTTGAGATCATGACCTGAGCTGAAATCGAATGGGCCATTTAATCCACTGAGCCACCCAGGTCCCCCTAAATAAAATGCTTTTAGAAACATCCAAGTGGCACTCCCATCTACTGTAGAGTCTTTAAAAGAATAAAATGAAGAATAGTTGTAGAATTTTACCCAGTTTGTACCTTTTATTCTTCCAACAATTTGGGTGGAAGGGCGGATTTCAGCGTAATTATTTCTTATTATGTGAAGAAAACCTATAGTTCCAGCCAAGAAAAAGTAACTGGTACTGTACTAACAATGACACAACTGTGAAATAGAGAAAATATATGAAGTAGATACTACAGCATCAAAAAATAGACCAACCTAGACTGCATTCCAGAATTAAAGGTAAATTCACAAGATGAGCCCTGCTATTGGTCAGATTATCTGCATAGGGAAAATTTCCTAACCAGCTGCTGCAATCGGCTAAGATTAGCAGCAAATATCAGCTCAGGATTGCTAAAGGGGCTTGCAGTGTGAAGGCAAGTATGGAGGATAGAACTCTGCAGAGGTTGAGTTCTGGAAGAACATGTGGGGGTTCTCTCAAGAATCCTTGGCTGAGTCTACGGCCATACCACCCTGAACGTGCCCGATCTCATCTGATCTCTGAAGAATCCTTGGCTGAAAGTTGAGCTATACATGCTCAAGATGAGACCCTGTGAGAGGTAATCCAGAGCAGGCATGTGGGATTAGAGCAAATCAGAAATATTACAAGTTGAGCAATGCCAGCAGATATTACATTACCATCCCAGAGGGGAGAGGACCCATTATACCTAGGACATTTGAGAGAAAGCAGAAAGGAGGGTCTTAAAAGTAAGGATCATATCTCCTCTCTCTGAACACATGCCCCCACTACCTAAAATGCTGCATCAGGGTGGGGCACCTGAGTGTCTCAGTTGTTTAAGCGTCAGACTTGGCTCAAGTCATGATCTCACAGTTTGTGGATTTGAGCCCCACCTTGGGCTCTGCACTGAAACCTCAGAGCCTGGAGCCTGCTTTGGATTCTGTGTCTCCCTCTTCCTTTCACTCTCTGCCCCTCCCCAACTTTCTCATTCTCTTTCCCTCTAAAATCAATAAATAAACATTTAAAATAAATAGATAGATCATAGATTAAATCATTTAAAAACTTTACATCATAGAGCTGCTCTGTGGATTAAATAAGATTATATACAAGAGGATTCAGAAAGAGTGCTGGGTAAATACTGAGTCAGTAGAAGTTTCCCTTCAACTTCATTATGTATTAGCATATAACTATAACCCAAGAGAGAAACATTGCTTGTCCACGGATCATGAAGGGCTTCTGCCATACAAGTTTCTCGGAGGCATTTCAGTTTCACTTTGGCTCTTGAGACTCTGTAGGGCACTGGTGTCTGTCAGCACTCATTAGCAAAACCAGGTTCGAAGCACCTTAGATTCTGAGCACCAAAATCAGCCAAGAGATACCTGCAGGAAGTATTTATCAGGGACATCTGGAAAGTAGGCCAGGGTAGGAGTCAACTATGTGGGAGTCTATAGGCATTGTTTATTAGCACATGTAAAAAATTGCCTGAGGCTAAAGATCCCATTATATCAGAAGGGAATGAAAACCTTGGAAACATGGTTTATAAATATTAATGTGACTAGATTTAAACCGAGGCTGTGATATCCTAGGGAAATAGATTCCAAGACATTTTTCAAAACATACTTGGATTTTGTGAAAACCTCGCATTTATGAGAACATACAGATAACTTCTGCGGCCCTCAGTATATTTTGACCTAGACTTTTAAACATAAACCTGATAAATGTGTCTGTTAAGCTCCCAATTATACAACTACAGTAAAGACCATGTAGAAGATAACACTGGGGTCATGTGACCATAATACAAGACACAGTGCTGTAATCTAGTATTCTTGTAATTTTTCACAGCAAAACTACTCGTCCAAAGCCAATTCTCCCTTTCTATATAATCGTAGAAGTTTAGGGAGGCAAATCTCTTCTTCCAAGCCACTAGGGGAGCATTTATTCCATCACACAAAAGCATTAATTCTTCCCTTCTTAACCTATAAGGGTGAAAGCAGTTTGCAAAAGCCTCCAATTTACAATCCCCCTAAGGCTCCTGGCAAATCTGACTTCTCTGCTAGTACCCTGAAGCTCCCTTTTAATTATGGGCCTTGAGAAAGTACAACTGGCAAAGCTGAATTAGCAATCTCTTCCTTAGATTTGCTGTGTAGTGTACTTCGTGTTGCTTTTATATTGGCTCCACATAAACTGGAAATCTTGTGGAAATGTCTCCTCTTTGTTTAAGCACAGTGCAGCTAGCTTTCCCTCCCTGTCATGCAATAGAACTTGTTTCCATAGCAGCCACTTTGGAGACTGAAAGGGACTTAACATGATACTCTTTCTGTAGGTGAAATCTGAAGAATAAAAGCATTAATGTTCACTTGTACAAGAACAAGGATTGCTTGGATACATTTCTGGAAATATGGGTTCTATGTTCTCTTTATATAGCAAGGTGTTAAGCCCTTTAACACAGGCTTTCACTAGGGCCTTGCTCAGGCACCACTCTACTTCCTTGCTAACACCACAGTCCTAGGAAGGGCAGCTGGTAGGCTACAAAGATGCAGAGAATCCTAACCAAGATCATGCATTTATATTTCTTTTATACTGGAGTCCTTCATACCCTCCAAATCTACTTTTGACCAAATTACACATCAGGGCTGCAAAAGAACCTATAGCACTGGTGCTTAAGGTACTCCTTTTGCAGCCTGAAATCTAAGGGTGTGAGTATGGAGGGCAGATTGCAGTCTAATAGCTGTTATTACTCAGATGTAAGATGTAAGTTGAGTGATTCTCTAAATCCCCTAATTTTGAGGCCTCTGATTCGGAGCCACTGCACTGAGTCTGGAATACAGCTCAGTATGATATAATATAACATGCTTATGGCAAAACCAAACAAAAAAAGCAAGGCTGAATCTTAGTTTGCATAATCCTCCTGTAATGTGTGCTCAATTCATGGGACTATTACTTTCTACTGAATTGCTTACTAAAAGTTGAATAGTTTCATCCTATGGCTACAACCATGACCTCTAGCCCCTCTTAGACAGGAATCTTTAAAATTAAATTCTCCTCAGAGAGCTATACTTATAAATTCTAAATGGCTACCAGTTGCCATAGGCATGTCGATATTATCATGACCATCTTTGTGGCTATTATATTGTCCTATACTCTTCAAGCAATGGCTTTATCATAGAGGTTCCCCAACTTTATTAGTTCTTGCCCCACATATCTAATGGCCACTACAGTATATAGATCTCATGTTTTCTTACTGACATTTAGATCTTTATCTGCTTCTGCTAACTCATCATTTAAAGTCAAATTACCAGGGGCACCTGGGTGTCTTGGTAGGTTGAGCATCCAACTCTTGATTTTGGTTCAGGTCATGATTTCATGGTTGTGAGATTAGGCCCCACATCAGGCTCTGTGTTCACAGCACTAAACCTGCTTGGGATACTCTCTCTCTCTCTCTCTCTCTCTCTCTCTCTGTCTCTGTGACTCTGCCCCTGCAGAGAATGCACCTGCATTCTCTCTCTCTCAAAAATAAATAAATAAACTTAAAAAAATAAACTCAAATTACCAAAACAAAACCAAACATAAAACAATGGTCACTAGATCTTGCTAACAAGCCATAGTAACCCAGTCTTCCAGCCCTGCTTACAGGTGCTGTTTGCCAACAGACACTAAGCTGTTATAAGCCATGAGCTCCAAACAAGCCCCCATGACCCAGTTTTCACAGGTTTAGTCCAGTTCAGACACCCTGCCAACCCTGGTCACCTGGAGGTGACCTTGAGATCACAATCGTCTAATGGTAATAACAAAAAGCACATCTACCAGCACACTGACAGAATAGACTGAACTATTTAAAGGAAGGAAAGAGATGACACTGATTCCAAGAAACCCTGTTCCCATTCCCTGAAAAACCCCAAGGTCAGCTTATTTATCAGACCCTTAATTTTACTCTAATCCTGAAAAACCCATACCATAAGACCTAACTGGGGAGAAGGTGGCTTTGAAAAATGAGCTTCCCTTCTTCATTGTCTAGCCATTGAATAAATTACCCATTTACTGTCAAATACTGTTTCGCTATTTGGTTTTTAGTCAATCATATGAGTAGGTAAAGAATCTACCACTCTAGAAACAAATTCTGGTGACCTCACCTAGAAAGCCTTGGTCCTCCAATAGCTTGGAGGACTTTCAGTGGCCTCCAAGAGTCACTTGACTCCTGTCGCATTGTTGGGACCAGAGGAGATCCTCTGGGGATCACCAGCTAGGGAGGTCTCCAAGGGCCATCCTACTTCATACCTGAGCTTGCCTCTTCTGTGACCACCATTTCTGTGAGACAGTGGTCATGGAAGCGAGGGACAGTGATGGACAAAACAGGTTTTCTAGGTGATTGGTAAAAAACTCAAAAGTGGCAACAAGTTCAGGAGTCACTCTTGGGAGAGTGAGAGACATCTCCCTCTTGAGGTTGAATATGCAGGACAAAGACCACCTGAGAAGGGTTGGGGACTCTGAGCTGGTCCTCAGAGAGGCCCCAGGGACATCTGAGCACAGTGGTCACAAGGTATAGTTGCAACAGGTTTTCTTACTTTTGTTTCTCTTTCACCGTGGCTAATACCCTGTGTGCATCCTCTTCCTTTCCACTTTTGTTCCCAGCTCATTGGGGTCCCCTCTCCTTTCTATCTTCTGCTAAGTCTTCACACACCTCAGATGAAGAACCTATTAGTTTGGGTAACAAAATAATAGCAATAACCAAAACCCTTCTCTCTTTACTGCTTTTCCTGACTCTAGTAGCATAATTGTCTTTGAATTCATTCTGGACTTTGATATCTTTATAATCTTTATAAAATGCCACTACCTTGCTTTAGAAACTTTAGTAGCTCCATTAAAAAAGAAATAAAGAAAGAAAGAGGGGCTCTCGTGCAGCTCACTGGGTTAAGCATCCAACTCTTGATTTTGGATTAAGTCATGATCTCAGGGATAGTGGGCACGAGCCCTGTATGGGGCTCTGTGCTGATAGCATGGAGCCTGCTTGGAATTCTCTCTATCCCTCTCTCTCTCTGTCCCTCCTCTACTCATGATCTCTCCCTCTCTCATACAAAATACTAAATAAACATTTAAAAAATAAAGAAAGAAAAAAGAAGAATGTGGAGAAGAGGTATCAATCAGAAGAATATATAACATATATCATTTCAGGATTGAACATGGATATGCCTAGTACTGAAAAAGAAAATAAGCTCATATTGTACAGAAACATTGATGTAAACAAATTCCACAAAAGAATTAGATAAGAATGAGATTTATCCAAAGAAAGCAAATACAATTCAATGGAGACAATCCATTAACATAAGGCATTACACTAAAAGACTAAAGAAAACACTGATTATCATCTCAACAGATGCAAAAAAGGATTTTTTAATGTTCAATATTTGTCATAAGCATATTAGAAAATAAAGGAATAAAAATGAACTTTCAAAACATGATTTTCATTTTTTTCACCAAAATCTGTAATGAATTTATAATTAATGCTAAAACTTTTGCTTTACTAAGGCAAAAAAATAAATAAAAAGAGAGAGACATTTAATAAGGCAAGGGTGCTTATAATCATAATCAAAATTCTTTTCTTACATAATACCATATTAGAATATTTTGTCAAAAATAAGATAATAGCATGAAAAAAGAGCTACGGTATAGTTTGTAAGGGAAAAGACATATTTATCATTATTTAGAGCCAATACATATTTGTAGCTAAAAATAGAAAAAAGTAAGCTGACATAGTATTTATACCTATAAAAGAAGTTGTAGAATATGTGATTGATATATGAAAACAATTATTATCTCTGTTCCAGAAATAACCAACTTGTAAGAAAATGGTTTAATATATTAATGTTTTATTTTTAGTTCTAGTTCGTTATGAATTATGCTCTAGTTAAAACTATTTTTAATAGAAATAGGATGATTATGAAGGGAAATAATGGTAAATGCTCAATTATTTTTACAAGTACACCCAGTTGACCCTGCACTATTTGTTAAAAGGCTTTCTTTTTCCATTGAATAGCCTGGCCACCAATTTGTGAATAATATATTTTATTGCATTGATCTACATATCTGCCTGTCATTTCACCATTATTAAAGTGTTTTTTTTTAATGTCTGCATATTTAAAGTTAAGGCTTTAAATCTGAAATAGTGTATCTTTCCACTTTTTCTTTATTTTAAAAACTGCTTTAGTTATTCTCTTTTTTTTTTCTTTTCTGCATACATTTCAGGAAAATCTTAAAAATCTCTATCAAAAAAGTATGCTGTAATTTTGACTTATATTTGAAAGTATTGGCCAGTTAAGAGAGTATTGCCAACATAAGGTAGATGGAGTCATCCAAACTATAAACATGGTATATCTCACAAACTTATGTAAGTCTTTAAAAATATTATCTAACAATGTTTGTATAGAGGTCATTGATGCCTTTTCCGAGATTTATTTCTAAATATTTTATGTTTCTAGACATTACTGAAAGTTGAATTTTCCTCTTCATATTTTTCCAGTTATTTTCTGCTAATGTGAAAAACTCTAGCTGATTTTTGTATAGTAACCACGTATCCTCTCGCCTTGCTAAATTTGCCTACCAGCTCTTGTTTCATAGGTTTCCTGGGATCTCTTGGAAAACAATTATATTACCTGAATATCTGGACTTTTGTCCTTCTGCTCTTAATGTTTTAGTTTCTCTTTGTTGGCTAAGAAAATGTGAATAGAAGTGGTGAAAATGGATATTCTTGCCTTTTTATACAAAGCATGGGGAAATAATTTAGACTTTCACAAATAGAATGATGTTTACTGAAGGTTTTCTGCATATGTTCTTTATCATTTTAATAAGTTTCCCACTACCTCTAGTTGTTCAGAGGGGTTTTTGTTGGTTTGTTTTCGATGGATAGGTGTTGAATTTATTACGTGATTTTCCTGAATCTGTGACAATGATTATATAGTACTTCTTTATTTTGTCACTATCATGAATTTTATTATTTGATTTTCAAATGTTGCATAAACTTTACATACTTTGAGTAAAACTTGCTTGGTTATTATTCACTATTCTTTTATGTTGAAATTAGATTTGCTAATATTTTATTGTGTATCCATCTATGTTCATGAGTGCTATTAGTCTGTGCTTTTCATTTTGTTAAAAATTTCACTTACTGGGGTGTCTGGATGGCTCAGTCGCTGGGCTTCTGACTGGCTCAGGTCGTGATCTGGAATTTGGTGGGTTCGAGCCCCGTGTCGGGCTCTGTGCTGACAGCCATCTCAGAGCCTGGAGCCTGTTTCAGATTCTGTATCTCCCTTTCTCTCTGACCCTCCCTTGCTCACGCTGTCTCTCTCTCTCTGTCTCTCTTTCAGAAATAAATAAAAAATTTAAAAAATTTCACTTATTTATTTATTTATTTATAAATGTTTATTTTTGAGAGAGAGAAAGGGCATGAATGGGGAGGAGCAGAGAGAGACAGAGAGAGAGAATCTTAAGCAGACTGCACTGACAGCAAAGAACCTGATGGGGGACTTGAATTCAAAAACCATGAAATCATGACCTGAGCCCAAAGTTAGATGCTTAACCAACTGAGCCACCCAGGTACCCCTGTGCTTTTCACTTTTGTAATATGCTTGTTAGGATATTAAGGTTATATTGCCCTCAAAAACTTTATTCCAATAAGCTGAGAAATCAGAAAGAAATGTACCATTCCTTTTCTTTCACAGTTTTCTGAAATAGTTTATATTAGATTAGTATTAACTTTTTCTTCAATATTTGATAGAATTTACTAATAAACTTACCTGGACAAAGAGGATTTTCCCATTTGTAAAAGCTTTTTCTTAAGTTCAGTTTATTTTTATAGATATTGTGCTTTCCAGGGGCGCCTGGGTGGCTCAGTCGGTTGAGCGTCTGTCTTCGGCTCAGGTCATGATCTTGCGGTTCGTGGGTTCGAGCCCTGTGTCGGGCTCTGTGCTGACAGCTCAGAGCCTAGAGCCTGCTTCAGATTCTGTGTCTCCCTCTCCCTCTGACCCTCCCCTGCTCGCACTGTTTCTCTCTCTCTCTCAGAAGTAAATAAAACATTTTAAAATTTAAAAAAAAGATATTATGCTTTCCAGAATCTGTTTCTTCTTATGTTAATTTTGGTAACTTGTATTTTTTCAGAAAATGTATACATTGTGTTGAAGTTCTCAAATTTTTGTCATAATATAGTTTACAGTATTATCTTGCTATTCTTTTAATATCTGTCAAATCTGTAGTGAAAATCTCTTGTTTTATTCCTGATATTGAGTTTTTTGCATTGCTTCCCGATTTTTTGTTATTGATCTAGATAAAGGTTTGGCAATGTAGTCAATCTTTTTAAATAACCACTTTTTGTTTTGCAGATTTCACTATTATGTATCTGTTTTCTATTTCATTGATTACTACTTCTTCATTATTTCCTTTTTTTATTTAATTGTTCCACCTCTTTTTTCTTATAACTTGAGATTTTGATATTTAGGATACACATATTTATAATTGTTTCTTCCTGATGAACTGCTTCATTTTACAATTATAAAATATCTATATTAATCTCTGGTAATTCTCTTGGTCTCAGAGTCTTATTAATCATTGATTAAATAGCTACCCTAGTCTTCTCATGTGTATATTTGCATGGTTTATAATTTTCTATCAGCCACATTCAACTCATTTGTGTCATTATATTTAAAATGTATCCTACACATATAGTAAGATCCTATTGTGGTTATTGTTTATTGGACTCTGCCAATCTCTTCCTTTTAACTGGAATATTTAGATCATTAACTTTTGGTGTACAACAACTGATGTGGTTGGGTTTGAGGATACCATTTTCTTCTTTGTGTTTTGTCTGCCCCATTTGTTTTATTATTATTGTCGTTGTTGTTTCCATTTCCATGGCTCCTTTTAGCTTATTTAGAATTTTCTAATTATCTCTTTCTAATTTTCCTATTTTCTTTTTGAGAAGAAGTGGCTCTAGAAATTAAAACATTCATACCTAAGATTTTACAAACTATTTAGACATAGTATTGTATCACTCCCAATCAAATATAAAAAGCTTGAAGACAAATACTTTTTCATTTTTTACTCCCACCAACCATTATGTTATAGTTGTCATACATATTTAATACACATTCATTTTAAAACATACCAACAAATATTATATATTTAAAGATATATAGTAATTGTAAGAACTTAAGGAAAAAGGTTTTAGTATTTTGTATTTATCTAACTATTTACCGTTAATGTTGAAGGTTCAGGTTGCCCACTAGCATTATTTCCTTTCAGCCTGTAGAATCCTTTCAGCATTTTTGTATATAGCCAGTTTGCCTGCTTTTTATTTTCTTAGTTTTCTTCACATGAAAATGTCATTCATGTATGAAGGGTATTTATATTAGGTATAGAATTCTGTGGTTTTATTTTTTTCTTTTAAAATGATGATCCATAGTTTTCTTATTTAGCATTTCTGATGAGAAGCCACAGTCACTGGAATCACTGTTCCCATGTGTCATGCACTGTGTTATTTTTCTCCAGATATTTTAAAGTTGTTTTTTCTTTATTTTATGCTTTTGTCACTTTTATTATATGTTTAGGAGAGATTTTCTTTGAATGTTTTTAAATGTTTTATTTATTTCTGAGAGAGAGAGAGCATGAGCAGGGGAGGGTCAGAGAGAGAGGGAGACACAAAATCCAAAGCAGCTCCAGGCTCTGAGCTAGCTGTCAGCACAGAGCCTGACTTGGGGCTCGAACCCACAAATCACGAGATCATGACCTGAGCCGAAGTCGGACGCTAAGAGAGATTTTCTTTGAATTGATTGTTTGTTTATAGAACACACCACGGTGACAGATAAACATACATTTCTCTCAAGTGTATTTCACATTAACCAAGATAAATCCTATATTAGGACACTACTTAAAGAAATTGAAGCAACTTAAAGAAACTGAAATCAGGCAGTGTATATTCTATGTGATAATAAGAAGATTAAGTCAAAAAGCAAAAATGGAAAGATGATTGAAATATTCCCAAATATTTAAAATTTAAGAAAAACATTTCTAAATAACCATGGGTCAAAGAGGAATTTTCAAAACAAATTAAAAAATGAAAATGCACATATCAAAATATTTAGAATTCAGCTAAAGCGTTGCTTAGAGGGAATTTATGGCTTTCAGTTGCACATACTAGAAAAGAACAAATGTCTCAAATCAATAATATAAGAAAATTTTAAGAAACTAGAGAAAGAAAAGAAGATTAAGTATAAAATAAGTGGGAAGGATAAGTTAAATATTTGAAATGAAATCAATGACATTAAAACCAAGAATAGAGAAAATCGGTGCAATTAAAAGATGGTTCCTTAAAAACAAATCTATATAATTGAGCTCTAACAAAACTGAACAAGCCAAAGGAGGAGGGAAAAGTGGAGAAGACACAATTGCCAATGTAAGAAATAAAAAGAAAGGGTATCATGTGGACCATACAGGCATTAAAATAAGATACTAGTTAATTATTATAATAAATCACTATAAGCTTATTGGCTAAGAATAATAGAAGTAGATTTTCTTACATTTCTGGAGGTTGGAAATTTTCAAATCTGGGGACTCTAAGAATTTGCTTCCTTGCCATTTCCACCTTCTACTGGACCTGCATCCCTTTAGCATCTGCTTCCATTTTCATATTACCTTCTCTTTCACTGCTTCTGTCATCATATCACCTTCTTTAATTCTGACTCTGTTGCCCTCCTCTTTCTCTTACATGAGTCCTTATGATGACATTGGGCTCACCTGGACAATCCAAAATAATTTCCCCATCTCAATTCTCAATTTAGTCACGTTGGTCAAGTCAATTTTTCCCTGTAAGTTAGTTTAAGATAGAATTTGGAGGTGGACTAATTGAGAGGGGGTATTTCTGCCCATTGCATAAGAGATTCCACAAAAAAGCAAAACAAGCACATAAATCTCAAATAATATGCCAATCTTTGCAACCTCTGTGTTCTGTTCTCTCCTAATTTGTCTCTGCAGGCCTTGCAAGGAAAGCTGTGGAATGCAGCCACCCCTTTGTATTTGAAACAGTGGTTTGGTCTTACCAGCAGCAGAACAGATCATGGAAGAGACCCATGAAATGGAGTTCCTATACGATGGTGTGGAGGATAAACAATTAATGATTATATATCTCATGAGACTGCAAGCCAAAGCATTGCAGTTTATAGTAACAGCATGGACTACTTGAGGAGGTGACTCTTATTTGGGATATGTGAAAGTTTTTACACGATGTGGACTTTTTTCAGAGATGTTTGATCACTTATTTGCCCCACATACAGAACATCTTTGTAGACAGATTTCTTGACCTTGTGCCTGACTCATGAAATCCAAACTTATAGAAGTGTGAAAATTCTACAGACCATGCTATGGCAGAGTACCCTTCTGCACATCCGCCTTCCAGAACAGATCCACAAAACTTCAGCCACCATCACCACGTCAGTGGGCAAGTCAGACAACACTTTGCAGTTTAAATCTGGGTTCATTGTGGCCCTGGATGTTGATGCAACCCCAGAACATGTGCAGGATCTTCGGAGCACAGTGAAATTCCACATCCTATATTCACATGTCTAGGTGATTCATCCTAAAATGGCAGACTTCCAGAATCCTGGACCAGGGCACCAAGGGATCACCACCCAGGTGTACCTCTCCCACACTGCCTGGACAGAACCATGCCAGGTGAAATTCAGGCTGCTGCTGGCCTGAAACTCCAGTTCCTACACTCTAAACTCCCCCTCAATCAAGGGTATCCAGGTGTCACCCAGCATCAAAAGCTCCATCCCCTTCAGCACGTCTCTGAAAGTGTACATAATGTGCAAATTGAATCATAAGTAGTCCTTAGAGCCCAGGCCTAGAAGGACCTCCCTTTTTAGGCATCAGAGCCAGAACCCTGGAACATTTCACCCGGAAATGGCATATAGGCATAAGGAGGACCATGACTCTCATAGTCTCATCTGGAATAAAACATAAGCTAAATTCTTTGTCACTGAAAATCCCCAAACCTTCACATCTACACCTCCTTCCTCCTGACCCTCACTCCTCCACACACACACAATAACGTTGAGACAACACTTGGGGCATCTGGGTGGCTCGGTAGGTTAAGTGTCCAACTTTGCCTCGGGTCATGATCTCCTAGTTCGTGAATTCGAGCCCCACATCAGGCTCTGTGTTGACAACTAGCTCAGAGCCTGGAGCCTCTCTTCGGATTCTGTGTCTCCCTCTTTCTGTCCGTCCCTTGCTTGCGCTGTCACTCGCTCTATATAAAAACAAATAAAACATAGATTTTTTTTTTTTAAAGTTGGGAAAACACCTAGCTGCTCTAGTTCCTGGTCCTTCAAAACAACTATGTGTCTACAGGTTCAACATTTCATATGGCTACATTCCTCAAATGTGAAATAAAGAACAGCTTATTGGAGTGTAATCTTGTTTTTTAATCAATAGTCTGTTTTCCAGGGCCAATTCCTTTCACAGCTGTACTTTTTTTTTTTTTTTTTTTTTTTTTTTTTTTTTTTTGTACTATGAACACTTCCTGAATGGCCTTGGACATCAGTCTCTTTTCAAGAAGCTCTTTCCTTAGCTCAAGGAATAGGTGTTACAAGGACTGCATGAATAGGTGCAGAATGAATCATGTTTATCCCTGAAGGAGTTTCTTGGTCTTGCCTGCCACTACTCTTAGAATGAAAATAATACATAAGGGCCACATATTAGGACAAATAAGGATTATAGAAAAGAGGAATCCAGTGTAAAAGATAAAGTATTTTCGCACTACAGAGAAAGAGAGAGAGAGAATTCCACAAAACTATTCTGTGTCCAAGAAGTAAACAAATAGTTAAAATGGGCTAATTCCACAAAAGATGCAAATTATGAAAACTTCTCAGAAGGCATAGATAACCTGAATAGTTCTACATCTACTAAACAAAGCAGATTTCTAGTAAAAATCTTTCCATCAAATAACCTCAGAAAATTTTATTGGAGAAACTTTCAAAAATTTAAGAAAGAATAATACTGTATTTTCACACAAAAACTTTCAGAAAAATTGAAGAGAAGGAAAAATATAAAAATTGAAGAGACAAGAATACTTTCTGTCAAATATTATGAGGTCACATTAGTATTTAAATTAACACAGAAACAACAAAAATAGAAGCTATAGGGCAAAATACTCATGAACTGAGACTCCAAAATTTTTCACAAAATGTTAATATACCCATTCTAGCAACATGCAAAAAGAATAACCTTGAAAAATATTTTCCATGAATGTTAACGTTTTCCAGCATGTTAACAAAGGAAAATGCTATGCTCATCTTAATAGATGTAGAACCACTTGGCAAATTTCAATATTCACTCATGGTAAAAATTTTCAGCAAACTAAAAGTAGGATGGAACAATTTCATCTAATGAGGGGCATCAAGAAAAGCCTTATAGCTATAATGGTACTTAAATACTAAAAAATTGAATTCTTTCTCCCTTAGATTAGAACAATTCTAACATCCAGCATTGTATCCAAACTTCTGTCCAGTGCAAAAGCCAATGAAAAGAAATAAAATGCATCCAGATTAGAAAGGAAGAAATAAATCTGTTTCAATTCACAGATGAAATCATTGTCTCAGAAAATCCAAAGAATATGCAATAAATACTCATTAGTTGTATGCGAATTTTGCAAGGTTGCAGAGTGCAAGGTAATACAATAAAATCTATTGTATTTCTATATACCAGCAGTGAAGTATCGAATCCAATTTATAAAGCAAATACTATTTACAAAAGCTCCAAAAAGTGAAATATTGGGCACAAATTGAACAAAATGTGTGTGTTACCTGTATACTGAAAACTAGAAAGCCATGATGAAAGAAAACACAAAGGACCGAAATTTGAAGTTATAAAGTATGTTAATTGATTTTAAGATTCAATATTGTTACATTTGTTATAATCCTAGTCAAAATCCAAGAAGGCTGTGTGTTTTATTTTAAATATCATTTAAATTTATACAGAAAGGCAAAACATTGGAAAATAAGCAAATTGGAAGAATTCACAATAAACTTTTTCAAAACTTAATGTCTACTAATCAAGACAATACTAATAAGGCTTGAATTAAATTATTGTTGTCTTTATTTTGTCATGGAGTTAAACATCTTAATAATCAGAAATTTCTTCAGATTTTTATTTGGGGTTTCAAGCCATAAACGTAAGTGGATATAACCCCAAATCTAAATGGACATTCATGGTTAAAATTTTTCACAGAAGTTTTTCGCTGCTCTTCCCAGAGCCAACATTGTACATGCATGTTTTCCCTGTTGTCTAACTTCACGCATGAGGATTTTGTGCTTTTGGAGTTTTAGCTCCACTCGGATGCCCCAGTTTAAACTTTTATTTTCTTTTCTTTTTCTTTCTTTCTTTCTTTCTTTTTTTTTTTTTTGATCACAGCCCTGTCTTTGTCATTTGACCGTTTACTTGGTAAGCCCCAGTCTCCAGTAGCCCGGGGTAAACTCAGTAGATAAAATCAACACGAAGGCTGTTTTGAAGTCATTTTATTTCTATGGATTCATATTTTTAAAATAAACATGATTCTGAAAAACTGCATTAACTTTGCAACATCCTAATTTTAAATACATATATTCCAATAATTTTAAGAGAGTTGTAGCAGAGAAGTTTTAGTATATTTCCAGTTAATTGTTGGAAATGAGAATGCAAGCCCTTACTTTTTAGGAAAATTAAAATTCCTCTAATGCAAATGTTATAGGGGAAAGATAGTGGTGGGGTTATGTGTAGGGGTGTGCGTGTGTGTGTGCGTGCGCGCACGCGTGCCCGCGCATAAAAGAATGTGTAAATTTTTCTTCAACAGTTTTTTGCTTATTATCCTTGGTCTTCTATTTTAAAAATCAGGTCACATTTATTTACTGTTGACTCAAAGCATGGATTTTATATTCCATAAAGTTACTTTCTCAATATTTTCACAATTAAGTGTTAAATAATGGTAGAATAATCTTACTATTGTTCATCATATCAGAGTAGCTTTTTATTCTTTCAGCTATACTTATTAAACTTCAATAAAATCAAGCAATTGGATTATGAAATTCTCTATTCCTGACGTGAGATTTATTTAAAAAAAGATTTTATATTTGTTCAAACGTACTGCTCATAAATATTTTGAAGAATTATCTCATGGAATGCTAATAAGGAGTAAATAATGTAATGGGGAAAATGAATGCGTCATTTGAAACCAAATGTGTCATTTTATCAATCATAAAAAATAGTGTGTAATTCTCAATGTTGTGTTTTAGTTTTTGTAGACATGCAATGCTGTGTTAGAAAAAATAATTAATATAATGTAACTTTAGCATGAAAAGTATTGCTCATGAATGGTGATTCATCAGATGAAGAAGTGCTTAGTTTGAGAGGAGCTATGGATTAGCTAGGGGACTTGCCTTGACATTTCATTCACATATCAAACATACTGTGTTTACTTGTAATGTACATTTATCTGTGTCAGTGATGGACTCAGTCAGTTTGACAGGCATCATATAATCTAGTCAACAAAATCTAGAAAAAGGCTTTTCAACATGAAATGATGTCATAATGTGTTAAAATGGCACATATCACTCCAACAGTCTGACAGGTGTTTTAAATCTCAGGCTATTTATTTTCAAATAAGAAATATATATAATGTTTTTACATTCCGCGGTAAGACATTCAGAGTTTCTCTGTCTTCTAAGGTCTGCTTTGGGTTCAGAGTTTAAAGAAAACAGCAGTTACTCATCTTTTCTAACTTCACCCAGGACTTTTTTTCACTTTGGTTATTTTTATCATTCAGTACCCACTGGTTTGCCTCATTCTGACTATGTCTTCTTTTGCTCTTTTGCTTGGATCACTGTTTCCACCTTCTCTATAATCCTGAATAAATTCCTGAAATTCTCACTCTTTTTGCTGATTTTCATTCTCTTTGCTTCTGATATCATATTTTGAAGGATGCCTGCCATATTCACATATCTAAATCTATCAGTAGAAATTCACCTGTCTAGACTAATATCTTTTTAAAATTAGAGGATTCAGGGGCGCCTGGGTGGCTTAGTCGGTTAAGCGTCCAACGTTCGCTTAGGTCATGATCTCGCGGTTCGTGGGTTCGAGCCCCACGTCGGGCTCTGTGCTGACTGCCAGCTCAGAGCCTGGAGCCTGTTTCGGTCTGTGACTCCCTCTCTCTCTGACCCTCCCCTGCTCACGCTGTGTCTCTCTCTCTCTCTCCTAGGAATAAATAAAACATTTTTTAAAAAATAAATAAAATTAGAGGATTCAAAGTAAATCTCACTACCTTTCTTTCAAAATTTGTTCCACTCATTTCCTTATCATTGTTTATTAGATCATATTCTTTAAAGGTGTGAAATTTTAAATAATCTTTAATGATATATTTTTTAAAAAGCTTATTTGTTTATTTGGAGAGAGAGTGCCAGAAGGGGAGGGGCAGAGAGAGAGAGTGAGAGAATCCCAAGCAGGCTCCACAGTGTCAGCACAAAGCCTAATGCAGGGCTCGAACTCACAAACCATGAAATCATGACCTGATTTCAAGAGTTGGATGCTTAACCGACTGAGCCACCCAGGTGCCCCAATGGTAACTTTTTGCTAATATTGTTCACTTTCCCTGAATTAATGATAAAGATATGTTGATTTTATTTCAAGAAAGTCACATGCTTCTTTATCATACATTTCCACTGCTCCATCCAAATGCAGGTCTTCAAATTTTTCTTTCCTTAAGTACCATCCCTATGCAATCCATCCTATCAGTAGCATGATCTTTCTATAGTGTCGTTTTAATCATTATCACTTCTCTGTTTAAACATATTCTATAGTTTTTCATTCCTATATTTATAATACCTAAATGTGATAGTAGAGCATTCAAGATTTTTTAATTTATCTAGGTCATCTTCAACTTTTACCTTTGAAATACAGTACCTCTCAGCTAGGTATTCTAACCCTTGCTATGTTCCTGATGTATGGTCACCACTTATTGTAGGTTTATACCTTTATTTTGTCACTCTCTCTGCCTGGAATATACATTAAAAATTGTATTGGGAGTGATGCTGTCATTCCTACCTGTTGAAAAGTGTTTGTTTATTTTTGTTTAATGACAAATAACATATATTATCTAGATAAATCTATTCTGGATATATTAATCAGAGATGATATCACTTCCTCCTGATCCTAAATAACACTTGACTGAAGGTTTATTTTGCACCATGTCATTTCTAAGTTTCATATTATGGTAACTATCTATTCCCATGTCCCCTAGAAGAAGAGCTTGAATGCAAATGAGGGCCAAAAGGTTAATTAAAATAAGTATCTTTTAGGAAGGAATTCTTGCTTGTGAAATGTCATGGTTGTTTCAAATCTGTGTGGTTTTGCCTTTTTTGTGGAGTTGTTGATTATCTCAGGTGCTTTTCAGTAAAAGAGAAAACATTATAGCCTCTGTGAAGCACTTTGTAGTAAATCTTTAACTAAGAATATCAGTGTTGTTTCCAAGGCTTACTTCCCACCTCTCCTCTTCTTTCTTTTTATGTTAGCATGGCTGAATACTAAACCCTAACACTTAACAACATAATACAGGAGTTCAAATATGAACCTTACATTTTGGAGCCCTGTGTTCTCACTCGAACTTAGCTGCTAACAAGCTCTCTGACCTGGAGCAGTCATCCCGCTGTGTGCCTCATTGGCCTAAAAATAAGGAATTCAGCTATATTCTCTCCATTGCCTTAAAATTCAAAACTCTACGATTTTTTTTTTAATTATGAAAGCCATGTTTAAATTTACAACTTACATCAGATTTATAACCAAGAACACAACAATGTAAAAAGTTCAAAGAATTGTCTCAATCAAGCTACAGGACAGAGTGGTTTATCACAGTCAGAGTGAAAGGTGCAAACTTTTCCAGCTGGGTGGAAGCCACCAAATAAACTGATCTTGCTCAGCCATGGCCAGTGCTGACTCAGGCCTTTAATACAACTACCCAGTATCAATGCACATGTAAGTTATGATTTAGATCAGTACAACCATTAAATGCCTTTGAAAATGATGACGAGGAGGCATTTCAAGAGGCCAATGTAATTCATTCCTGGAAGAGCTTACAAAGCAAAACTTAATGTCCGTTACTTTCAGTCCTTGTAGAACTGAGTTTTAAATCTGTGTGTAATTAGAACCAAGTATCAGATTTTTCTTATAACAATAACCCTAAATGGGGATTTATTTAGTGCTATACAGAGAGAGATCACAAGACTTTTATGTAAAAGAATTTGTACATCCATTGCGAGCTCTCCAGCTTCCTTTTAAAAGGTTGTGCACACTCTGCTGTAAGATGCCAGGTTTGGGTGAGTGTGAAACATATCTTGACAGTTTAATTGAAATAACTATTGAGCATGAAGGAAAAGCACCCGTTGCAAAGGCAAATAAACAACAACAAAAATCCCTGCTGGATTTTTCAAACAAAGTAGAGAAAATCAAAAGGACTCTTTATATAATCACAAGAAATTAATGTATCAAATGGAAGAGGTGTTATCAGAATTTAGGCATCAAGAATTATTGCTGAACTACAGGCTGTTACTGGGCCTTGGGCAAATTATACTTCCCAGTCCACAGTTGCTTTCTTTGCCTGACTTATAGGAGTGTCATGAGAATCTACTGAGAGAGTAGAATATAAACCTTATATATCCTGAACCACTCATCATTAAGTATCAGTGAATTGGGAGTCATGTAGAAATCAGAGTATTTCAATACAAATTTCTGATTTCTGTAGAAAATCTACAGTGTTGGCAGACCTACGTTTCCTTTTTCCTACATGGCAAAACTATGCTGGAGCTGAGTAGCTTGTTTAAGAGTTTAGCATAATTTTGTATTATGCCATGCCACCAACCACAGGCCAGCTTACTCCTGGATCCTTAAACACATTTGCTTATGTGATGCCCAGAATAGTTACTCTGAGGAATTTTAATTATTTAAAAGCTTATCAGAATACATGTATTTAAAAATATTTTAAAATAACCTCATCTATCTCCATGTCACTTTTTAAATCTCCATAGTTTGTTGGGGCTGAGGTTTTTCCTATGGGGTCACTAATTCCATCCTTAGTTTTCATTGAGGTGTCCTTATATTTCCTGGATATAAAGAGCCTGTGGGTGGATGAGGAAGTAACATATACATCAAAACTGACGTTAGTAAATTATCAAGTATAAAGAAACCATTTCAAAAATTCACTCTACATGGTGATATCTTTCACCAGGGTATTTATTTTAATACTCAAATTTGATTTTATATTAGAAACATTAAACAAATAACTGCAAATTCTTATCATCTCTCTGTTATGTTTCTACCCTGCCTTATTTTCTGTTGTAATTTAATATAACAAATTCAACCGTGGAAAGTAAAAGTAAATAGTGGAACAAAAGAACCCTTTCAGAATACAAAGAAAGTAAGGACAGAATATTTTATACATTGTGACTATAATATATGGCAATCTGTTAGGAACCCTTGAAAGAATGTACCCTTCTCATCTGGCTAATTTTAATGAGTTTGATTCTAGTATAACAAGTTGCTTAGAAGCGAGTGAGAGGTGTGAAAAATGTCTCTGAAACAGAGAAAGATGTAATGTTGGATATCACTTGTTTCAAAAAATTAG
This sequence comes from Crocuta crocuta, assembly GCF_008692635.1. Classification (NCBI taxonomy): domain Eukaryota; kingdom Metazoa; phylum Chordata; class Mammalia; order Carnivora; family Hyaenidae; genus Crocuta; species Crocuta crocuta. The sequence continues at coordinate 9,699,304 of NW_027532406.1, forward strand.
GAAAATTATATGTATTATATTATATTGTACATATAAAACACACAGTCACACACACACACACACACACACACACACTATCTTTTGAATGAAACAAAAACATCCTGTATTGTTGGTAGTATCTCGAGAGGTGACTGCATTTCCAGGGAATTCAGTGAATGAATTTTTATTGTTTTCTTTTTTTTTTATGTTTTATTTATTTACTGTTTCTTTGTTTTTAAGACAGAGAGAGAGAGAGCATACACAAATGGGGGAGGAGAAGAGAGATACAGGGAGAAACTGAATGCAAAGCAGGCTCCAAGCTCCAAGGTGTCAGCACAGAGCCTGATGCAGGGGCTCTTGAACCCACCAACCAACCTTAAGATCATGACCTAAGCTGAAGTAGATGCTGAACTGACTGAGCCACCTAGATCCACCTATTGTTTTCTTTTCTTTATTGTTATTGTTTTCTTTTTAATAATTGTTGGATTTTGAACTCTGTATTTATTACTGTTTCAAAAACAAAGAAACTAACAAAGCAAACAAACAAAAAGAAAACAAAGCAGGTGACCTGTTTTGATCCAATCAAAAGTTTCTATCAATTATGTGACCAGTTGAAATTTTTAACCTGGATGAGAAATACTATTTAATTGCATCACATTTAGCAGCCTCTTATAAAAATAGGTAAGTATAGTCACAGAAAGAGTAATTGCATGTAAGATTATAATAAGTATCCAGAAATAATCATTTTTAAAAGTTCAGCAAAAAATTCTTTGAAAGATGTGGTTGATGAAAACCACATTATTGTAGAAAACTTCAGATGCAGTTATTTCCATACTAAATGTCACTTCTTAGCTGAAAATGAATAATCTTTTTAAAAATGTATATTAAGCACTAAATTTTCAAAAAACAAAAATATTTTTGAAACCATGTAATAATGAGCTAATGAAATGATTATTATGAATGAAAGCAAGAAATTATGTTATTTGGCAAAAAAAAATTACTGGAAAAGCAAATGTATACCTTTCTTGTCTCTATGACATCCAAGACTGCTAGAAGAATACAAGTTTTCAAAAAATGTTCAGAGACAAACCACTGCATTAAGGTTTGGATTCAGCATGTGTTATGCTGGACTGAATGTGTTTTAAACTTTCTGTGATGTCTTGAGAAATACACCCTAGGGACAATAGTCTTTACCTTTGACCAACTGTGTGTGCCTGTGTGTCTGTGTGTGTGCACGTACATGCATGTGCACGCCGCACACACGCACACACTTCTTGATTGGTGGATGGCGACTTTCATCACTTTGGGAGGTAATCAATCATGACTTCCTCAAATAAACCTCTAGTCCAACACATCCTCACCTCTTTAGCACTTGGTAACACCTGTGTTTGACCTTTCTGATGAATCTTCTATTTTTCTTTCTGTTGCCTGTCTTCCTTACTTTGGTCCTGGTAAGCCTTTTACATTATACTGACTTATCTCATACCTCTCCAATTCTTATTTCAGCTCTGTCAATTATGGTGTTAAACTTACTGTTCTTAAGTTTAAATATTATATTTTTTAATTAAAAAATATTTCCTTTTCTGCAATTCCAAGTTGAATGGCAAAATTTTCTACCCTGTCTTTTAAGTTCTTCCACATATTAATCATATTGATGTTATAGTTTGGCTGATAATATCATCATTTGAACTTCCTGAAGATCTGTTTTTATTATGTATTATTGTTTCCCTCTTTCTCCCTCTCAGTTTTTATTATTATCTTTCTCTTTTCTGACTGGCTATTTTACGTTAAAACTCAAGCATTATGAATAAAAAAGGTGAAAATAATATGAGTGTCTCCTTTCTATCATATTTTAATTTTCTATTGATTTTCTATTGATTCTATTTTCCCCAAAGAATGTATGCTTTTTCTTCTGAAATTCAGGTAGCAGAGGAGTTCCATCAATCCAAGATCATTGTGATCTATTTAGAAGTTTAGATTATTGCAAGTTCAGCCTCAGTATTAGGGTTGGTTTCTTTTTAGTTTGATCTTACTTCTAGAGAAGACTGTAGAATAAAACAGCCTCTGGGAAAAAAGTGAAATAAAAATGGCCAGCCTCATATTCTAGATCTTCCCTCTTTTCCTGATCTCACCTCTGTAACTCCACAGTCTTGGAATCATGAATTGTCCTAACTACTTGGTAGGGATTTTCTGTTAATTGTTTTCTTGTATTTTGTAACATTTTAAAATATTTTTGTAACTGTAAGTGTATAAAAACAGGCATAATAGAATGTACAAATCAAAGTAGCTTCAAGTTCTTGCTGTAACAAGTTGAAAATGCAACGCAAAAACACTTTTGTTTAATATGAAGTATATAAGAAACGTTCAACATTGGAAAATGTTAACTAACATTTTCCTCAAACCCTTTCTTTTTTTCCATTCACATACAAATACAATCATCTAAATGAAGGAACTTTTCAGCTATGGCAGTAAAGACAACTAATTAAAACTAAAAACATTTTATTTAAAAAGCATTTTTAATATTAATTTATGTTGAGAAAGAGAGAGTGGCACAGAGAGAGAGAGGAGGAGAGAGAATCCCAAGTAGGCTCTGCGCTGTCAGCACGGAGCCTGATGTGGGGCTGAAATCCAAGAACTCTGAGGTCATGAACTGAGCCAAAACCAAGAGTCAGATGCTTAACTGACTGAGCCACCCAGGAAGAAAATATTCTAAAATAAACACTAATGTAGATGCTTCATAGCTCACATGAATTTTTGTTTTAAATATAAGTCTTTGGAAATAAACTTATCTCTTAAATGCATTTCCTCAAAATAGAACAAAAACAATTTCTAATGTCAATCCTTTCTCCATGATCATTAGAGAAAAATAGTTGCATAGATTTGAACACACAGATGCATATTTGAAGCAAAAACATAATATATTAATTATTAATATATTATAATATTTTAAAATATTATTCCTGGCTAATATTGGAAGCAGTAAGATGCAGAATTGACAAAAGAAAAAATTCAAAGTGTTACATAGACATTAAACATACTATCACAATACTTATTAGATATATGGTAAACCTAGAACTTCATTATAGGAACAACAGAATGTATTGGGGAAGAATATAGAAGAAAATTCATTGAATTCATCTGAAAATGTATCGTGGAATAAATTTTCACCTGCTAGAATAAGTTCTGAATTTAGAACTTTAACTCTTTTGAACTCCAATTAAAATAATCAACAGAAAAAGTGTCTGTATGTTATATATCCTTTGATTTTTTGGTAATATGTTGAAATATGATTTTGTAACTGTAAGTAGATAAAAATAGGCATAATACAATGTACAAATCAGAGTAGCTTCAAGTTCTTACTGTAACAAGATGAAAATGCAATGCACCAGCACTTTTAAGAGCTGTCTGAGAAGAAAATGGTGAACAATCAGAAGTTACCATTTGTGACTTCTAAAGTGTTTGAGTACAAGGGCGCCTGGGTGGCTTAGTCGGTTAAGCGTCCGACCTCAGCTCAGGTCATGATCTCACGGTTCGTGAGTTCGAGCCCCGCGTTGGGCTCTGTGCTGACAGCTAGCTCAGAGCCTGGAGCCTGTTTCAGATTCTGTGTCTCCCTCTCTCCCTGACCCTCCCCTGCTCATGCTGTCTCTATCTCTCTCTCAAAAATAAATAAAATATTTTAAAAAATTATTCGAGTATATACAAGGTAGATGTTTTCATTAAACAATTTCTGGATAGTGTTTTCTATTATTTGGATGAATTATTTTAAAGTGTATATTGCTGTTTAGTTTTGAGATGGAATCTTTCCTAATATTGTTACAAATGATAAATATTAAGAAATGTAATGTAATGTAATGTAATTAAGTAATGTTAAGAAAAAGTAAAATAAGATGACAAAAACTTTAGCCAATATAGCTATGGAGATAAATTATCCAAATTCGACCATTAAAAGTGAAAAAGCCTATGCACACTTAAAATAATGATATACTGTATATAAGCCAATGCAGTTTCAAAAATCTCAGAATGCTTTATCTTCGATCATTAGACAAGTAAATGTCATACACAGACAAAAGGAAAATGAATACTATCACTTAATAGTAAATGAAATAAAACTTCTGATTAAGGTCATTAAAATATAAATAACACACTATATCAAGGCAAAAGTGGGGGGGAGATAAAAACAAAACGTGATGTGTGGGGAGAAAAATGTGGTGCCCCAGTCCCCTCTCTAACCAAGCATTGTAACTCACTCTTTTGGGTCCGATCTCCCCATACCATGGGCGTAGCCAAGATCTGAAGACTGGAAGTCCAAGAACAGCTTGTCAGAATAGTTGGATTCTGGTTAGAAATCTCTTCTGGTTTGTAGGGTAGACATAACTTCTTGCCCTCAGACTCAAACTGAAACACTGGTTCTTCCTGGGTCTTAAGTCTGTAACTTTTGGGCTAGAACTACAGTAGTAGTTCTGGTTCTTAAGTCTTCGTACTCAGACTGGAACTGGTCCTCTAGCTTGCTGACTAAAGATATTCAAACTGGTATTTGGCAAGATGGCAGAGAAGTAAGGAGCGCCCTACATTTCATTCACCTCCATCTCTCAAACGGAGGAGTCCTGAAGCCGTAGGAGCCCTTACAGAAACCAGGAGTTTGGGAGGAAAAGGAGACAGAGTCCGCTGAGAAAACAACCTTATACCGGCTAATCATGAAACAAGCCAAAGTACACATGGTGAAGAGTCCCAAATACCACTTACAAGTAGGGAAATAAAATAACCAAGGTCTCAACAAAAGAGACCAAGTAACACCATTCAAAGAAGACTTCCTGAACAGACAGGCTCTGGACAATCAAAGAGCCTTCTTTAATACAGTAGTACTCACAGGTGCAGAGTGGATAACAAGCTTTTAAAACTAACAAGAGACAGAAAGCTACCCAAAATGACAAAACGGAAGAAATGTCCTCTAAAGAAATTCCAGGAAGAAATGACAGCTAGAGAACTGCTCAAAACAGATATAAGTAACATAACTGAACAAGGATTTTGGAACAATAGTCATAAAATTATTCCCTGGGCTTGAAAAAGGCATGGAAGACATCAGAGAAACTATTGCTACAAAGACTATGGAGCTTAAAAATAGTTGTGATGACTTGAAAAAAATGCTATAAATAAGATGCATAATAAAATGGAGGTGTCCAACACACGGACTGATGAGATAGAGAGGAAAATAGATGAATTAGAAGACACAATTATGAAAAAAGAGGAAGCCAAGTAAAAGAGAGATAAATTGATCCAAGAACACGAAAGGAGAGTTCGAGAGCTGAGCGATACGATCAAACAGAACAATATCTGTATCATGGGAATTACAGGAGAGAAAGAAAGAGAAAAAGGTGCTGAAGGAGTCCTTCAACAAATTATAGCTGAGAACTTCCACAATCTGGGGAAGGAAACAGACATTGAAACAATATAGAATCCAAAAAGCCAGTGGAACAGATCAATGAAAACAAGAGTTGTTTTTTTGGAAAATAAACAAAATTGACCAACCTCTAGCCAGGCTTCTCAAAAAGAAAAGAGAGAGCACTCAAATAGACAAAATCATGAATGAAAATGGATTTATTACAACCAATCCCTCAGAAATACAAGCAATTATCATGGAACACTATGAAACATTATATGCCAACAAATTGGACAACTTAGAAAAAATGGACAATTCCTAAACACTCACTCACTACCAAGTTTCACACAAGAAGAGTTAGGAAATCTGAAGAGACCTATAACTAGTGAAGAAATTGAATCAGTTATCAACAATATCCCAACAACTAAGAACCCTGGGCCAGATGGCTTCCCTTGGGAATTACACCAGACATTTAAAACAGAATTAATGTCCATTCTTCTCACACTATTCCAAAAAAATAGAAATCGAAGGTAAACTTCTGGACTCATTCTATGAAGCCGGCATCACTTTGATTCCCAATCCAAACAAGGACCTAGCAAAAATCGAGAACTACAAGCCAATATTCTTGATGAATACAGATGCAAAAATTCTCAATAAGATACTTGCAAGTCAAATTCAACATCGCATAAAAACAATTATTCACCACGATCAAGTGGGATTCATTCTTGGGTTACAGGGCTGGTTCAATATTTGCAAGTTAATCAATGTATTACATCACATTAATAAAAGAAAAGATAAAAATCATATGATCCTGTCGACAGATGCAGTAAAAGCTTAAAAGTGTATGGAACCACAAAAGATCCCGAATAGCCAATGTAATATTGAGGAAGAAAACCAAAACGAGAAGCATCAGCATCCCAGACTTCAGCCTTTACTACAAAGCTGTAATCTTCAAGACAGTAAGGTATTGGCACAAAAACAGACACATAGGCCTATGGAATAGAATAGAGAACTCATAATTGGACCCACAAATGTAGGGCCAACTAATCTTTGACAAAGTGAGAAAGGGTATCCAATGGAAAAAAGACAGCCTCTGTAACAGAAGGTGCCAGGGGAACTGGACAGCAACATCCAGAAGAATGAAACTAGATCAATTTCTCACACCACAAACAAAAATAAACTCAAAATGGATAAAGGACTTGTATGTGAGACAGGAAACTATCAAAACCTAAGAGGAGAAATCAGGAAACAACCTCCTTGACTCAACTGCAGAAATTTCTTACTTGACACATCCCCAAAGGCAAGGGAATCAAGAGCAAAAATGAACTATTCAGACCTCATCAAGATAAAAAGCTTCTGCACTGCAAAGGAAACAATCAATAGAACTAATAGACAACCGATGGAATGGGAAAAGATAATTGCAAATGACATATCAGATAAAGGAAGTATACAAAATCTATAAGGAACTCACCAAACTCCACACCCAAAAAACAAATAATCCAGTGAAGAAATGGGCAGAAGACATGAACAGACACTTCTCCAAAGAGGACATCCAGATGGCCAACAGACACATGAAACGATGCTCAGTGTCCCTCATCATGAGGGAAATACAAATCAAAACCACACTGAGATAACACCTCACCGTGGTCAGAGTGGCTAAAATGAACAAATCAGGAGACTATAGATGCTGGCGAGGATGTGGAGAGACAGGCACCCTCCTACACTGTTGGTGGGGATGTAAACCGGTGCAGCCCCTCTGGAAAACAGTGTGGAGGTTCTTCAAAAAATTAACAGTAGAGCTCCCCTACGACCCAACAGTAGCACTGCTAAGAATTTACCCAAGGGATACAGGAGTGCTGATGCATAGAGGCACATGTACCCCAAAGTTCATAGCAGCACTCTCAACAGTAGCCAAAACATGGAATAAAACCTAGGTGTCCATCAACTGATGATAGGATCAAGAAGATGTGGTATATTTATATTATGGAATACTACATGGCAATGAGAAAGAATGAAATCTGGCCATGTGTAGTAACATGAATGGATCTAGAGGGTGTTATGCTGAGTGAAATAAGTCAGGCAGAAAAGGACAGATACCATATGTTTGCACTTATAGGTGGATTAGGAGGAAGTTAACAGAGGATCATGGGGGAGGATAAGGGGAAAATAGTTGGAGAGAGGGAGGGGGCAAACCATGAGAGACTCTTGAATGCTGAGAACAAAATGAGGGCTGATGGGGGTCGGGGAGAAGGGAAGGAGGTAATGGGCATGGAGGAGGGCACTTGTTGGGATGAGCACTGGGTGTTATATGGAAACCAACTTGACAACAAACTACTTAAGAAAATAAATAAATAGATAAATAAATAAAGGGGGAAAAAGTGAAACTCATGAAGCTAACAGAATCATAATTACAAAATACAGATACACAATTATAAGAGAATTAAATTATCTGTTCTTTAGGTAAGGTGAACAATAAACTCATAAAGATACACAGAATATTAACACAATTTTAAAAAGCAGAATTTGTATGTTTAAATTGCTTTTTTTGTTCTTCAGCATTACGACATGTATATTTCCAGCTATCCATAACTTATCACATTAGATATATATATTAGAACTTAAAGTATGTATATTAGATAAAACACAGGTTACCAGTTACATTTTAATTTTAGATAATGAGTATTTTTTTTGTTGCATACTTTTTTGGGATATAAGTTTTAAGAATTAAAAAAAAATTTTAAAGAGAAATTGCTAACCAAATGAATAAGACTAATCAAATCCAATATCAGTTAAATATTTAAAAACACCATCTTGTGCCTACTTTGGCAACTCATATAGTAAAACTGGAATGAGACAGAGAATATTAGCATGGTCTCTGTGCAAGGATGACATGAAAATACATGAAATCTTCTATTGTTTTTTTTGAAATCTTCTATTTATAATCAAAACAAAGCAAAACAAAACCACCATCTTAAAAATCAATTGACTAAACGAAAAATATAATGAAAAAAAAAAACCACAGTAAAAGATTACTTTTGATTGATATTTCAAAAACAGCATATTTTTGTCTAAATGTCTGGAACTCAAAATGCAGTCCTGAGTTAACAGAATCACCATCACTATGAAGGTTATTAGACATGCTGAAACTTAGTCCCAATACAAACAGGGAAATCAGTATCTACATTGAATACAATTCCCAGATGGACATATAAAAATTTGAGAAACACTCAGGACACCTGGGTGTCTCAGTCAGTTGAACATCCGACTTCGGTCAGGTCATGGTCTCAGTTAGTGAGTTGGAGCCCTCCGTCGGGCTCTGTGCTGACAGCTCAGAGCCTGGATCCTGCTTCAGATACTGTGTCTCTCTCTTTCTCTGTTTTTCCTTGCTTGTGCTCTGTCTCTCTCTCTCTCAAAAGTAAAATAAACATTAAAAAAATTAAAACATTTTTTATTAATATTGATCTAGGTAGTATAGCCAGTTTCAACATAAATTTGAAAAACCGTATTGTCATATATTTTACTTTTCTTAAAGTTTATTTATTTATTTTTAAAGAGACAGAATGAGTGGGAAAGGGGCAGAGAGAGAGGGCAAGAGAGAATCCAATGCAGGCTCTGTCCTTCAGTTCAGAGCCCAGCTTGGGGCTCGATCTCATTAACTGGGAGATCATGACCTGAGCCAAAATCAAGAGTTAGATGTATAACTGGCTAAGCCTTCTGGGCATGCCTTGAAGATTTTAAATAGTAGGAAAACCTTGATTTTCAATTTATTTCTAACACAGAAACATAAAAATAAAGCAAACATTTGAAGAAGAAAATGAAAAAATAAAGATAATGCATAATTATAATTATTTAAAATATTAATCATTAAGAGGTAAAAAGATATAACAACAGGACCATTGAAATGAAGTAGCATAGAGGCACCTGTGTGGCTCAGTCGGTTAAGCATCCGACTTCAGCTCAGGTCATGATCTCATGTTCGTGGGTTCGAGCCCCGCGTCGGGCTCTGTGCTGACAGCTCAGAGCTTGGAGCCTGTTTCAGATTCTGTGTCTCCCTCTCTCTCTGCCCCTCCAATGCTCATGCTCTCCCTCTCTCAGAAATAAATAAAACATAAAAAAAAAAAAAACATTTGAAATGAAGTAGCATAAAATGATGTCAAATCATAATAGGCAGTTATATTTTGAAAATAAAAAGGGGATAAAGTAGCCTATTGAAAAAATATAACATATAATATGTATAACCAAATCATGTATCTTAAATGAAAATAGTGAAAGCTATATGCTGATAAATATGAATTTTTTCAAAATATAAAACTTAAGATTCAATATAAAACATTTAGATAAGCACTTCACAAAGTAGAAATGCTTTCAACCATTAAAAAAATGAACAGGAAATGATTTAACACATATATTTGGTCTTAGGTTCAATGACGAGGAAATCTTAGTTCTCTTTCATCTCTCTTCTTTCTTTCTTTTACTTCTCTTTACTTTCATTATCCTATCCTTTCCTTTTTTACCCTCTCCTTCTTTAATATTTTCCCTTTCCATTCCTTTTAGTAACTTCTACTGAAAAGGAAAATTATAAAAATATCTACTCAAAGTCTATAGAATTAAAAAAATACTTAAAAAGAATTATAGAAACTATTTTAATGTTTAGTTATTTTTTAAACAAAGGGAGAGACAGACAGAGCACAAGTGGGCCACAGAATCCGAAGCAAGCTCCAAGCTTTGAGCTGTCAGCACAAAGCCCAACGTGGGACTCAAACTCACAAACTGTGAGATCACCACCTGAGCCAAAGTTGGACACTTAACAGATTGAGCCACCCAGGTGCCCCTTAAAAAGAATTTTAAAAGATTTTGTGTGACATTATTGATAGGAATGCATACTGGTGCAGCCACTGTGGAAAACACTATGGAAGTTCCTCAAAAGATTTAAAATAGATCTGCCGTATGATCTACTAATCACACTACTATTTATCCAAGAATATGAAAACACAAAATTGAAATGACGTATGCACCCCTATGTTTATCGCAGCTTTATTTACAATAGTCAAAATATGGAAGCAGCCCAAGTGCTAATCTATAGATGAATGGATAAAGATGAATTATATATACATATACATAATAGGATATTATTCAGCCATAAAAAATAATGAAATTTTGCTATTTGCAAAATCATGGATAGATCTAGAGCTTATAATGCTAAGTAAAATACGTCAGTCAGAGATAGACAAATATCATAAATGTCATATAATAAATACCTAATACAAAACTCATATGTGGAATTTAAGAAACAAAACAAATCAACAACAACAACAAAAGAAAACAAACCAAAACACAGACTCTTAAGTATAGAGAATAAACTAGAGAATTACCTGAGGGGAGACAAGTGGGGAGAGGGGCAAATAGGTCAAGAGATTAAGAGTACACTTACCTTAATGAGCACTGAGTAATACATAGAATCATTGAATCAATGCATTATGCACCTGAAACTAATATAACAACACTCTATGTTAACTACCAGAATCGAAATTTTATAAAAGATGAATAAGATTTGGGGATCTAATATATGACATGGTGTTTATAGTTAACAATACCATATTACGTACTTGAAGGTTGTTAAAAGAGTAGATCTCAAATGTTCATATCACAAAAAGGAAATGGTAATTATACAGAGTGATGGAGGTGTTAGCTAAAGCCACAATTGTAATCAGTTTTTAATATGTAAGAGTATCAAATCAATAAAACCATTGTATACCTAAAACTTACACAATGCATCCGTTATATTTTATTACATTGGTAGATTTTTTAAAAGCTAATGTGTGACATTTCAAATGCAGATTAAAAATGTATTGTAACTTTGAACAGGTTAAACAAAAAGATTTAAATTTTTTAAATGTTTTTTTTTTTGAAGGAGAGAGAGACAGAGGATGAGTGGGGAAGGGGCAGAGAGAGAGACTGAGACACAGAATCTGAAGCAGGCTCCAGGCCCTACTCTGTCAGCACAGAGCTTGACAAGGGACCTGAACTCACAAGCCGTGAGATCATGAACTGAGCTGAAGTCAGATTCTTAACTGACTGAGACACCTGGTGCCTCTAAATAAAATAAAATTTTTTTACATGTTTCTTTATTTTGAGATAGAAAGCATGAGTGGAGGTAGGGACAGAGATTGAAAAAGAGAGAATCCCAGGCAGGCTCCATGCTGTCAGCACAATCCTGAAATCAGGGCTTGATCTCACCAACTCATGAGATAATGACTGGAGCCAAAATCAAGAGTCAGTTGCTTGACAGACTGGGAAACCCAGGGACCCCTGGATTTTTTTTTCTAAATGAGAAGACCATGAACTCTTATTGATGAGAAGTGGGAGTAAAATGTGAGAACATATAAAGAAAATGAAAATACAGTTATATATTTTTTGGTTCCCTTATGCCATCAAGAACACCTTGACCTGAGATGAGAAATTAATCACCATTTCTAAATTGTGTCCTTTTTTCAACAGACTGTGAATCACAACCTGGAAACCTATTCAGGCTTAACTCACTGAAACCAAAATGGTGTAAACTTGATTCTATTTAAAAGATCTGAACATCATGATTCCCCTTGCAGTCTTTCCCTTTATTAGGAGCAAAAGATCACAGTGACTAAACCCATTCAGACGAAGAAAAGCAACTCAGAAAGTAGAAGAGTAGAAAAAGAATACCAAGGAAAAATTTAAAAAAAAGGAAAATTCCTTTAAAGAAAAATTGATCTCATAGGGTGTAAGATCCATTGTAGAAAGTAAGACTTGGGCTAAAATGATTTATTTTTGAGAAAGAGAAAGAGAGAGCAAGAGAGGGGCAGAGAGAGAGGGGGAGAGAGAGAATCCCAAGTAGGTTCTGCAGGGTCAGCATGGGGCTCGATCTCACTAACGCGAGATTATGACCTGAGCCAAAATGAAGAGTGAGACATTTAACTGACTGAGCCACCCAGGCACCTCTAGCTAAAATAATTTCTTATTCCTTAGCCATAATCATTCACAGACGCCAGATGAGATGAAACAGTATTTACTTCTACACAGAAACCACCAGGGTCGATTTTTCTAGGCATTACAAATGAGAACACACTTAGATGTTTCCTATGATCTTTTCACCTACTTCAGCCAATGCTAGTATTTAAATATGCCCTCAATATTCTTCCCCAACCCATTTATTCTTCATTCTTGTGAAGCATGTATAAAAGAGAAAGGAAATTCTACTTATTGGAAATGGGTTATAAATCAAAATAGCTTTCACAACCCTAAGGCTCTGTACTGAGCAGACAACTGGATTTTCAGCTTTGAATGAATTAATTGGTTCCTTTACTCAATGGAACATATGAAGTGCAAATCTTATAGACAAAATAAGGCATATCTATGTTCCAATTTTATCTGTAACACAATTTCAGAGGAAATATTAATCTCTCAAGCTCAGTTTTTTAACTGTTGAAAAGGGATAATAATATTTTCAGTTGAATAGAGTTGTTATGAGTACTTAATAAGTATAAGAGTTTATAGTGTGCCTAGGCTATCACAAGCATGGAGTAAATTTTTGTATTTTTAATACCAATATGATCAATTACTTTAATAAATTTAAATTTAATTATTAAAATGCAAAATATTCAGAAAAGTTAAAGAACCTTATCATTTTTTGAATTCCTGTTGTTCAGGAGAAACAATGTTTTTAAAATCTTGGTGTATTTGATTGGAGTTTTATCATTTTTTAATAAAAATCAAATATGATTAGACAAAATTAGAATACATGGTAGAAGAATAATAAAATAAAAACAAAATATGTCACAACAGAGAAATTGGCACCATTTACTTTAGATGAAATTTATTGTAGATAGACAGAGATTGAGATAGAAGTTTCTGCAGTTAAAAAGATATTAGTCAAGTTTAAAATCTAGGTCAGCTAACGTCTGAGCCTTTGAAGAAAGTTTATTCTCAGTATTTCTGATTTCTGAGACGATGTGGTCTTATATTCCCAAGTTGTGATTTTTATTTTATTTCATAATATAATATAGCTATTGATAACATTGATGTCCATTGCTGCCTTTGGTTTATAGCCCATTATTTTCAATTACTTGTGTTGCTTTTATATCTTAATAAAATACTGTCTTTTCATCTTTAGTAAATTATGATTTTCTTCTTATAGCCAACAAGTCTGATACCTAAAATTTAAACACTTTCTGAAACAGTTCATTATAATCATCCATAAATAGTAAGCACCAGGACAAGAGTATGTCTAGTTTATACTATATTTAGTGCTATGGATGTTGCCTTATCAACATTATATATAATAGAGAAAAAAACACATGTATTTTCAAAAATTCTTACATAAAAAATATTCTTGTTTAGTTATGTTTAGGAATTGCTCTCTGAACATTTTTAGAAATTTTAGAATTTCTCCTGCCCTTTTGGCCAAAGTGATAGAGTATAATGGTTTACTATCAAACTGGCTATGCATTTATTAAAGGCACTTTGTACTGAACAAAAACCTATGAGTGATTGGCAAAATTCTCTGGATCTCTAAACTCAATAGATACTCACTCATAGGCTTTTAGTATTTCTTGACAAGTAATAAAGTATTATTTTATATATAATGTAATAAATTACTAATATAGATTAATGATTACAGATTAAATTATCTCTCATTATATTAATATAGTATATTCTTATTATATATGATACTATATAGTAAAAATCTTACATAGATAGATACATAGATATTCTTCCACTTCCAAAATTTCTTGGGTAGGGGGAGAATTACCCAATGTATTTAAAATTTTATCAACTGGAAAGACACTTTTGCTAAAGTGCATATTACTGAAATAATTATTATCATTATCATCATCATAATCAAAAGCAAAGGTACCAAAAGTTAGCATGTAAGTGTCTCTCATGGTCTCAATAATTTTTTCAGGAATACTTCCTAATACAAGCTTTGATTGGCAGTAAACTTGGCAAATCTGCTTATTTTGGTAATACACTGAATGTAGAATTAAAACGAGAGGTGAACAGTTAACTCTTGTGAGCCATTACGAGCTGGCTCCAGCAAAACACTGCCTATAAATAAATGTTTGACTCTAAATCTTATTATATCAAATTACATAAATATAGAATTCATTTTCATGTTCTCGTAAAAGTGATTTGAGTTGACTCTTAATGTCCTTTTAAAACTATGGAAACAAATTTAGATTCTGAAAAGGGGTGGTAGGATTTCCCATACTGTACCTGCTAAGTTGAGGGGTTTTGCATTTTAGGATGCAGGCAAAGTTTGTTTATGTATGGTCCACTGTTAGGTGTCAGCTGTGATATGAACCTTGAATACCTATCAAGTGTGTCTTCCAAAGGCAGTTGGGGGTGAATAGAATCATGAAAGAACCCAAAACCAAAGACAAAATAAGATACAAATGGTCCTGTATTTAATTTACATCATAAGAATGTAACCTTCAGGGGCACCTGGATGGCTCAGTCGGTTGAGTGTCCAACTTCGCCTCAGGTAATGATCCCGTGGTTTGTGAGTTCAAGCCCCATGTCGGGCTCTGTGCTGACATCTAGCTCAGAGCCTGGAGCCTGTTTTGGATTCTGTATCTCCCTCTCTCTCTCTCTGCCCCTCCCATGTTCATGCTCTGTCTCTCAATAATAAATAAAAATGTTAGAACATAATAATAAAAGAATGTAACCTCCAAAATATACTTTTAAAAAAGCAGCAATCCCTTAGAAAAAATTTCTATCTTATACAAATTTTCCTTGATGTCAGCATAGAAGATTCTGTAGTCAATGGTAACTTTCCTTTCCGTTCCTTAGAATACCATCCGCTTTGAGCTGATATTTTTAGAGCAATAGTTATCACAGTATGACATTTAGTCCTCAAATTTCACTGAGATCTTTTCAAATGATCCAGGAAAATTATTTTCTCAATAAGACTAAGATAGTTTGAAAATGCAGATCTTTGTATCGATAGTACAAAAGCAAGAGTGTATAGACACAAATCAAGACAGTGGTGCCCAAATGTACAGAAATTAATTGCTTTTTCCTGCTGCACATACATGGAAAAATATTTGTTTCACTAAGAATATTCTTGAAAATAATTAATTTTAGTAAATTTTTTTCCTTAAATGAGAAAATGGGAGGTATGTATAAAACACTTCTACTGCCAGCCTCAGTATGATGGTTGTATCAAAGACAAGCAACTGTACAACTGTATGAATTGTAAGCTCAACCAACTCTTTGTTATTGTTGTTATTAAACACCATTTTATGATAAAGAATGACTATTGCTATTCAGAATTTGGTTTTAAGGAGATATTTTCTCAAAAATGAAGAAGCCAGACTCGCTAATTCAATGAAAACAACTAGCAGTGTGTGTTGCCAATGATATATTTTTAATATCAAGAGAAACTTTAAATTTTGGAAGAGCTTGATAGCTTCTCAATTCATGAAAAACTTTTTTTCTGATGACCTCATTGGTGACATTAACACATGACTTTTAATTTGCTTTGGTGAAGAGTGTCCACCTTTGGGGAGTTTATGTTACCCAGTAAAATTTTCCAAATGAAATGACTGAAATGTTTTACAAAACAAATTAAAAAATCAGGGGCGCCTGGGTGGCTCAGTCAGTTAAGTATCCTACTTCCTCTCAAGTCATGATTTCACGGTTCGTGGATTTGAGCCCCGCGTTGGGCTCTGTGCTGACAGCTCAGAGCCTGGAGCCTGTTTCGGATTCTGTGTCTCCCTCTCTCCCTGGCTCTCCCTTGTTCGTGATGTCTCTCTCTCTTTCTCTCTCAGAAATAAAAAAAAACATTAGAAAAAAATAAAAAAATCAATTTTAATTCTGAGATGTACCAATAGAACGTAACAGAATATGAGTTTATTGATATGATTTCAGATTCCAAATATCAACTAACATTTAAAAAATTACGATTTATTAAAGTTTAATGTAACATCAAATTACATTATTTGCAACTATCTGATAAGATGATTAAAATATTCCCTTCTCCTTTTCCTAAGTATATGTCTATGTTGAGTTTAAATTTACTTTGTAAACTTGAAGCAAACAAAATATCACAACAGATTGAAAGAAAAAGCTGCTATGTAGATCTAGCTGTCTTAAACTATACATTAAAGAGAAAAGCCAATATGTAATGTTGCTGTTCTCATGAAAATTATATTTTGTTGTGGAAATTGTGTAGTATTTTTCATTAAAATATCATTTTTATTAATGTGAAATACATTTATAATTGTTATAGTTAAATGAAACAATATTTTAAAGTTTTTCAGTCTTAATTTCAAATATGATAAAAATCAATGCATCTAACCTACAAAATCAAAAGCTATTTGTGATTTTTAAAAATGTTTATATGTTTTTGAAAGAGAGAGCATGAGATTGGCAGAGAAAGGGGGACAGATTTTCTGAAGCAGGTTCTGCACTGACAGCAGAGAGCCAGGCGTGGGCTCGAGCACTCTTAAGCCATGAGATGATGACCTGAATTGAAGTCACCAGCTCAATCTGTTGGGACATCCAGGCACACTGAAGCTGTTTGTGATTCTGACTGAGTTTTAGAAGTGAATCTAAAACCAAAAGTTTGAGAACCACTGTCTCAAACTGTCCCCAAACTGTCAATTTAACATTGAATAGTTTATCATGGCTGGCTAAGGGATAGTTCCATGTGCTAGCCCCTTTTTTTCATTATTGGCCCCTTCTCTTTATATGCAGATCAGATACATTTTCTAAAATTAGTCAACTTTCAATGAAATTGTTAGTCTGTTCTTGCCCAGTGTGATGACATACTTGCAATCCAAATTCCCCTGCCATTTGCAGATGTTGGAATTTGATCAGTACCCATTTCTATAGTTTTAATATCTGAAATATCTATATCTATATATAGCCAGAGAAAAAGACCCTATATTGTACATATGCTAGGCACAAAGAGAGCATAAACTCAACAAATTTGTTTTGATTGATTTAAGATTGGTTTATTGTCATAAAGTGGACTATTTAAAAAATCACAAATTCTGTCACTCCTTCCAAAGTCATTGTTGTAAATATACCCATGTATTCATTTTAAGACTTTAGTTTTTCTTCATGCATGATGGAATAAGTTGAGGCTCATAATGTGCTAATGATCAATGTAATAAATTGAAAACCAGATTTCTACAACTTGCAGAAAGAAATAATAAATGAAATATTAGGACATTCTAGACACACTGTCAAGAAACAATTTTATATATTGAATTTATTTGTTGGTTTTCACTGAGAGTAAATCTGTAGGAAAGATTAGAATCTTTCTTTTTAACACAAGGAAGCTTATTTATTGGGACTGTGAAGCAATAGCTTTTACTGAATTGACTAGTCTCCAGAACAAGACATAAAATACATGAGAGTCTGGTTGGAGGAGGGGTAAAACAGGTGGTGGGGATTAAGGAGGACATTTTCTGTGATGAGCACAGGGTGATGTATGGAAGTGTTGAATCACTACACAGTACACCTGAAACTATTCAACACTGTATATTAACTACCCAGAATTACAATAAAAACCTTTAATTTTTTTTAAAAACGTGAGGGTGAAATATCTTGATTATTTATTTTGGTTAAAATGATTTTTAAAAGCTGATGCACAGAAGTTGATTAGAGTTCAATGATTTTATTAATATCATGTAATTTCTAGTAGATTATCCTTCTTACCCGAAGTGATACTAAAGTAGGATAAGATTTAATCCAAAAAATATTTATTTTGTATGTCCCGATTAGTGGAGTATGTGCTGGGACTTAAAATGAAATTAACATTTTAGAGAGAAAGTATCCATAATAGTAACATATAAGGATATCTGAGTATATTTTTAATTTTTGCAATTATGGGCACAAATAAACTACAAAATTTCAAAATCACTTTTTCTATTTGTGCAACAGACATCCTAAGAATTTTGCAGAAAACATCAGTCTTAGGCTACGATGTGATTGTTTTTGTGACTCATTTGTCTATGCTTGTAAATGTTATTATTAATGTTGAAAATAAAACTCCAAATGCAGTTTAGAAACCAAACCTACGTGACTCAATCTGTCATTTATTTCCTGTCAATGTAACTTCCTTGCATATTATAATTGCCACTCTCTCCGCCAAGTAGCGGGGACACAATAGTAGTTATATAAGTAAATCTATAAAAAATAATTTCTATCTGATAAAGGATTGAATAATGTTAAAGTTCAATAACTTATTTTGTTAACTATTTTTGATCAGATTACTTAGTATTTTTTAAAGCAGAATTCTTCCAATGAGAAAATTCCTAGAAAACACAACTTTAACCAGTCTTTTTTTAAAAACTGTTTTTATTTTTGAGAGAGAGAGCATAAGCAAAAGATGAATGGCAGAGCTGTCAGGGGATCTGAAAGGGGATCCGAAGCGGGCTCCACACTGACGACAAAGAACCTGACACAGGTCTCCAACTCATGAACGGCGAGATCATGGCTTGAGCTGAAGTCCGACGTGCAATCAGCTGAGCCACCCAGGCACCCAAAAATCCGTCTTTTATGCAAACATTCAATAAATATTTCTCAATTCAAGAACAAGGGCAAAGAATTGGCAAAAAGATAAGTAAGAAATTATTTCCCACAGAGTTTAAGATCTAATAAACTCAATTTTCTAAATTTTTCAGTAGTTTAAAACCATATTGGATTGATTCAGTTGCATCAAAAGTGAATTCTTCAAAAATACTTTAAAAATTAGTACCTTTTAAATAGATTTTAGCAAAGTGCTTCTGATTAATGGAAAAAAATTCTTCTAACACTGGATAGGTTTAGGTCAATAACTATTTTTCTTTTTATTTATTTTTAATGTTTCCAAAATAACAAAATATTTACCTAGAAAATACCTTATATTTTTCTGTTCACTGAATTTGGCGAATAAAGAAAGAGGGTAAATCCTCTTTGATTTTATATCCCCCTCATTTTCTTTCTGCCATAAACAAGAAATTATGAATAAATAATCAAGTTCCAGAAAGAATTCTACTCTGTTCCAGTATTCATAACTCTTTAAATTTTTACCATTTTACCCAATTTTTAAATCATATTTTCTTTTGCCTTGGGTAAAATATACAGGGAGTCAAATACTGTGCTTATTCAGTTAATAAAGAATCATTTATTTTAAACTAGCACAAAGCAAAATAAAATGAATTTCCATGAACCTTGAAACAATTTGAAATGATAAAAGGATCACACACTGGAAAAGTAAATTCTTAGCATAAAGACTTACATGAAATTCAATCTAGCCATTCTGCATTTATTTCTGTTGGAGAAATAATTCAAATTCCATCCACATGAGGACTCATTTCATGTGTCCAAATTCATTTACTCACCGATTATTGGACATTTGCAATGTGGCCCAAAGACTGTGAATTATTAATCCTGAAAATGTTAATGTGAATCAAATATACTAGTTGCTTGTATCCTGATGGAGAAAAGTAAACATGCATTCATCAAAATGTATTGGTAAATTATGAAAAGATTTAAGACATAAAAGACAGAATTCTAGCTCTTTAACAGTTTATTAATTGGTAATGAGAGACTTAAATGTGTACAATTATAATATAGTGTACTAAGCTACTGCAAACAGAAGAAAAGGGCCTAACTTCCATATATTACTTAGGTTTTTAGGGAAGACTTCCACAGCATTAGAATTTACTTTCTAAATAGAAAGAGGCAATAGTGTGAATACAAAGTATTATAATGAATGAGAGAAAAGATTATACGCCTTACAAAAGGTGTAAATGCCCAGCATTTTTGGATTAGAGTAACCTTAGTCAGACTGCATGGGTGTGAATCCTCCCACATAGCTTATTATTCTGTGTGACCTTTAGCAATTAGCCATACTATGAATAGGATAAAGAAAAAATAGCCTCAACCTCAAAAGATTATTTTAGAGACAAAGTAAAGAAATATGTACTAATTAAAACTGCGGAGCTCTTAGCAATGACTCAATAAAGGGTATCTATCATTATTGCAATAATTTACATGGGATATCAATTTCAAGTAGGGAAGAAGTAGGTTTATCAAACATAAGAAAGCTCAGACATATAGCACCCAAATCTTGGTTTCTAAAACTATTCTCCAATAAAATGAACCCTAGAATGGGACAGAAATGTACAAGATGAGCCTAGGGCATTTGTATTAACAGGTAATATGATGGTGTGCAAAAAGAAAGAAACAAACAAAAACCAAATGAAAAAAAAATCCCACAAACACCACAATGATGCAGGTGTAGCAAAGAGACAGAAGCCAACTGAAAGAATTGCCAGTAGTTAAAATGGAGACAATTGGAGCAACAAAATAATGATTCAATTATGATTATTTGATTATTCAATCAAATAATGATTCAATAACCCAGAGAATGAAATCATTATCCATGAATCTATACTTACATAAATAAATGAATGGGTAGATAATGGGAGAAAAGAAATGACGTTCTCTTTTCTACAATATATGTAGATATTTTGCCCTCAAAAGGTAGAGCATGAACCCCATTTATTTATGTATGGGCTTTAAATTGTGATTTCTTTATAAAAAATAGAATATGAAAAAAATGGGGGCAAATAACTTTCAAGTGGTTAAACCTGATGAACACTACTCAGGGGAACATAAATAGCATTAAGTCATCTTGATAATATGTGCTGTTTATGTAAGTAGATGAAAATGGCACTTTACTGTGGCCTTCTTCCCAGGAACACACACCTGAATCCAACCATGAGAAAAGCATCAGACAGACCCTTGTAGTGGGAGTTTCATAATGCTAAACAAACGTGCTAAGTTGAGATGTGAACCTGCCACCAAACTACTTTCCAAAAAATACTCCTTAGTTGACTCTAATCACATAGCCATTTCTCTTCTGGTAAAATGTGAAAGAAGCCCTGATAAGCAATATTCATCGTCTGACTTAAAAAAAATCTTTGGTCTTCAAAAATGTTCTTTTTAAGATACTTTTCTGCCCTGGAGTCATTTGTGACTCAATTAGAATGAGTTATGTTTTGGGTAGCAGACTGGGAATAGTAACACATACATTAAAAAGAAAAAGTCAGTAGAGAATGAAAAGCATTGAAAATGGGGCACCCAGTTTATTTTTTTTTTTATTTTTTGATGTTTTCTTTTTAATTTACTTTTGAGAAAGAGTGAAATAGAATGGGGGAGGGAGGGAGCGGGGTAGAGAGGGAGACAGAGGATCTGAAAATAGGCTCTGCACTGACAGCAAAGATTCTGACCTGGGGCTCAAACTCATGAAACTGTGAGATTATGACCTGAACTGAAGACAAATACTCAACCACTGAGCTCTCCAGGTTTCCCAGAAAATGGGAACCCAGTTAAAAAACAAAACAAAATTAAAAAAAAAAAACAATCAAGAAAAGTTGACAACAATGTGGACAAATGGAAGAAGGGTAACATGCTATGAATGGTCTCTATAGTTCCAATCACCTCAG
Source organism: Crocuta crocuta (assembly GCF_008692635.1). Taxonomy (NCBI): domain Eukaryota; kingdom Metazoa; phylum Chordata; class Mammalia; order Carnivora; family Hyaenidae; genus Crocuta; species Crocuta crocuta. The sequence continues at coordinate 9,721,141 of NW_027532406.1, forward strand.
CTCAGTGTGTGTGTGTGTGTGTGTGTGTGTGTGTGTGTGTGTGTGCTTTGTTTTGTTTTGTTTTGTTTGCCATAAACTAACAAGGGGAGATGTGCCTTTAGTATTTTAAAATACCTAAGGTTGAATTTTAAAAGCCCAAAGTGAGATGCTTTTATAACTGAGTCACATGACATATTTCTGTGGCATTCGTTACAATGTGAATACTATTCAAAACTTAAAGGTGACTGTTTTTAATCAATATATTTTTGAACTGAAGTACTAGAATTCCATAACAACAGAAAAGTATATACTGTTTTGTACTCCTTGAACCCTAAGCTTGTGTCTGTAGATTTTCAATTAATAGTACCTCCATGCGCGATACCTGATACGCAAGCTGTATAGCATATCTTAAGGCTTTTGTGAATTTGAAAAGTATTGATACAATGGGCTTTTGAAAATCTGTTGACTGCCTGCTTATAACCATTTCCAAGAGAGAAACATTTCTCAAAGTATTCTCAATAAGCAAAGATGAGGTGATGTTAATCCAAAAACAGGAATTATGTGAAATGTTCTGTCCTCTATCCCTCTCTTTCAACTGACAAATCTCCTTAATTTAAGAAAGGTGGGGAAAGCACTACCAGCTTCTCTAATTTTTATCATACACTTTTCATAAATTTATTGGACATAATATCCAATTTATTTTGCAAGTAATAATGTCCACTGGAACTATGGCCCACATTGTGTACTTTGACTGATGCTGTTCTAGCACAAATACTAGTTTTATTATGAAATAATAATTTTAAAAAGAGTTTGAAGCCACTGACCTTGGGCCAGTAATGCCTTTACTAAATTGTAATATGGGCAAATCCCTTAAGGCTTCTATGTGATTCTTAATTTGTCTTAATACTCTTATCCAGGTGATTCTTAATTTATCTTAATACTCTAAAGATAAATGATTTTATCTTTTTTTCAAAACTATAAACTCATTATAAAGAATGAGTTTCATTCTTTCATCCTTATTTTTTTTAATCAAGGATTTTAAGATTGGAATTGCCTACTTCTACTTTAGAAATATGGAACTAACAATAATAAGCAAGACCTAACATATTATTTTCATTATATAAAAAATATATATCTTAACACCAAATTCTTGTAAGAATGCAAATTTAAGAACAAGAAACAAAATTATATTGAACAAATATATTCATTGCAATATTATTCTATTTGTCTGCAACTAATTTCATAAAACACTGATGCCACGGGCACCTGGAAGGCTCAGTTGGTTAAGCTGACTTCAGCTCAGATCATGATCTCATGGTTTGTAAATTCAAGCCACGCATCGGGCTCTGTGCTAATAGCTCAGATCCTGGACCCTGCTTCAGATTCTGTGTCTTCCACTCCCTCTGCCCCTCCCATGCTTGTGCTGTCTCTCAATAATAAAAAAACATTAAAATAAAAAAAAAAGAAAGACTGATGCCAAGCCAGTTATTTCAGCTTTTTACTTTAACTTAGTTTAGCTAAGAATTAACTATAATGCTTTATATATTAACCAGTTATTCATTTTGGACCCTATTAGAACAGTGTGCCATTAACAGTAAACACTTCAGATATTGTAGTACTAATCATAACCTGAGCAAGTTTTCTCCTCTTCCTCTTCCCAACCCTCCTCCTCCTCCTCCTTTTCCCCCTCCTCTTTCCTTTTCCTATTCTTTTTCCCATATCATTTTGCCTTCCCCTTCTCCTCCTTCTGTTTCTCCTCCTCTTCCTCTTTCTTCCCCTGCTTCTCGGTCTCTGTCTCTGTTAGGACAATTCACTGAGCTTTAGTTAGACAGAGGAAACTTGGTGCTAATTCCCCCTCATAGTTATGGTCTTATGACTAAATTGGGGAAATGATACCTTGTGAAAAAGTCACACATGCAATTTACAGGTTACCTCTTTAAAAATGAAGCCTCTTGGGGTGTCCTGGTGGCTCAGTTGGTTAAGCATCTAACTTTTTTGGTTCAGGTCATGATCTCACCGTTCATGGGTCCGGCCCTGCATTGGGATCTGTGCTGACAGCTCTAAGCATGGAGCCTGCTTCAGATTCTGTGTCTACCTCTCTGTCTCTGCCCCTCCCCAGCTTGCTCTCTCTCTCTTTTGCTCTCTCTCACAACAACAACAACAAAAACAACATTAAAAAAATTTTTTTTTTTAATTAAGCTTCTTGGCTTAGACATGCTCTTCTATCTCATGGGCAGGAATGTGTGTATGGCAGTGTGCCAGCTTCAACCACTGTGTCAAGGACAACTCTCTATGAAACAGCACGGTAACACAATAAAAGAAAAAGAAATGTAGGTCATTCAAGGACCTACAGGAAAGAACTGGAGTTTTACTACTAAAGACATGTAATTGTGCACATGTGAGTCTATAGAAAGCTTTTCATGGACAAATATTTGATGATCTTCTTGAGCAAACTGCTTAATTTGGTATTTCTGGGTAACTCTTCCTGAGGGGAACAAAACACCAGTCTTTTCTAACTGAGCCTTTTTCTGATGGAGCACTTGGGAAATACGGGTTAAAAAAAAACCTAGATTACAAGATGACCTTTATTTTTGGTTGAACTTGACAAAAGAATATGACTTCTAAAACCTCTCCCTCAGATAGTTACATAACTTGTGGGGCTCTCTGCAACATGAAAATGCAGGATCTCTTGTTTAAAAAGAAATTAAGAGGGGCACCTAGGCCCAGTCAGTTAAGTGTCCAACTTTTGATTTTGGCTCAGGTCAAGATTTCATGGTTCATGAGTTGGAGCCCTGCATCAGGCTTTATGCTGCCAGCATGGAGCCTTCTTGGGATTCTCTCTCTCTCTCTCTCTCTCTCTCTCTCTCTGCCTCTTCTTTGCTTTCTCTCTGGCTCAAAATGAATAAACATTAAAAAATAAAAGTAAAAAAAATTAATGATTTTAAGATGGTGACAGCAGAACATCAAGGCCTCTAATCCCAGGGCCCTGTGTGACTGCATAGGTCACCCACACATGAAACTGGCCCTGTCTTCCCAACTGTTACATACAAATTGTGGAATCCACTAGTCAGGAGATTGTATTTATAATGCCATCACAAAGAGATTCCTGACTTTCTTCTCGTTTGTAAAATATATAGTGCCTTTGAGCCCAAAAGAGTTTGAAAGGTACCTAGCCCTGGTCTGTGTCCTGAGCAATGTTTGTATAATTGGTGAGAGCTAAGAGGAGAGTTTCTTCTATGAGCTGAAAAGCAAATCATTAAGACAGTACCAGGAAGGTCTTAAGCCACACACTCATACTGACATTTTTCCCGTTCTGACCAAGCAAAGTACTCCCCTGGGCAGACATGCGTGATGGGATGGGCTATAGCAATTATATTCTCAATATTTCAAAATGAAACAAAAACATTCTATTCTGTGGGCTGGACAGTGTACACTGTAGGGTTAGAAGCATTTTTCTTCTCTAGAAAGTTTTGTTCACTTACCACATTGAGTTTACCAAGCATTGGTCAATTGGTAATAGAATTCTTCCTTGCCAAGCGTGGGACACAGGGGCGATTCCTGGTCAACACCAGAGGTGGTGGAGTTAAAGTCTTAGTATAGGAGTTAGAGAATGGAATTCATTCATCCCTTCTTTTTCTTCAAATTTTTAGTCAACTGAGTAATTTGAATAAAAAATTGATAGGAATCAAAACATATATTTCTTTTGCATATTTCTAATAGAGCTTCATTGAATAACTTGGTTTGGACTGAAGGCCAAAATCAAGTTTAATACTGTTATCCTTCCAAATTAACCTTTGGACTTGCACATGGGAAAATCTGGTTCTTCATAGTGGATACTTTTTCAATCAGCCACAATGAAGATCTTATCTTATCTCAGACTCTGTGTCCCCAAAATGGTCAAAGAAACAAAAAGATTTGTGATTTTAACAAAGAGAAATATGGACAGGCTGGCTGAAACCATGCTTTTTTTTTTTAATTGAAAAAAGGCAATAAACAATGAATGGAAGAGTGGAAGCTTTTTTTTATTCATAAGGCTGAAATTACAATATTTTATGGAATGGTAGGAATTGGGGGAGAAGGAAAAACAGTGACTGTTGACTACAAAATTGCTGTATCATTCAGATGTAGCAACTTGGCCAAATATCCGTGTCCTATGGAAAACGGGAGCTCTTGAGTATTTTTTTCTTTTCCTTTCGTTTTCCTGTCTGCCATTGCACCATGAAAGTAGCAGCTATAACTAATATCTAAATAATTGAAGCATTATTTTAAAAAATAGACTGGAGGGGTGCCTGAGTGGCTCAGTTGGTTAAGCGTCCAACTTCGCGCAGGTTATGATCTCGCGGTTCATGGGTTTATGCCCCGCGTGGGCTCTGTGCTGACAGCTCAGAGCCTGGGACCTGTTTCAGATTCTGTGTCTCCCTCTCTCTCTGACCCTCCCGTGCTCATGCTGTCTTTCTCTCAGAAATTAATAAAACATTAAAAAAAAAAACAGGCTAGAAGCCAGACTTTACTTATATCTATTCTAGAGCAATTAAATGAAATGACTTGATTTAATCAATATTTTCTTAAGATTTGTAACACACTCAGTTGTGGATTTTTGTCACATCAGTTAGTTTTTTTTAAATCATCAAATGCAAATTGTCAAATAATAAAACTATCGTACATTTTGAAGAATTATTTTGGAAAATAATTGATATAAGATTTTTTCCCTTAAGAATTGCCTTACAAAGGGGAATAAAGAAAACAAGGAAAATCTAGATTTTCTACATGCCAGGTATTTGAGCTTAGAAACCATTTAGAAAATGACTTTAGTCAGAGAAAGAATTGGTATAATGAATTAGTACATTAACACTAAGAGCAGTAGGCTTCTGATTAAACTGTTATTTCTCTTGTCATTTAAAAAACTTACCATTTACAAACTTGCTTAGGGCTTCATTTTTGAGGCAAATGAAAACAGGATTTAACTCCATGGCTTCTTCTGACATTAATGGAATCCATTCATCTACCTGGTCATGCTCTGCTTGGAAATTTACACTTTAAGGCTAATATTTACAACTCTAAGTATGAGCTGTGAGATTGCCTTTAGGGAAAAAGAAGCAAATGTAAACTGAATTCACTCACTCTTTGATTCTTATTAAAATAATTTTCATGAAAAACTGATGTATTAGTTTCTTATTCATAGCATACATTTCCAGAATATAGTTTCTTTTATTCACACTTTATTTAAAATTTTTTTTAATGTTTGTTTATTTTTGAGAGAGAGACAGAGCAGGGGAGGGGAGGAGAGAGAAGGACACAGAATCTGACAAACATTTACAAACAAAAATTTATATCTGTGAAATAATGCATGAGAAACCATTGAAATTATGTTCTTTAAAATATTTTGATTGAGGGGCGCCTGGGTGGCTTAGTCGGTTAAGCGTCCGACTTTCGCTTAGGTCATGATCTCGCGGTTCGTGGGTTCAGGCCCCGCGTCGGGCTCTGTGCTGACTGCCAGCTCAGAGCCTGGAGCCTGTTTCAGTCTGTGACTCCCTCTCTCTCTGACCCTCCCCTGCTCACGCTGTCTCTCTCTCTCCTAGAAATAAATAAAACATTAAAAAATAATAATAATAAAAATTAAAAAAAATAAAATATTTTGATTGAGTTGGGGGGAAAGCAGCCATGTAGATCATTATTATTAGTTGAATATGTTAAACGGTCATACCCATCTATTGCCATGTCTTTTGTAGTTAATTTTTAATGAAATACCCAATTGATATCGAACACAGCCACATGATTTTCTTTGGCCAATAGTTTATGAGTGTATATGATATAATCAACAATCAAGTATAAGCATTAAGAGCCATCATGTTTCTGTCATCTGCTCTGTATTAGTCCTATACTACAAGATCAGTATGCTCAATATCAAGGCTTCTCAATTTGCAAATCTGATCTACATTCAATTCATTGAATCTGACATATTATATGGGTAGAAAAAAAACCCTGCTACTTAGTAGGACACTGAAAACATGAGGCTATTTGTTACTGAAGCATGACACAAGAAAGATTTACTGGTTTATCATCATTTTCAGATGATGAAATTATAGAAACTAAAGAAGTAGGAAGTCAAGTCATTAACAGCATTAGTAATAATTGCCACTTACTGTCTACCTTATTTGTTTATCCTGGGATTTTCATGTGATCAGATAGAGGACTCTTATATTGCTAAATACTCAGTATTCCATGTGCTGACTAAAAAATCACATTTTTCCTACTAGTATTTTGAAGGGTCTCTAACTTACAAAATGTGTTTCACTTGGCTTTAAAATGGTGCCTTAGGTTGGTAGTTATCTTTATCTACAACTGTTCTTCCAGAAAGGAAATGTATTTGGTAACAATATTAAAAATGTCAACATTTGTCATGATGGAAAACTATTCCTTAAAAGGATTGTTCTGATTCTTATTTGTACTTAAATTTCCAAAAACAATGGTTATAAATTCTCATTTTATAACAAAATAGGCCTTAGATAATCCATCTTTTCTTATGCAATTTATAAATGAGGAAATAGGAGTTAAATGACTTGCTAAATATCAAGAGTTAGCTAGGACCACACAGAATATTTAAGTGCAATGCATAGACCAAGTCTTTCAATAACTATCCAACCATGTCTATTTGCATTTTTTAAGTTTATTTATTTATTTTGAAAGAGAGAGCACATGTGTGTGTGAGCTAGCAGGGGAGAGACAGAGAGTGGTGAGTCTCAGGCAGACTCTGCACCATCAGCCTGATGTGGAGCTCAAACTCATGGATGGGAAATCATGACTTGAGCTGAATACTGACATCTAACTAACTGAGTCACTCATGTGTCCCTATGTTCAGTTCTTTAATGCTATTAGTATAATTTTAATTTTTTAAGTTTATAGATTTATATATGTAATGACTTATTATAAGAATTTCCATATTTATATATGTACTGAATTATTTATTGTAAGAATTCTTAACATGAGATTTTCCATCCTAATAGACCTTTAGGTGTGTAATGTAAGATTGCTATCTATAGGGAGAATGTGTGCAACAAATCTCATTTGTGTAACTGAAATTTTATTTATTTTTATTTATTTCTAGGAGAGAGAGAGAGACAGCGTGAGCAGGGGAGGGTCAGAGAGAGAGGGAGACACAGACTCTGAAACAGGCTCCAGGCTCTGAGCTGGCAGTCAGCACAGAGCCTGACGCGGGGCTCGAACCCACAAACCGAGAGATCATGACCTAAGCGAAAGTCGGACGCTTAAACGACTAAGCCACCCAGGCGCCCCTAACTGAAATTTTATTTACATTGTTTAGCAACTCTCCAATTTCTCCTATCCTCAGTCCCTGGAAACCAGCATTCTATTATTTATTTCTAGGAGTTTGACTATCTTATATAACTTATCTAAGTGAAATAATGAAATACTTGTCCTTCTATGGCTGGCTTATTTTACTTAGAATAATGCCCTTAACATTTATTCAGGTTGTTTTATACTTGACCAATGTCATAGAACTTCTGGGGTTTTATAGTTTCAAATCTTTCATTTTTTGTTTAAGTCTACTTTGACTGATTTCTGTGTATGGTTTAATAAATGGGTCCAATGTTATTCTTTTGCATATGGACATACAGTTTTTCCCCACATCATGTATTGAGAAGATTATCCCTTTCCTATTTTGTATTCTTGATATTCTTGTTTACTATATATGCATGGATTTATTTCTAGGTTGTTCATTCTGTTCCTTTGTTCAGTATGTATGTTTTTATAATAGTTCCATTCTGATTGGATTACTAAATTGGAAATAAGGAAGTGCGATCCCTCTGGCTTAGCTTTTTTTCCCCAGGATTGCTTTAGTTATTCAAGGTCTTTTGTAATTCCATACAAATTTTAGAATTTTTTTTCTACTTCTGTAAAAAATGCTATAATGCCATTGGGATTTAGATAGGGATTTTCTTAAATTGTAGATCACTTTGGGTAGTATGAACATTTTAATAATATTAATTCTTCCAATACATGAACACGGGGTACCTTTTCATTTGTGTAACTGAAATTTTATTTGTGTCTTTTCATTTATTTGTGTCTTCCAAATTTTATAGTTTTCAGTGTACTTAAGTCTTTGGAGTTCTTAACTCTTTGCATAGTCTTTTCTTTGTAATGCAATTATATATGGAATTGATTTCTTAATTATTTTGGTGGTAGAGGAAATAATTTTATTGACTATAAGGGAAGCGAAACCAATACCCTTGAAATAAATATGAAGTAATGAAGAAGAAAAGATGGAGGAGCATGAAATAGACAGACAGGAAAAGACTGAGAGAAAGGGAGATGGGATAATACCCAGGCAAACCTCATTTGTTTTAACACCTCACATATGGGTGAATTATCTTAGTAATAACCATAACAATTACCTACAGAGAACTTACTATGTGTCAAATACTGTTATAATGATTTTAAAATCTCTATTAACTCATCCAACTATGATGCCAGATAGGACATTATTATCACAATCTTATTAATGACTGAAGTGAGGAGAAATTTAAATAAATTTAATAAATGTTAAATTCTTACACATTTAATAAATATTAGAAGGAATTATCAAAATTGAATTTGTCTAAGACTTCATAGGTCTTAACAGTGAGATTACTGCGCTATGTTCTTTCCTCATAAATGTCTGGAGGCAAAGTCCTTCAAATAATACTCTTTGGAAGCACATCTAAGCCATCATGGTACTAAGAAGTTTTCTCTGCCTCTCTGTCCCTCTGTCTCTTATTTTCTCTTGTACTTAATTTAAGGTGAATTATCAATACATTTCTACTCAAATTAACATATTCTTTTTTAAAAAAATTCCCATTATCCAACATTCAGACTCTGTCAAGAGGGCAAACAGAGAGAAGAGTTTAATAAATGAATTGCAGTTATGCACTTATTTTCAATCCATGGCTGATTTTAAAGTACAGTAAAACATTGGATTGCAAGTAACTTGTTCTGGGAGTGTTCCACAAGAGGAGCAAACAATTCTAATAAATTTTAACTTGATAAATGAGTGATATCTTGTTAATACCTGTAGTATGTGACACCTAATGTCACATGACCCCACTTGAGCCAATGGTTCTTGAAATTTGCTCTGATATACAAGTGCTTTAAATTACAAGCATGTTTCTGGAATGAACTATGCTAGCAAATCAAAGTTTTATCATTTATTTTTTACAAACTTTAATTGAATAACTACACAGGATTCTTTTGGATTATGGATACTTTTCAGTGAGTTGGTGTGTGAAAACTGTATGAGTACCACAAGTTTATATATATTAAGTCAGCCTCACTGCATATGGCAGGAAGCCATCATAAACACACGCAGGCAGTTTGACACATAGACCACAGAAACTGCGCAAAGAAAACTATGAATAACTCTACTGTTCATAAACACTGTCTGAGACATGCATCTCCATGACATTTTCTTGAACAAAGAAAAGTCCCTTAGAGACATGAGCTTTTATAAATCCATTAAAATGGTATCTTTCAAACTGCTGCTGCCTCCATTTTCCAAATACTTACTCAGTATTCCTGGAGGCTTGTGGTATAATTTTATCTGACTTCTAGGTGTCTGAAATGATTTCTGATATTTTCAAATGCAAGTTTAGGCTTCAACTTTTATTTTATAATTTAAAAGTAAACTTCATGATATTATTTCCTTTAAAGAGCTTATTCCTTTGTCCAAATGGCTCCTGAATAACTATGCATCATCTAGCACATTATCTGGATGCATTATGATTACATCTCTGAAGGTTGGCATATGTTCACCTCTGTCGACTTCGTGCCTTTTGAACAAATGTCTCTGATTAGTATAGATAGATACGCTAATCACAGACTACATGGCAGAGGTGAAAGGAAAACGTAAATTTTCTCACAATGTACCTACAACGTATTACATTATCTCTTATTGTTCTCTTAAATTTTACTAACTCACTGAATGTCATTTTATCAGCAGAAAATATAAGTCCACAAACTTTAACTTTGGTAATAGTGCTGAGACACGGTTTCACTCAGACTATTTTACAGAGTGTGACACATTTACAACTGATGTGTTTCTCTAAAAAAAAAAATCCGCCTTCTGTCACAGTTAAAAATGAACAACTGGATCAAAATTGTGTGTTAATTTTCCACACTCATGTAAAGAAAAAAATTATTATAAAACTAAAGATGTAAAATGGATGACTAACACTTGTTAGAGCCTAGGAATGGATATTCAGTCTTTAATGGGTTCTAATGTACTTCTTTCTTAGAAAATCACTAAAATTACAATGCAGAAAGATGTCATCAACTGAAATACTTACCTAAATGCCAGCAAAGGGTTGGTGCATATCCATTTATTTTATAGCTTTGTGATTTTTAAAACCAACATAAGACTTTGCAAATTCCTATATTCTTTGTAACAGGTGCTTACCTCAGTTTAGACATGTCTGTGATTCTCTGCAATGGTAGTGCTGTATTGTATCTAATATGAATATCCAAATATATTTGTTGCACCATAACCTTAGTAGCACTATTAAGGTATAATTTATATGCCACAAAATTTTCCCAACTTAAAAATATAATTGATAAACTTTCAGGTTTGGGACACTTTAGGAGACATGTTCTGCTGGCTATTTTTTTCTGTGCATTTAGCATACTTTCCTGTTTCTTTGGATATCTTATAATTATTTTTAAAAACTTGGACATTTTTGATAAATTGTTTTAACAACTTTAGTATCAAATCCCTTTCCCTAAGATTTATTCTTAAATAAATCTTCCCTTAATATTTATCACTGTTGTTATTTTTCTTGTTGCTTCTATTTGTTTAGCCACTCTTCTGAATGATTTCTGTAAATTCTATATTTTCTGTAATGTGCAGCCACTGAGACTCTTCTAGCTTTTTAAAAAATATTTATGGTGGTTTTTTTTTTGTTTGTTTGTTTTGTTTTGTTTTATGTTGTATTGTTTTTGTTCTGTTTAAGACTGGATTTATAGGGTTAACTTTGGAATACTGCAATTTGGTCAGCTATTAATTGGTCAGATACTTTCCTTAAAACCCTTGCCTTTTATCTTTTGTCAAATACATCTCCATGCGAAGGCATACCTTTAAACTTCAGGAAGTTTTGGGGCGTCTGGATGGCTCAGTCCGTTAAGTATCCAACTTCAGCTCAGGTCATGATCTTACGGTTAGTGGGTTCCAGTCCTTCATCGGGTTCTGTGCTGGTAGCTCAGAGCCTGGAGCTTGTTTCAGATTCTGTGTCTTCCTCTCTCTATGCTCCTCCCCTGTTCATGCTCTGTCTCAAAAATAAAAACTATAAAAAATAAAGTTCTGGAAGTTTATAAGACAGCCTTAGTTTTCACTTCCTGATTGGGTATGGTCTCACGATCAGCCAGAGGTGAATGACTGACCTTTTCCTATCCCAGTTCTATCTTAGAAATGTACATAATTTCCACATAGTTGTAGCTTTCTAGATCTCAAAGAAAATGTTGTAGCTTTTTAAGCATCCTGTGATCATCTAGTTCATTAAATTCTCTTTTAATGTTTTTGGTAACGGAGTGCCAGACTCTCAGTTACTGCAACTGAAATCACTGCCTTAGAGAATAATGATGTTTCAGGGTGACTGTTATAGTTGTTAGTAATGATCTGGTGGTAGGCTTTTATTTCCCTCTCCTACTGAGATGAACTCAAAATTGTGCCAAATAGACACACGGCTTAGAAATGGATTCCAGGGAAAATATTTATTGTTATTTGGGAGTGGGTCTTATAATTGAGCTTCAAAAAACATTAGATCACCATTGGCTGTGATACTACTAGTTTTTCAGAGCTACTGTACCACAGAGATGGGGTAGCAGGGGAATTTGAAAGGGAATGGGAATAGCCAAGATGAAATGCTAGAAACAATGCTTTCTTACAGAGATTGTATAGGTTTTCTTGAAAGATGATTTTTCAGTTCATTATATTTCATTCGTTAATTTTCAGAGTCCATAAATAGTTAATTTTAGTCATTGCCAGTATTTTCTCAGAGAATGGTCCACTAAGGTCTTTAAGCTAATCCTCTGGAAGTCAAGCTTCTCTGCTGTACATTTTAAGGTTTCTGCTCACTCTTGGTGGGAAATTAGTGATTTGCTGTGGTTTGGAGGGAAGGAAATGAACTTCTAGGCTGTGTTTTTACTTCACCCACAATCTGTATAACCTTTTACTGGTGTTAGAAAGGAAGAAAACAATAATAAATACTATTTAAACATAGTATTTAAACAACTAAACAAATTTCACTGTGGCTTTGATAGTTCTTCATTAAACAAAGCCTCAGGGTTGTTAAAAGTTAAATTATGAGAGATTAGAAATATTTTATTTTTAAAAGTTCCACCTGTTTTCTCTGCATATGTATTCAATATTTTTTGTGGTCTTTCCTGACTTCTGTTTAATTTTCAGATATTAAAAGTAGGTTAAAGTCTCTTGATGTACAATAAGACAGCAAATACAGACTTTGATAACATGGGTGCTCTTTCTAATACTAAACAATGTAAGACAAGAAAAACAAAAGAGATAGTATAAAAGAAAAGGCCATTTGAATCTGGAAAATGTAAGGAAATAAATCTTCCTAGAAATGCAACAGACCTAGTCTTGCTCATGCTTAAGTTTTGTGTGGGATGTCCTCTGTGGATTATGATTGAAAGTTAATATCACCATATTGCTATGTACATGTTAATATATTATTATGTTTATGTAGTTAAGTATAGTTAAGCTTAAGACTGACAAATTATATACAGTTCTCATCCTATATTGTGGCTTCAATCATGAACATTCTCTCTCTGCTTCTAATGTATTGAAATGACCATTTCAATATGTTTATAGAAATACTTTTTAATTGTCAATTTTATTTTCTCTTTTTTTTTTTTCAGTTAGTGATACGTAGATAACCAAATTAAGTGGACACCTTCAAAACCTCAAACTTGATTCTGATAGTCAAAGCATATACCTTTATGCATTTGGGTTAACATTGTTTTGAGGGCACTAACCAAAATTACATAATTACATTACCAAATGGCCCTACTTAAACACTGTTTAATCACAAATATATGCTTGAAATAGGGTCAAATTTCCTCATGGTTTGTTTGATTTTATTTTCCTATGAAGTCACCAAACCCTTTGCCTCTATTGTGCTCCCAAAATGTCCAGAATAATTGTATTCACATACTACTAGTAAGAACCATAGATGTCTTATTTATCAATGAATTCTACCACATATGATATAACACATGCTTAATAACATTTTTTAGTTATGACATGGATATGATTATTTTACACTTATCCAGATGATGTTAAGACACTTCCTTCTATATAATGCAATTTAGTTATCATCACAACCCTATAGATCCTGCAGAATTCTGTTTTTTTAATTTCTTTAATGTTCATTTATTTTTGAGAGAGAGAGAGAGACAGAGCATGAGCAGGGGAGGAGCAAAGAGAAGAGGGAGACACAGAATCCAAAGCAGGCTCCAGCCTCTGAGCTGTTAGCACAGAGCCTTATGTGCGGCTCAAACCCATGGACCACAAGATCATGACCTGAGCCAAAGTTGGACACTTAGCCTACTGAACCACCCAGGCACCCTGAATTAGTGTTGTTGTTGTTTTTTTAAGTTTACGTATCTACTTAGAGAGAGAGAGAGAGAGAAACGGCACATGTGAGTGGGGAGAGGCAGAGAGATGGAGAGAGAAAGAATCCCAATCAGGCTCCACACTGTCAGTGTGGAGCCCAGTGAGCGGCTTGAACTCATGAACTGTGATATCATGACCTGAGCCAAAATCCACAGTAGGTTGCTTAACTGACAGAGCCCCCCAAGTACCCCAAGTTAGTTTAGCTTTTCTTTTTCCCCAGCTCTGTTGAGATATAATTGGCATATACTATTGTGTAAGTTTAAGGTGCATGATATGTTGATTTTATACATTTATATATTGCAAATGATCACTTTCATAGCATTTGTTAATACTTTTATCCCATCACATAATTGCTACTTATTTTTTGTAGTAAGAACATTTAAGATATACTCTCCTGGCAACATTCAAGCATAAAATACAGTATTCCAGTAATGTTGTACATTAGATCTCAAAACATGTTAATCTTACATCTGGAAGTTCATACTCTTTGATTATTATCTCATTTCCTCACCCCTAGACCTGGTAACACCACTCTACTGTCTTGTCCTCTGAGTTTGGTATTTTTAGATTCATCCAGGTTGTTACAAACAGCAAAATGTCCTGCTTTCCCTTGACTTGTGTGTGTGTGTGTGTGTGTGTGTGTGTGTGTGTATCCCCTCTGACCCATTCCTCTGTTGACAGACCCTTTTGTTGTTTTCATGTCTTCATTATTGGAAATAATGCTGCAATTAACACAAGGGTGCAGATCTCTCTGTGAGATATCTATTTCAATTCCTTTGGATATCCAGAAGCAAGATTGCTGGAGCACGATGTACTGGTATTTTACATTTGTGTGTTCTCTATAGCGTCTGTATCAATCTACAGTCCCACCAAAAGTGCACAAGGGATCCTTTTTCTCCACATCTTCCCCAACACTTATTATCTCTTGTCTATTTGATGATAACCATTCTGACGGATGTAAGGTGTTTTCTCATTCTGATTTTGATTTGCATTTCCCTGATGAGTGATATTGAGCAGATAGCAAGAGCTAGGTCCAACTTTGGACTCATTGGTAGCTGCAGGGTCCTGGCTGTCAGCATCTTCTCCTATAGCTTCATCATTTTCCCCTTGGCCTGCACACTGCAGTGGAGACTAGTTTCGGGGGGTCCGGCTGATGCATGCAGGTGCACAGCTGGAGGGCCTAGCCCCAAGCATGAGCACAGAGGTGGGAGACAGTCAGGGGGCTTAGGCTGGTGTCTTTCACTTACAGAAGCTGGAGTTCGCTGCAAGTTTGGTTCCCAGGCTCTGATAATGCTAAAGAGGAGCTCAGGTGGCTGGCATCAGGGAATGCAAATCCTTGTGGGGTGAAACCTGGTAAAATCTGTGAGTCCACAGTAGCTGTGCTGGCTTTGGCTTCATCACTGGAGAAATCTCCTGAGTTTGTCTGCAGAGAAGGTTTCTGTGAAGCGAGATCACTCCTGCTGCCTATCTGCTAATAATAGCCTCTGGTTTTCTTCCAGTTTCTAGCTGGCTCAATACATCTCAGCTTTGCCAGTCTGGACAGTGAAACCAAAGTGAGACCATCAGCCATACCCTGGGAGGCTGGAGAAGCTGAATCCCTATCTTCTTTTTTTGTAGAGAGAAAAAACTTTTTCTAGCTGGGAAGTTCCTTTTTGGTGCTGAACAATGCCAGCTTCGGAGATGGGATGATGCACACAAAATGAAGTTGTCTTCCTTCTCTTCTTATGCAATTATTTTCAGCTTTTTGTTCCATGGTATTGCTAAACCTTCTTGTGTGGACTCTAGAAATTTCCTGGAGCAGTTTTTGTCCACAAATACCTGTGTAATCATTGATCCTTGTATGGGGATAAAGATGTGGGTTCTCCTAATTACCATTTCCCCCTCACCCCAAGTATTTTCTTGAAATAAAAAGAAAATAACTCACTTAGGTTCAGACAGTAAGCTATAGAGTAATGAAACATGAGATTGATGTAGAAAAAGGAATATCTAGACCCCCAAAATAAAAAGAACTAGGCCTATGCATGTATGCGTTTTTGTATTTATGTATCTTTTGGGCATATAACTGACACAGAGATTCAAAATAGAAACCTAATAGTAGAGGTTTTGTCAGATTTGTTGACTGATGTGTTGTCCCCAAGCCCTATAAAAAGGCTTTGAATCTTAGCCTATATGCTATGAATACTAGCTGAATAAAATTAAAAATAAAACAATACAAGGATAAGACAAGAATTCCTGAAGTTGATCACTTTTATAGTTTTTCCAACACTTAACATAAAATCTTTCCCCACCCAAATTGCTAACAGAAGTAATTTAGAAGGGATACCAAATATATTGATAAGTATATGCAATTTGAAATCTGGTTATTTATCACATCTTAATGTGTTTCCTTATATTTGTATCTTAGTGAGTGTTTGATGATTCCAGTCGCTCAACATTCAGATGCTACCCATGTTTGAGGTTTCTTCAGTCGTATGTAACATCCTTCCTAGTAAGAAAGCTGTGGCCATTCTTGTGAGAACAGGGGAATAACCCAGTCTCCACCTACCAGGTGCTCCCCACAAGGACTGTGTTTCTTTGTAGGCCGGCACAGATGAAGGATGCATTCGCAGGAGCAGTAGGAGTGTCCTGTACCAATGATATGTGGCACCAGGGACAACATTCCAGACTATTCCTTCTATGGCTGAGGTTAAATTTCTTAGTTTGGGCCCATAGTGGCCTCTCAGTTCTGGCCAAGCTTGCAGTTTACTCCAGCATCTCCTGTATTCATTGTTTGCCTAAGTTCACCAGTGTTCTTTTCTGTTGTTTAAACCGATAATATTTTCTGATAAATGGAAACGAATTACGGACTACATGTTATGGAATAGGGGGAACTATGACTACTTCCAGTCACACCATTATTCCAGACAAGAAGTTTCACCATTGGTTAATAAGTCACACTGATTAATGTTAATTAAAATTCATAATTTCCAGATAAAGTGAAAAGTATATGAACTGCCTAAACAAAAAAAAAACTAAAACAGAACATTAGATAACATTGTATCCATTCCTGTGGGGTAAGGTAACCATATTATTTATTTGTTCAAATTAGGACAATTTTGAAGAGAAACCAGGCCTCACCAGATATAATATTGTGCAATGAGTTATAAACCAGGATATATGGCTAATTTTTTAAAGTGTTTTATTTATTTTTGAGAGAGAGATAGAGACAGCATGAGCAGGGGAGGGTCAGAGAGAGAAGGAGATGCAGAATCCAAAGATAGGCTCCAGGCTCTGAGCTAGCTGCCAGCACAGAGCCCGACACGGGGCTCGAACCCACAAACTGTGAGATCATGACCTGAGCTGAAGTCGGACGCTCAACTGACTGAGCCACCCAGGTGCCCCTATATGGCTAATTTAAGTACAAGTAACGATTCTTTTCTTCCCAGGTTCTTGCTAATTAGATTAAAAAAAAATACACTATATCTTCTTGAGAGTACTTGCCCTTACTCCTTACACATACTGCTCAGTAACTCCACAAGAAAGCAAAATTTGGAAAACAAATGACCTTGTTGATCCAATCCCTTCTATTGAGCTTTGTTTTTGTAGATATTTTGCTGAGACACAGGGTAATTATTCTTTGTTACAAGCATGAAAATTAGGTCCAGTTTCTGCCTTCTAACATCAGGAGAGAAAAGGGGCAAGCACTTACGAGACTTCATTTTTTGTTTTTAATGTTTACGTATTTTTGAGAGAGTGCAAGCAGAGGAGGGTCAGAAAGTGGAGGACAGAGGATTCAAAGCAGGCTCTGTGCTGACAGCAGTGAGCTAGATGTGGGGTTTGAACTCACCAACTGGGAGATCATGACTTGAGCCGAAGTTGGATGCTAAACTGACTGAAACCCAGGCTCTCCTAGGAGATTTCAACATTGCAAGGAACTCCAAGGAAAGGCCTGAGTCCTAGAAATCTTTAAAGTGGTGACAGACCCAAGCAATGATCTCCCACTTGTGTTTACTAGCAGTAGTGATAATTTGGTCCTTCTTTGAACCCTATGCCTATTTTTCAAGTGGGTCAAAATGCGAGTATCAATTCAGAAGGGTCTCCATAATTGCTTCAAAGAATGTTATTGACAAATCTAAGATTTTTGTCAGCAAAACTTGGAAATTAACATTGGTGGTATGCTTTTAACTGTCTATGTTATATAGATTTTTCCAGTTATCACTACTAATTTGACCAGTTACTACCATTTTATCAGTTATTCCACTGATGTTATGTTTTTGGTCCTAGATCTAGTTCTGATTCTTAAATGATATTTTCTTATCATGACTTCTTAGTCTGCTTAATCCATTGTAGTTTCTTGGTTTTGCTTTGTCATTCGTGTCCTTGGTACTTTTGAAGATAGTCAATTATTTCGTGGAATGTCCCTTAATTTTAGTGTGATATGGTACCATGATTAAGCTGATGTTATACATTTTTAAATCTTTTTTTTTTTTTTTTTTTTTTTTTTTTTGTGGTGAGNATTTTTAAACAGAATACCAAAGAAGTTACATGGCAGTTTGTTTTGCTTTGTTTTGGCTTTCAGTGCACTGTTTTAAGGGATACATGAAATGCTAGTTCCTATGATGAGGGATGTTTACTTTGATCTCTTAGGTTAGGCAGTGTCTGCCATGATTCTCTAAAGTTACTATTTTTTTTGTATTTAATATTTTACTGGGGATACTTTAAATATCATGCAGATATCTTTTTTCATCTGATCTTAACTTTCTAATCATAGGTTTTCATTCATGATTTTTGCCTGGAAAATTATTGCTCTGGTGATTGTCTAATGGTGATTTTCTATTTCTATCAATTCTTCTACAATTACAAATTAGAAGTCTGCTGTAAAGAATAATTGTTCCTGTCTATTATGCATGTTTTCACTTTTATATCCAGGTAATATATAATATATGATATACATATTCAATATCAATATGGACCAGTGGATATTTATTTTATTTTTAGAGTTATAATCCATTATTGTCATTGTTTATTTTGCTGTTATGTTATCCAACATTTGTCAGAAAAATAAATTCCATCATTGTATTCCCTTTGTTTTAGTCATCTTTTGGGTGGATGAAGCTTTTCCTTTAGTGGATACTTTGAGGTTAAAGTGGATGCAGAATTCCCTAAGTATTTTGAAAACTGATTTCCCCCCAATAGTCTTTGTATCTAAAGGACAATTTGGCTGAATATAAAATACTTTATGCAAAACAACAAGGATTGGTGAGGATGTGGCAAAAAGAGACCCTCACATCTCTTTTTTGGTGGGAATCTTTTTTGGTGTGGACACTGTGGAAAACAGTAGATAAATTCATCAAATAGTTAAAAATAGAACTACCCTATGATCCAGTAATTGTACTACTGGTTATTTACTCAAAAATACAAAAGTACTTATTCAAAGGGATACATGCACCTTTATGTTTATTGCAGCATTATTTATAGTAGCCAAATTATGGAAGCAGACCAAGTGTCCATAGATGAATGAATGGATAAAGAAGATGTGGTATATATAAGCAATAGAACATAATTTAACCATAAAAAAGAATGACATCTTGCCATTTACGAAAACATGGATGGAGATAAACAATGGAGATAGACAAATAGATAGACAAATAATAAGTGAAATAAGCCAGCCAGATAAATACAAATACCATATGATTTCACTCATATGTGAAATTTAAGAAAGAAAACAAAGTTAGAAAGGGAAAAAAGGAGAGACAAACCAAGAAACATGCTCTTAATAATAGAGAACAAACTGATAGTTATCAGAAGGGAAGATGGTGGGGGATGAGTTAAAATTTGGCATTTTTTTCTATTTTACATTCAAGCATTTTGGTGTTTGGGCATTTTTTTTGTTTGCTTGTTTTTGTTTTTGTTTCATTTTTGTTTTGTTTCTGGGTCGTCTTGAAGTTATGCTGAGCTACTCTCTGTAGTGTTATATTCCCCTTCCTATTGTTCTCTGGTTTGGGATATAATAATTAGAGGCAAAAATTTAGGAAGTCATAGTTGTCTTTATCTACCTGAAAGTCCTTATAAGACAACAACTCATTTTTGAATGCTCAAAAAAATCAAATTTTATTAAGGAACAAGTACTTAATAACTTGAGAAATGTAAGATTAGTCGAAACGGGGATTAAGACTAGTTGAATGGCACATGACAAGTCAGTGATATTATTACACTGGTTGTATAGCCTCAATTTCTCATTAGTGTTAGAATATTTCAAACATTTTCCAAACTTAACAATAAAAACATAAAAACCTTAAAATACAACTGAAAGGTCTTTCTGTTCAAGGATACTTTACAAAGATATCTGGAGGAAAACATCAAGCCTCATCTTTATTAAGAAGCAACCACAATAGATCAGCTCTATTAGATTTCCCTCAAACTGAACATTCAACATCTAATTTCTTTATAACTAAATCCCTCACTAATAAATTAACTACAAATTGCAGATTGATGAGCTAAAACTGAGTGAGACAGCTATCTCAACGTTGAAAAATAAAAAGGCCACAAAATAGCAATGGTCATTTAGAAATGCCATTAGCCATTTGCCTACTCAAAAAATCTCTATTCCAGTGGAAGAAATGGCATTCTGCTAAGGTGGCCATTACATTATTCAAATAGAGAGTATTCAATCCCATCCTAAGACTGTGGTATTTGATATAGTTTGAAAAGTAAACACCAGGGGAAGAGAAAAGGGAAAAGTGGAAATGAGATCTGCTCAGTAGAAACAGAGATTGATGGATAATTTACTCTGAAAAACTCTAGACACTGGGGAGCCTGGGTGGCTCAGTTGGTTAAATGTCCTATTTAGGTTCAGGTCATGATCTCACAGCTCGTGGGTTCGAGCCCTGCGTCAGGCTCTGTGTTGACAGCTCAGAGCCAGGAGCCTCCTTCCGATTCTGTGTCTGTCTATCTGTCTGTGTGTCTGTCTCTCTGGCTTTCTCCCACTCGTGATCAGTCTCTCTCAAATATAAATAAAACATGAAAACAAAAAAAAAACAAAAAAAACCCTCCAAACACTCGGTTATTATTTGTAACTTATGACTATACACACTCTGTTTCTCTCTTTGTAGGAGTATAGGAATTCCAAATGTCTAGAAATAAATCATTTAAACCAATTAACATTTAATGAAGTTCTTCATTATGCTAGTATAGAAGTGAGATGTGAAGATGAATAAGAATCACTTATTACCCGTTTTCTTTCAGAAAGAATTTGAGTGGTATGGCCATGTTCCTGTCTACAAGAGTCTGCTTGGCATGGGTACGGACTTGTAAATAAGGTGGAGCAGAAAAGCATACAGGGAAGGAAACAAATATATTATGGAAACCCAAGAGAGTAATAGAGTAACATCAGCTGCTGAGATGACCTTTACACAGGCTGTGTATGTAAAAGGACACTTAAGGGGCGCCTGGGTGGCTCAGTTGGTTAAGCGCCTGACTTCAGCTCAGGTCATGATCTCACGGTTCGTGGGTTGGAGCCCCGCGTCGGGCTCTGTGCTAGAGCTAGAGCTAGCTCAGACCCTGGAGGCTGTTTCAGATTCTGTCTCCCTTTCTCTATGACCTTCCCCTGCTCACGCTGTCTGTCTCTCTCTCTCTCTCTCAAAAATAAATAAAAAACATTTAAAAGTAATTTTCAAATGGACACTTAAGAATAGGTACATTTTTAAAGGGAAGAAATCTGTGTGAAGTAATAGTAGAGAGGAGGGATAGCATCAGCAAATAGAACAAGGGAACTTGTTAAATAATAGTGACTAGTTCGAATTGGCTAAAGTATAGAAGGCCTGCATTAGATTAGAAAAACATTTTGATATATGACTGTGGAGGCTTGGCTGTCAGACTAGGTATTAGGAACATGATATAGGCCATTTTGTATTGCCTACTACAAGAAACTACAGGTTTTCTTGTATTTTGCCTAAAGCTTTTTATCCCCAATTTTTCCCCTTTAAGAATATCATTCTTTAAATGTTTCACCTAGTGCATATTGAGTGCCTCAAATGTGTTAAACATTGTTCTAGGTGATGGGGCAATGGGCATAAAGTAATGAAAAAATAGATAATGCCCTGGTTTTCACTGAGATTGCCTTTGAGTTCGAGAAGTTACATTAATGGTAAATAACAGTAAATGAATAATTTCAGGAAGTGGTAGGGGAAGTAAAAGAAATAAAATAGAATAATTGAAAAATGATTGAATGGTTCGACTACATTCATGACAGATATGACCATTAATCCCACATTTTACTGTACCTTTTAATTAGGGTTTTCTAATTTCTCTGGAAAGGAGATCGTCATTGTTCCTCAGTAAATGCATATGTCCAATTTTTGCTTCATGTTTCCTGTGCATAGAATTTTAACTGACATGCCCGAAATTTCAGCCTCAAACCCCATAATTTTGGAGAAAGGCACTTTCTAGCATCTATGATTTCAAAGTATTTATAAAAATGTAAATATGCTCAATATAATTGGTGCTTATGAAAATCATAAACCAATATTAAAACCTTTGTAAAAATTACTTTAACTCTAGAACAAGATACTAAGGAAAAGGAAACATAAGGGACATGTTTAATGGACTTGGTACAAGAGAAAGGGTTAGGGTGAGAAAAGCAGGCTGAGAAAATAGGCACAGGTAACAAAGTACCCAGGGAGGAGAAAAGCAGCAATCTTACATGAGAATTATGGCTTTGAATGAGAGCATGGGAGGACTGGAAAGAGAGCAAGTCACTGACTAAAAAAATGGGTCCTGGCCATTTTCTCTGGAACAATCACGGAAAGCATTCATGGATCAGACTATGACATCTAACATCTCCTTTCCTTCATGTGTCATGGTTGTAATTCCTTTCTAGTTGGGTTTATTCAATTTGTGGAAATCCCTGAGATATTTGGGTTTGAAGACTTTAACTCTTAGGGATAAAGAACAGATCAGGTAAACAGTAACTTTAAGAAAGTTATTATATGTCTGTTGACCATCTGGATGTCCTCTTGGGAGAAGTGTCTGTTTATATCTTTTGCCCAATTCTTCACTGGGTTGTTTGTTTTTCAGGTGTGGAGTTTGGTGCGTTCCTTATAGATTTTGGATATTAACCCTTTATCTGATATGTCCATCAATGGACGAATGGATCAAGATGTGGTTTATCTATACCATGGAATACTACATGGCAATGAGAAAGAATAAAATCTGGCCATGTGTAGCAACATGCATGGACCTTGAGGGTGTTATGCTGAGTGAAATAATTCAGGCAGAGAAGGACAAATATCATATGTTTGCAAGTATAGGGGGATTAGGAGGAACTTAACTGAGGACCATGGGGGAGAAGAAGGGGGGAAATGGTGGAGGAAAGGGAGAGAGGCAAACCATGAGAGACTCTTGAATGCTGAGAAACAAACTGAGGACTGATGGATGTGGGGGGAGGGGGGAGATGGGCATGGAGGAGGGCACTTGTGGGGATGAGCACTGGGTGTTATATGGAAACCAATTTGACAACAAACTATTTGTAAATAAAAATAAAATAAAAAAATAAAAAAAGAAAGTTATTATAATTTTCTTTTACACAAAAATAAAAGAATAAGAATATCATCCTAAGAGAATTAAGTTTAACACACTAAGCTTTTTATTTAGTAATACCCTATCCAATATGGTTCTTTTTTTTCGTTCTTAACATCAGGGGTACAGAATCTTACTTATATTTGCAACAAAATACTTTTAAGTTAATATTCATTGAAGACAAAATATACACTAAGAGGAAATATTTTCCAGACTGGCCCATAAGTGAACATTTCAAAGCCTGACTGGCTTTATGACAATAAAGGCTTATTTCTGCCATGCAAGTCCAGACAACATCATCAAAACAGATGTATACATGTTTTATCAAACAGAATTAGGGAGAAAGTGTTCACAATCTGAGTTTACTTTTTTCCTTATTTTCTTTCTTTCATCATCTGCCCTAATTTTCATGGAAACGATCATATCATCCGTCATTATTTTTCCATATTCAATCATCAGTCTTGCCTTCTCTGTTTCTTAATTTTCCTTAATAAGAAGGCTCACAATTCAGTAATGGAAATTCCATTAGGTATGAGATGTACTGTAATTAAGGTGGCACAGTAACAAAAAAAGAGGTAAATCATACTGATGAGTATGGATTTTGGAACTATAAATATTTGGCTTCATATCAGACATTTATCACTCACTGTATGATCTTGGATTAATATCTATGATCCTGTCTCCCAATCAGAAAAATAGGAAATCAGGAAAATTAAACCTACTATATGGAATACTGTGAAGATAAAATAAGATCATGCTTAAAAAACACTTAGCATGGTGTCTGGCAAAGCTTAGAAAATAGTTTATAAAATGAAAAATGTGACCTATGTAGAATGGAAATTGAAGGAAAAGTTTCAATATAGCCATGATTTTCTCAAAGGCTGCAAAATGCACCTAAATTCATGAGAATAATTTTGACTTACTGCTGTGATATGCAAGATAGTTAAAATTCTTTGAGTAAAAATTATTGCCCATCACAATGCTTCATGTACATTTATTATCAGGAAATGACTATAAGTCTTACAGTCATTCTGTGAAAGGCTAACACTTTATTATTGTTTGGAAGTGTTGTGCAGCTATTTGTGTTTATGCTATCGTAGAGAGCAATTCTTGACTAGAAAACCAAAAAATGGAAATCAAAGAGTTTGGAATTCCTTAATGTCATATGATATTGAACATCTTTTCATACACTTATCTGCCATCTATATATTTTCTTTGGCAAGGTGTATGTTTAGATTTTTTTCCATTTTTAAAATATTGGGCTCTTTTGTTATTATTGAGTTTTAAATTTTCCTTGTATATTTTGGATATAAATCTTTATCAGATATGGGTTTTGCAAATATTTTCTTTCTGTCCATCACCTGTGTTTTCATTTTCATAACAATTTCTTTTACAAGGCAGTTTTTATACTTAATGGAATCTAACTTAACAGTATTCTATTGGGGCATCTGGGTGGCTCAGTAGGTTAAGCATCCGACTTCAGGTCAGGTCATGATCTCACAGTTTGTCGGTTCGAGCCCCACATCAGGCTCTGTGCTGATGGCTCAGCCTGTTTCAGATTCTGTGTCTCCCTCTCTCTCTCTCTCTGCCCCTTCCCCACTCATTCTCTGTCTCTCAAAACTGAATAAATGCTAAAAAAATATAAAATAAAAAAGAGTATTGTATTGCATGGTACTTATGGTGTTGTATCTAAAAACTCTTCACTAAACTCAAGATTTTCTCCTGTTATCTTCTTGAAGTTTTATACTTTTGCATTTTACATTTAGGTTTATAATCTATTTAAGTTACTTTTTGTTAAAAGTGTCTAAATTCTTTTTCCCCTAATTGGTAGTTTAGTTGTTCTAGTACCATTTGTTGAGAAGACTACCCTTTCTCTATTGAGTGATTTTTGTTCTGATAAAACTCATCAACTAATTTCCTTTGAGGGCATGCTTTTGCTACGAAGAAAAGAGATCACGAGAGGAGGCAAGATGGTGGAAGAGTAGGGAGCTCTGTACATTTCACTCTCCTCTGTCTCTCAAACACAGAAGGCTGGAAGCCATAAGACACTGAACCGCAGGAGTTTGAGAGGAAAAGAGACAGAGTACACTAAGAAGACACAACCTCATAGGTGTGAGTGTGAACTAGGGAAGATAAAAATGGGCCAGGACCCCGAGACACGAAAAGAGGGGAAGGAATCCCCTTTGTGGGGAGCAACGGAAAGTCGACGGGAAGAGAAAGTGGGTGAAACTGCTCATATAACTGTCCCTGGAGAAAAGAAAAACCTTGGCTTGGGATGGAGAGTGATCCTATTTCTAGCTGTGGTGCTTTGGGCTTTGGGTCCCAGACGGCGCCAGGAGAAACTGCTCCAGTGCTCTCCCCGCTTGATCCCCAGTTGGGAAGCAGCCTAGCCTGGTATATTATATTTGTGGCAGTATCGATAAAGCACACAGAATAAGACCTGGAAACAGGGCAGGGCTTGGGACATAGAACACTGCCCACCTTGGCTACACCCGCGACACAGGGAGATCAGAACCAAAAGAGTGATTTGCAATGCTTGGTTTGAGAAGGACTGGGGCACCATCATTTTTCTCCCCACAGCCACCAAGGCAGGACCTCAGGGAGGTGTCTGCAGGACCACAATGTAGGCTAAGACCTGCTTACACCAAACCATGTCCATCCCCGCTAGAGAGCTGCTTTTTTTTTTTTTTTTTTTTTTAACCTGAGCCCAGGGCAAGACCAACATGAATTCACTGCCATGATTAATTCTAGATCAATTCTTTCTACGCAGATATATATTCCCTTGTCTCATTCATATCCCTCCGCTCTGCTGGACTGGGCACTCTGGTCATTGCTTTGCTTAAGCAGTCACATTTAATCCATTCTCTAGATATATATTCTACACCTCCACAGTTGCCTTTCTATCTCTCTCTCTCTCTCTGGAGTAATCAGACTATATAGTTTTTCTGAGTAACATTATCTTTGTTTCTTTCTCCTTGCCTCCTACCAGATTCTCCTCATTTTCTCTCTGAATTAAGCCTGTAAGGCTCTCTGCCTGGTCACTGTCCAATTTCATTTATTCCCGACTCCTGTCATTTCTCTCCTTGTATATGCTCTTGCATCAGCACTGAGTACACCCTGCTCTTTATTTGTAGCTGGGAATTCTGCTTTTATGTTTTTAGACGGTCCTTTGTCTTTCAGGGTATTTTTTTCTTTTTTTCTTTATTTTTCTTTTTCCCTTTCGGTTTGCTTATCTATTGCATTTGTTTGTGAGTTAGCATCCCTTTCTTCCCTGTGTGTTTGTCTGTCTGTTTTCTTTTCCAGGACTACCTCAAGAAACAAGCCAAAGTACACATGGTGGATAGTTCCAAATACCACTACAAGTAGTGAAATAAAATAACTAAAGTCTCAACAAGAGAGACCAAGTGACACCATTAAAAGAACACTTCCTGAACAGATAGGCCCTAGACAGTCAATGAGCCTTCTTTAATACAGCAGTACTTGCAGATGCAGAGTGCATAAGAATCCTTTAAAACTAACAAGAGGCAGAAAGCTAGCCAAAATGATGAAACAGAAGGTCTCTCCTCTAAAGAAATTCCAGAAAGAAATGACAGCTAAAGAACTGATCAAAACAGATATAAGCAACATAACTGAACAAGAATTTAGAACAATAGTCATAAAATTAATCAGTAGGCTTGAAAAAGGCATGGAAGACATCAGAGAAGGCATTGCTACAAAGACAATGGAGCTTAAATACAGTAGTGATGAATTTAAAATGCTATAAATAAGAAGCATAATAAAATGAGGGGTCCAATACACAGATTGAAGAGACAGAGAGGAGAATAGGTAAATTACAAGACACAATTATAGAAAAAGAGAAAGCAGAGAAAAAGAGAAATAAATTGATCCAGAAACACAAAAGGAGAGTTCAAGAACTGAGTGATACAATGAAACAGAACAATATCTGTATCATAGGAATCCCAGAAGAGGAAGAGAGAGGGAAAGGCATTGAAGGAGTACTAGAGCAAATTATAGCTGAGAACTTCCCCAATTTGGAGAAGGAAACAGACATTGAAATCCAAGAGGCACAGCGAACTCCCCTCAGACGTAACTTGAATCGATCTTCTGTATGACATATCATAGTGAAACTGGAAAAATATAAGGACAAAGAGAGAATTTTAAAGCAGCTAGGAATAAAAGGGCCCTATCATACAAAGGGAAACCTTTCAGAGTGGTGACAGGCCTGTCTACTGAAACTTCGCAGGCCAGAAAGGAATGGCAGGAGATCTTCAATGTGATGAACAAAAAAAATATGCAGCGAAGAATCCTCTATCCAGCAAACCTGTCATT
The DNA here is from genome assembly GCF_008692635.1 of Crocuta crocuta. Taxonomy (NCBI): domain Eukaryota; kingdom Metazoa; phylum Chordata; class Mammalia; order Carnivora; family Hyaenidae; genus Crocuta; species Crocuta crocuta. The sequence goes on from NW_027532406.1 coordinate 9,748,679, forward strand.
GAGAATAGAAGGGGAGATAAAGATCTTCCCAAATAAAAAAAAAAAATTGAAAAAAATTGTCACCACTAAACCAGCCCTACAAGAAATCCTGACGGGGACTCTAAGAGGGAAATGTTGCAAGGAACACAAGGTACCAGAGACACCACCACAAGCATGAACCCTACAAAGAACACAATGACTCTAAACCTATAGTTTTCCATAAAAACACGGAATATAAATGGGCTGAATGCTTCAATCAAAAGACATAGGTAGCAGAATGGATGAAAAACAAAATCCATTTATTTGTTGTCTACAAGAGATTCATTTTAGACCTGAGGACACATTCAGATTGACAGTAAGGGGATGGTGAACTATCTGTCATGCTACTGGAAGTCAAAAGAAAGCTGGAGTAGCCATACTTCTATCAGAAAAACTGGACATTAAAGTAAAGGCAGTAACAAGGGATGAAGAAGGGCATTATAAAATAATTACAGGTCTATCCATCAGGAAGAGATAACAATTATAAATGTCTACGCACCGAATTTGGAAGTACCCAAATACATTAAACAGTTAATCACAAACAGAAACAATCTTATGGATAAGAATGTGCTAATAGCAGGGGACTTTAATACTTCATTTACATCAATGGATAGATCAATTAAACAGAAAATCACTAAAGAAACATGGACTTGAATGACACACTGGACCTGATGGATTAGACAGATATATTTAGAACTCTACATCCTGAGGCCATGGAATTCACTTTCTTCTCAAGTGCTCATGACACATTCTCCAAGATAGATCACATACTGGGTCATAAAGCAGCCCTCAATAAACATAAAAGAGTTGAGATCATACAATGCACACTTTCAGATCACAATGCTATGAAACTTGAAATCAATCACAGGAAAGAGTCTGGAAAACCTCCAAAAACATGGAGGTTAAAGAACACCCTACTAAAGAATGAATGGGCCAATCAGTCAATTAGAGAAAAAATTTAAAAATATATGGAAACAAATGAAAATGAAAATAAAACAATGCAAACTCTATTGGATGTGACAAAGGCAGCCCTAAGAGGACAATACATTGCACTCCAGGGCTATTTCAAGAAATTAGAAAAAGCTCAAATACAAAATCTAACAATGCACCTAAGGGAACCAGAAGGAGAGCAAGAAGAGCACCCTAAACCCAGTAGGAGAAGAGAAATCATAAAGATCGGAGTAGAAATAAACAATATAGAATCCAAAAAAAAGCCAGGTGAACAGATCAATGAAACCATAAGTAGTTTTTTTTTTAAATAAACAAAATTGATAAACCTCTAGCTCGGCATCTCAAAAAGAAAAGAGAGAGCACCCAAATAGACAAAATCATGAATGAAAATGGATTTATTACAACCAATCTTTCAGAAATACAAGCAATTATCAGGGAATACTATGAAACATTATATGCCAAGAAATGGGACAACTTAGAAGAAATGGAAAAATTCCTAAACACAATGCACTGCCAAAATTCACATGGGAAGAGATAGAAAATCTGAAGACACCCATTACTAGTGAAGAAATTGAATCAGTTATCAAAAATCTCCCAACAAATAAAGAACCCTGGGCCAGTTGGATTCCCTGGGGAATGCTACCAGAGATTTAATTTTTTTAATGTTTTTATTTATTTCTGAGAGAGAGAGACAGCGTGAGCAGGGGAGAGTCAGAGAAAGAGGGAGATACAGAATCTGAAGCAGGCTCCAGTCTCTGAGCTAGCTGTCAGCACAGAGCCTCTAGCAAAACTCAAAACTACGAATCATGAGATCATGACCTGAGCTGAAGTCGGATGCTTAACGGACTGAGCCACCCAGGAGCCCCATACATTTAAATCAGAGTTAATAGCCATTCTTCTCAAGCTATTCCAAAAATAGAAATGGAAGGAAAACTTCCATACTCATTCTATGAAGCCAGCATCACTTTGATTCTAAAGCCAGACAGAGATCCAGAAAAAAAGAGAACCACAGGCAATATCCTTGATGAATATGAATGCAAAAATCCTCCACAAGATACTTGCGAACTGAATGCAACATAACATAAAAAGAATTATCCACCATGTTCAAGTGGGATTCATTCCTGGGTTACAGGGCTGGTTCAATTGTGATACATCACTTTAGCAAAGAAAATTTAAGAACTATATGATCCTGTCGATAGATGCAGAAAAAACATTTGACAAAATACATCATCCCTTCTTAATAAATACCCTCAAGAAAGTGGGGACAGAAGGAACTTACTTAAACATCATAAAAGCCATTTATGAGAAGCCCTCAAATAACATCATCTTCGGTGGGGAAAAACTGAGAGCTTTCCCGGTGAGATCAGGAATATGACAGGGATGTCCACTCTCACCACTGTTGTTTAACAAAGTGCTAGAAGTTCTAGCATCAGCAATCAGACAACAAAAGGAAATAAAAGGCATCAGAATTGGCAAAGAAGTCAAACTTTTACTTTTCACGGACAACATAATACTCTACATAGAAAACACAATAGACTCCACCAAAAAGTTGTAAAACTGTTCCATGAATTTAGCAAAGATTCTGTGCAAAATCAACATACAGAAATAGGCTGCATTTTTATACACCAATAATGAAACAACAGAAAGAAAAATCAAGAAACTGATCCCAATCACAATTGTACAAAAAAACATCAAATACCTAGGAATAAACCTAACCAAAAATATAAGAGATCTGTATGATGAAAACTGTAGAAAACTTATGAAGCAAATTGAAGAAAACACAAAGAAATGGAAAAACATTCCATGCTCATGGGTCGGAAGAATAAATATTGTTAAAATGTCATTACTACCCAAAGCAATCTACATATTCAATACAATCCCAATCAAAATTGCACCAGCGTTCTTCTCAACGCTGGAACAAACAATCCTAAAATTTGTATGGAACCACAAGAGACCCCGAATAGCCAAAGTAATATTGAAGAAGAAAACCAAAACTGGAGGCATCACCATCCTAGAATTTAGCCTCTACTACAAAGGTATAATCATCAAGACAGTATGGTATTGGCACAAAAACAGACACATGGACCAATGGAATAGAATAGAGAACTCAGAATTAGACCCACAAATGTATGGCCAACTAATCTTTGACAAAGCAAGAAAGAGTATCCAATGGAAAAAAGACGGCCTGTGTAACAGATGGTGCTGGGAGAACTGGACAGGAAAGTGAAAAAGAATGAAACTATATCATTTTCTCACACCATACACAAAAATAAACTCAAAATGGATAAAGGACCTGACTGTGAGACAGGAAACCATCAAAACCCTAGAGAAGAATGCAGGAAACAACCTCCTTGACCTCCACCGCAGCAACTTCTTACTTGACACATCCCCAAAAGCAAAAGAATCAAGAGCAAAAATAAACTATTGGGACCTCATCAAGATAAAAAGCTTCTGCACGCCAAAGGAAACAATCCATAAAACTAATAGGCAACTGAAGGAATGGGAAACAATAGTTGAAAATGACATATCAGATAAAGGGCTAGTATCCAAATTCTATAAGGAACTCACCGAGCTCCACACCCAAAAAACACATAATCCAGTGAAGAAATGGGCAGAAGACATGGGCAAACACTTCTCCAAAGAAGACATCCAAATGGCCAAGAGACTCATGAAATAATGCTCAGCATCCCTCAATATCAGGGAAATACAAATCAAAACCACACTGAGATATCACCTCGTGCGGTCAGAGTGGCTCAAATGAATGAATCAAGAGACAATAGAGCTAGTGAGGATGTGGAGAAACGGGCATCCTCCTACACTGCTAGTGGGGATGTAAACTGGTGCAGCCCCTCTGGAAAACAGTGTGGAGGTTCCTCAAAAAATTAACAGTAGGACTCCTCTGTGACCCATCAATAGCACTGCTAGGAATTTACTCAAGGGATACAGGGGTACTGATGCATAGGGGTACATGTACCCCAATGTTCACAGCAGCACACTCAACAATAGCCAAATCATGGAAAGAGCCTAAGTGTCCATCAACTGACAAATGGATCAGGAAGATGAGGTTCATCTATACAATGGAATACTACATGGCAATGAGAAAGAATGAAATCTGGCCATGTGTAGCAACAAGTGAAATAAGTGAAATAAGTCAGGCAGAGAAAGACAGAAAACTTATAGGTGGATTAAGAGAAACTTAATGGAGGACCATGGGGGATGAGAAGGGGATAAATAGTTGGGGAGAGGGAGGGAGGCAAACCATGATAGACTCTTGAATGCTGAGAACAAACTGAGGGCTGATATGGGTGGGGGAGAGGGGATTCGGGGTGATGGGCATAGTGGTGGGCACTTGTTGGGATGAGCACTGGGTGTTATATGGAAACCAATTTGACAATAACCTATGAAATAAAAAAAGAAGAAGAAAAGAGTGTTCTTAGAACAACTGAAAATGACTACTTACCACCTCCCTATGTACTGGAAACGAAGGCATTTTTTTAAAAACAATCATTAACCTGATAATCTGCTTGAGTTCCTGGAGATGAAACTCATTAAAGTGTGTGTGTGTGTGTGTGTGTGTGTGTGTGTGTGTGTGTACAGGGAAAGGGGGGAGGGAATATAACTTCCTGAAGAATGTAACTCAGGCTTACCCACACTGAACAATTCATCGATCACAGTTTAAGTATTTCTACTGGTCTTGTCCTCAGAGGTAAACTCCTGCTTCTTGGCTCCTACTCCTGATAAGCTATGATTCTTGGTATTTACCTTTCTCTCTCTATTTTTTTAGGGTAGCAGCTTACTCTGTAACCTAAGTTGTCTGACGGACCTTAGAAGAGCTCTAAATTTACAAATTATTTAACTTTTCCTGCTGTAAAGACAGAAGAATGACGTCCAAGCTCTTTACATGCCAGATGGGAAACTAGAATTCTATCTTACATTTGTCCATAGACTTGACAATAATTTCTAGGTAAGCATATGTAAATCAGTATACTGACTTCTACGTTTTTGTATGTACAAAATGATGTTGAACAAGATCAGTATTCTCAAGATAGTTTTCTATGATATGTTAATCTATATTCAAATAGAGCACGATTTGGTGGTAAAAAAAATTGGCACATATTCATGGAGGTCCCTCAAAAAGCAGCTGATGAATACCTTGTCTCCTTCTGTACATGACTTCATTTGAGATGTAAAATGAAAGAGGAGAAAATGGAGATGTAAAATGAAAGAGGAGAAAATGGAAGCAAAGATATAACTTGTAGAAATTTTGGTGCACAGAATATTATTCTGGTTACAATGGACATATAGATTTGCTTGAGCATTATACTCAGTTTGGATGATCTCTTCAATTGCTTGGGCTAAGCCATACAGTTCTGGCAGCAATTTTCTCTGACAGAAAATACCTGGAGTTACAGTGGCAACTAATTTAGTTGCCTGAAATTTAATTTAGTCCCTGAAAGCCATTTATCTTCCAGAGAAAGAAAAGAAGGGCAAAACAATGCATACCATATTCTCGCCAAAACTTACTCACCAAATCTCACTTTACAACCCTGTGGGACAAAGTGAATAATGGCACAGATTGAAGCCAGGAGTGCATTTAAGAAGATTCTGTTCATACAGAAACTACTGGAGTGGGGGAAAGCTATTCTACTCTGGTAACAGAGTTTAGTAACTTTCAACATTACCAAGCCTTTAATAGGCCAATGTCAACAGAGAGTTTCCAAGATGGGCAGAATCAAACTTTGACTTGCCAGCTCAGCTTTTCTTATTACCTACATAGATATCTCAAACTTGATGTCCACATCCAAGTGCACACTTGGTTTTCTTACTCTGAATAGAGTATTGGTTTTCTTTTCTTAATTTCTGCCAACATTTTTGATGGGAGATTTCACCTAAATTGCACATATGCAGCTCTTCATAAATCTATAGATGGCAACATAGGGCCTTATTTCCAAATGGCAATGATTGTTGGCACCTGGGAACAGCTGTTCTCACTAGACAATGCACACACTCTTTATTTTGCCAATTTTCACCAATTACCCAATGTGATCATAATGTTATTATGTGAGATCTGCCTCATTCATTTATGTATCTGTCTTCTGTAGGATTTTGGATTTGTGATCACAAATAAATTGTTTAAATAGAACCAAGCTCAGTTACATTTTAGCTCTCCCATCTAAATTATAGGTAACATTGGGAGCTGGTTTCAGATTAAAAACCCAGCAGACACTGAGCCACCTCTGCTCCCACCAACAAACCTTCCTTCTCCCTACCCCATACTCCAGATACATNAGCACACTCAACAATAGCCAAATCATGGAAAGAGCCTAAGTGTCCATCAACTGACAAATGGATCAGGAAGATGAGGTTCATCTATACAATGGAATACTACATGGCAATGAGAAAGAATGAAATCTGGCCATGTGTAGCAACAAGTGAAATAAGTGAAATAAGTCAGGCAGAGAAAGACAGAAAACTTATAGGTGGATTAAGAGAAACTTAATGGAGGACCATGGGGGATGAGAAGGGGATAAATAGTTGGGGAGAGGGAGGGAGGCAAACCATGATAGACTCTTGAATGCTGAGAACAAACTGAGGGCTGATATGGGTGGGGGAGAGGGGATTCGGGGTGATGGGCATAGTGGTGGGCACTTGTTGGGATGAGCACTGGGTGTTATATGGAAACCAATTTGACAATAACCTATGAAATAAAAAAAGAAGAAGAAAAGAGTGTTCTTAGAACAACTGAAAATGACTACTTACCACCTCCCTATGTACTGGAAACGAAGGCATTTTTTTAAAAACAATCATTAACCTGATAATCTGCTTGAGTTCCTGGAGATGAAACTCATTAAAGTGTGTGTGTGTGTGTGTGTGTGTGTGTGTGTGTGTGTACAGGGAAAGGGGGGAGGGAATATAACTTCCTGAAGAATGTAACTCAGGCTTACCCACACTGAACAATTCATCGATCACAGTTTAAGTATTTCTACTGGTCTTGTCCTCAGAGGTAAACTCCTGCTTCTTGGCTCCTACTCCTGATAAGCTATGATTCTTGGTATTTACCTTTCTCTCTCTATTTTTTTAGGGTAGCAGCTTACTCTGTAACCTAAGTTGTCTGACGGACCTTAGAAGAGCTCTAAATTTACAAATTATTTAACTTTTCCTGCTGTAAAGACAGAAGAATGACGTCCAAGCTCTTTACATGCCAGATGGGAAACTAGAATTCTATCTTACATTTGTCCATAGACTTGACAATAATTTCTAGGTAAGCATATGTAAATCAGTATACTGACTTCTACGTTTTTGTATGTACAAAATGATGTTGAACAAGATCAGTATTCTCAAGATAGTTTTCTATGATATGTTAATCTATATTCAAATAGAGCACGATTTGGTGGTAAAAAAAATTGGCACATATTCATGGAGGTCCCTCAAAAAGCAGCTGATGAATACCTTGTCTCCTTCTGTACATGACTTCATTTGAGATGTAAAATGAAAGAGGAGAAAATGGAGATGTAAAATGAAAGAGGAGAAAATGGAAGCAAAGATATAACTTGTAGAAATTTTGGTGCACAGAATATTATTCTGGTTACAATGGACATATAGATTTGCTTGAGCATTATACTCAGTTTGGATGATCTCTTCAATTGCTTGGGCTAAGCCATACAGTTCTGGCAGCAATTTTCTCTGACAGAAAATACCTGGAGTTACAGTGGCAACTAATTTAGTTGCCTGAAATTTAATTTAGTCCCTGAAAGCCATTTATCTTCCAGAGAAAGAAAAGAAGGGCAAAACAATGCATACCATATTCTCGCCAAAACTTACTCACCAAATCTCACTTTACAACCCTGTGGGACAAAGTGAATAATGGCACAGATTGAAGCCAGGAGTGCATTTAAGAAGATTCTGTTCATACAGAAACTACTGGAGTGGGGGAAAGCTATTCTACTCTGGTAACAGAGTTTAGTAACTTTCAACATTACCAAGCCTTTAATAGGCCAATGTCAACAGAGAGTTTCCAAGATGGGCAGAATCAAACTTTGACTTGCCAGCTCAGCTTTTCTTATTACCTACATAGATATCTCAAACTTGATGTCCACATCCAAGTGCACACTTGGTTTTCTTACTCTGAATAGAGTATTGGTTTTCTTTTCTTAATTTCTGCCAACATTTTTGATGGGAGATTTCACCTAAATTGCACATATGCAGCTCTTCATAAATCTATAGATGGCAACATAGGGCCTTATTTCCAAATGGCAATGATTGTTGGCACCTGGGAACAGCTGTTCTCACTAGACAATGCACACACTCTTTATTTTGCCAATTTTCACCAATTACCCAATGTGATCATAATGTTATTATGTGAGATCTGCCTCATTCATTTATGTATCTGTCTTCTGTAGGATTTTGGATTTGTGATCACAAATAAATTGTTTAAATAGAACCAAGCTCAGTTACATTTTAGCTCTCCCATCTAAATTATAGGTAACATTGGGAGCTGGTTTCAGATTAAAAACCCAGCAGACACTGAGCCACCTCTGCTCCCACCAACAAACCTTCCTTCTCCCTACCCCATACTCCAGATACATTTATTTTGTATCCTGCCTCTTTCTCTGATTTTCATTCTGAGATTGGCCTTGAAAACCCAGCTATGCCCATTTACCATCATCCTTAGCACCTGGACCTTGTGTCTTGTGTCTAAATCTCTGAACTTGTGTCTAAATCTCTGAGTCAGCCAAACTGGAACCAAGAGGCCCAGAATTAAGGATGTTATGCCTTTCTTTTCTAGGTAGACCTATGTGTATCTCCCCTCCCCCCTGCCTAGACTTGATATGATCCCAAGCCACACTTATTTATGGTATAATGTATATTGCTAGTCCTAGGACAGAGGGAGAATATCAGAGTGTGAGCTTTAAAAAAGAAAAAAAAAAGCTGATTATACTGCCAAACTAGAGAAACCAGAGCAGATGGGAAGCCCCAAAAATGAAGCATAAATGAGAATATGAAAATTTTGGCGCTTACTTATTATCAGGAACTTTTAATAAGCATGAAATAATTCTGGCAGAAGAAAACTTATGTTTAAATCAGGGCCTTTACTTTTCATTATAGTTTATATCCATAAAAACAGACAAAGGCAGACTTATCCATGAATAGCACAAGATTATCTCAAAATGAAAGTTTTAATATTTTCTACAGTGAAGCAATTTATTTGTTTATTAGTTTGTTTGTTTATTTATTTATATTTTACAAAGATAATGAGCAGTTAATTTCTACAGTTGCAATAGCACCTACTTTTATAGTAACACTTAAATGAAACTGGCTTTTGTTTACTAAATTTCTTCTTGAACTTTAAATGACACTTGAATGAATATTCTCCAACGGCCCTTTTTTATAAAGCAGGATGTGAGGTCACAGAGACTGGCTGGAAGTGTTGATCCAGTAATCCTTGAAGTTTCTTGAGGCTCAGCTCCTTCTTAAACATTTCTCAACACATAAAAGAAAATTTCTCTTTAAAATGTTGTAACATACAACTACTTTCTTACCAAGCAAAGAGAGAGAGATTTGAGTGGAGGTAAAGAGGGCAAACACCAGTTCTAGGAGCCAGAAGAATCCCTAAGGCAGCATTTTCCCCAGTCATGTTGGTGGGTGGGGCAAGAGGTGAGAGGTATATGTGAAAGCTGGGGCAATAGCAGGGGTGGGGGCAGAGCACAGCACCATCATCTCACTGAGAACACTGCCTGGGGAACGAGGAAGTCCCCAGCAGAGGCTCCTGTCATTTTTTGGACTCAGAGGCTGGAGGAGGTTAAGGGGGGAGGACTAGGTGTGGAAAGGTTACTGAGAATTGATTCAGAATAAAGTGTTTTCCAACTATAACCTATCCCCCCTTTAAGGAGGAAGCAGAGATATCTTAGTAGGATCTTAGCCAAGGCCCAACATCCCTCTCCCCATCCTCACATAAGAAGTTCTGTAAATGGAATGTGGGGCTGGGAATGTAGACGCACATAAGGGTTAGGATGCTCGAATGCACCTCTCTTCAGAGACATAGGGCGCTAGCTGTGTACACAATCTGCTGTGGAGTAGGCAGAGTTCTGTGACACTTGGTGGGTTAACTTACTCCACACAAATCATTTTCCTTTTCATCTCTGTGCCTCTGCTCACGCTGTTGCATCCCTTCAGAAAAATCTTTGTCTTCTATTTCTGATGAGCTTTTGTCTATTCTTCTGGTCTGTATTTATCTCATCAAGATTTACATTTTCTGTGGAGCATTTGTTTAAAACTGACCTAGGGCCCAAGGAAAAGAATTCCATTCCATAGGCCTATGTTTTAGGGAGCCTGCTCTGGATGGGACCATTCTATATCCAGAGCCCATGTCCTCCTCACTTTTTACAGCTTCTAGTGTGCCCACAAATCCAGAATCCCATGCCCTAAGGTCTAGACCCAGTGGTATGTACAAGTGGAGGCATGGAGTTTTTGGGTGATGAAGGTGGTCTTAAATGTCTGTAGGTCTGCTGTATTAGAAAATCCTGGCATAATAAAAGAAAAAGGGGTTCTGGAATCTGGTGCTCAGGGACTTTTACTATGGTCTCCCAAGTTCCCATAGGAAACAGTGGAGATAAAATAATTTAAATTTATACTTGACTTTCAATATTGTTAAAAAGGTCCATGTTTTTGAGAGTAGGAATTTAAAAGATGCTTGTATAAAACTTTGTTCACTTAATTTATAATTTTTAATTGTTTAGACAATGGTGTGCAGAACTCAATTTGTACTCTTGTCTGAGCCTTGCAAATTCTAGCAAATATTAGCAAATGAGTTTGCTGACATTTCCACAATAGGTCTTTTATCCACAATCTTTAAAAATATTTATCCACAGTGTTTGAATTTAACTTTTCTCTGCTGTAGTTTCATCATACTTTGAAAGAAACATGAGAGGAAGTGTTCTTTTCTTTCTTATATATTCATTTATTGTTTGTTTGTTTGTTTTGACAAAGAGAGAGTGTGTGTAGAGGAGGGGAAGAAAGAGACAGGAAGAGACAGAATTGTAAGCAAGCTCTGCCCTGTCAGCTCAGATCCTGATGCAGGGCTCGAACACAGTGAACCATGAGATCATGACCTGAGCCAAAACCAAGAGATAGTTGCTTAGCTGAAGTAGCCACCCAGCACCCCAGAAAAGTGTTCTCTTCATTGCTGCTCTTTTTTCTACCAGGTTGATGCCATCACATTCAATTTATGACCAATACTGAAACTTAAGCTCAGAGAATCTCTTTAACCTTTAACATTCTGAAACTCATTATCCCCAAATGCCCTTACTTTCAGTGCCTTTGGCTGCACAGATAACGTTGTGCTTCGTATTTTATTGTTTAGAGACTGTAAACTAATTCCTGAATGTCCACTTGTTACTGAAGTAAACATATAATAGTGTGTTCCTTCTGGAAATTACTCTCAAGCTCTACACTTCATGACTGGAATAAATCCCTGCCAGGGAAAAACCTTAGGGATTTTTTGGGCTTAAGTCCTCAGCCACAGTGTAGTTTTGCATAGAGGGAGATAATACAAAGTGTACAAGGGTAATGCTTACACTGATTATAATAATAATATAATATGTATCATTACGTGTTATACAATATACTGAATAGTGATTTGATTGTTTTAAGTGAAAACAACTATCAAAAGTTCTGCTTTGTAACTTTTAAATTTTTTGAAAATTTATATCCTCCACAGTGTTCCTGAATGATGATACTTAGATCTCAGGACTTTGTGAACTTCTGTGTAAACATGATCTATTAAAAATGTTTTATCTCTGTTGCCTTCCAAACTCTAAATGATAATGAAGAGTTTTTCAAAGGAAATATGTCCCAAATAAAGAGAAAAGGGGATGCAACAAATTGAAAAGCAGATGGAAAGGTGTTACGTGACTTAGCAAAAATAAAGAAATCTGAAACCAAAGCTGAGAGTGGAGAAAACTCCAATTATAAGATGGCTTACCTGTGAGAAACTGGGAAAGTTTCGATAATAACAAATACCAAATAGCTCTGAAAGTGCCAGTGGAATTACAAGCACTTAGCCTAACAGATCCCTTCCCATCAATCTACGTAGCAAAGAAATAACTTATCTTTATTCCAGCAGAAGACTGGCAGCTTCCTCTCCGAAGTTACTGAACCCAAGAAATTGAATTCAGGGATGCCCGCTACTACTAGGGCATGGAAGCAATACTGAAACAGGGGGATTAATTGAAAGACTATATTCCAATCCTCAAGGCTCACAGCCCTGTCTTGATTTTGCTCTCAGGATGTTGGCAAGATTCTCTCTCTCTCAAGCCTGAGCTTGGATTCTCTCAGAGAAATTTATTAGTCCGAGGGAAAAAAATCTATAGATTTTGAAAATCAGACATCATTCAAGAATTTCACGAAAGATGTGTCAAATTAAAGTGCCACCTACTACTGAGAAATTCTTTCCATTAACTAAGAGTTTCCAATCAGCTTTTCAGTGCTTCTTTCTTAATATATTAGACAACCAAAGATTGCCAGATACTTGAGAAAAAAGTTGGCATGACATACAGACAAAAACAATAACAAAAAAGGGAATTAAAAATCAACAGAGCCAGAGGTGCCGGGGTGGCTCAGTCGGTTGAGGGTCTGACTCTTAATTTCAGCTCAGATCATGATCCCAGGGCCGTGAGATGAGGCCCCATGTTGGGCTCCATGCTGAACATGGAGCCTGCTTAAAATTTTCTCTGTCTCTCCCTCTCCCCCTGTCGCCTGCTTGAGTTCTCTTTCCCTGTCACTCAAAAATTGAAAAGAAAAGAAAAGAAGTAAACAGAGCCAATTCTGAAAAAGAAAAACAAACTTTAACAGTGAAAAAAATAAGAAATATCTAGTGACAAATGACATATCCTTAACATAATGTAGGTATGTGTTTTAAAATGATAATCTGGGTAAGAGCAAACAGTTATTGTATTTAAAACATGAAATACAAAATTAGTAGATGGTACCAACACATGAGTAAAATCCACCAAACAGTACGAGCATGTTACATAAAAATATGGCCAGGTAGAAGAACTACTACTTTAGTTTAGCAGTAAACTAAAGCTAAATTAGCTGAGGGGGATGAGTTCTGGGGAGTGGAAATCAAAGACTAGAGAAAGGTGGGGGGAACAGGGGAGTGCTAGGTTTTATTTTGTTAATAAACTCTGTAAAACTATTTAATTTTTAAAACTACTTTTGTTTTTTATTTGATAATAGGTAATGTTGCATTATAAAAATATTTTATTGATCTCCAGAAAATTAAAAAATCTTCCTAATGTGTGTCTATTTTCTGATAAATGAAAAAGAGTGTGTTGCATCTATTTCTTACTGTAACTTCTATTCTTACTGCAGTATTTAAATAAATAGATTCTCACCAGGTCTGCAGATGACAGAGTTGTATACGAGAAGCATGTAGTCCAGAGAATTACTGAGCTTTAAAACCACTGAGCTATTTCAAATGCCACATAATAGCCTCGTGTGCACAATCTTAAAATGCATAGACTTAGAGTCTGCTCCCTGTAACAGAAACAGGGTTTTGAAATACAAATTGAATATATGTTATCTTTTTTATTTTATGTTAAAGACTTATAGATACAATGTAAAATAAAATTCTTTCTTAAAACAACAACAACAATAACAACCACAAACCCCTAGGATTTCACATAAATCACATGCATAGAAGAGAAACAAGCAAGATTTAGTTTACCAGCATTGTTATTGTAACAGACTCTTGGAATCCTTTGGTACACTATTAAAACACTTATTATATGCAGATTTTCAGGAAAGTGCAAACAAACCAGGACAAATTTGTTCTCCCCCTTAGGACAGAGCAAGCTCTAAAAAGCCTATTTTGTCTGTGTTTCTGTGTATTCCAGATTTGAGGCTGAGGATGAAAACCCTGATTTCAAAGTGGTTTTCTGTGCTTCATGAAGCTTCCTGATAAATTCCCACAATAAATTTCTTCTTTTGCTTAATAAAAATGTATCCATAACCTTTAAGAATTCAGGATCTTTTCTCTTTAAACCTTTTATTGCCAACTCTCATCAGAAGTAAATAGGATTAACAATTTAGAATTGTGTTGAAGAAAAAAAGTCATAAAGAATAACCCTCAATGCTTAATAAAGTAAGCACTTTAAGAATGATTTTTAAATTGGGGCGCCTGGGTGGCTTAGTTGGTTGAGCGTCCGACTTTCGCTTAGGTCATGATCTCGCGGTTCGTGGGTTCGAGCCCCACGTCGGGCTCTGTGCTGACTGCCAGCTCAGAGCCTGGAGCCTGTTTCAGTCTGTGACTCCCTCTCTCTCTGACCCTCCCCTGCTCACGCTGTCTCTCTCTCTCCTAGAAATAAATAAAACATTAAAAAAAAAAAAAGAATGATTTTTAAATGAATGGTGGCATTCTTTATAGGACTTTAAATCTATGATATGTAATTATATATTATCTCCCTTGATCCTATCAAAATTTTGTGGCAGTCAAGGCAGTCATTGTACTGAGAAAAATAACTTAAGGTCATGAAAGTTCCAGAAAATGCTCAATTAGCAGGAAGCAGGATCAGTCCAGGTTTACAGTTTCTTATTCCAAGTCGGCTACTGGTTACTCTGAATTCTCTATCTCTTCATGAGGACAAATATTAATATACTATTGATGTTTATCTGAGTATGAGCAAGGGAGTCTGACTTTTAAATTGAGAATTCTGAGCAGATACCTACTTGTCTTCAAAAGCTTAGTTTAATTATTTCACTACTCTGATCATGTGTGATTTCTCTGAATATGTGGAAAGGTATACCAGGGAAATCCTTCTGAGTTCCTTGTCTTTCAACTAAGAATTGAGATGTAATATTAAAGATAATAACATTAACAGTGATGAGGAGGAGGAGAATTTGGTAGCTAACAATGATCTCTTACAGTATGATAGGCACTAAATGCTGTACAAAATGTACTTAATCTCCATTACAATCTTATGTGATTGGTACTAAAATTATACTTATTGTACAGGTGAGGAAAATGAAGACCAGAGGTTAAGGCACTCACCTAAAGACAGACAGCTAAACAATGGAAAAGCTAAGCAATCTGGCTGCAAAAATATCTATAATGAAAGCTTCTAGTTATGCCTTTGTAACATTGTCTCTTTTGCAAACTCAGGTGCACATGTAAATCAAAATTTTTGTTCATGATTTAGAAAGAACTATCCCTCCTGCAGCTTATACATCTGTACAAACACCTTTTCACCAATCTCCTGTAGCCAGCAAAGTCCTGAACACAAAGCACCACATTAGGCAACATTTTCATACTTTTTAGATATCTTATTAGGTAATACCATGTATTCAAATGAATATTGAATTATTCAGTGAGCAGGACCAAGGTTCCTACAAGTCAGGAAGCAATTCTGAGTTTAGAGCTACCAACAAGTTTCCAAACCTGAAGGGTGTAAAGCCACATGCCTCAACGACAAATGCTACCAGGCAAGATAAAACTCAGTGGGCAATGGTGGTCACCTCAGTTCTACTTCGAAAACCAGCTTTGCCAACCACTAACGCTTAGGGTCTTAGCATCCACTCTGATTTTATTTTAATTTTTTAATGTTTATTTATTTTGAAGAAAGAGAGAGAGACATAGTGTTAGCCAGAGAGGGGCAGAGAGAGAAGGAGATACAGAATTCAAAGCAGGATCCAGGCTCTGAGTTATCAGCACAGAGCCTGATGTGGGGCTTGAACTCACGAGCCATGAGATCATGACATGAACCAAAGTCAGACACTTAACTGACTGAGCCACCCAAACACCTCAAGCATGTAATTTAAAATTTTTTAAATGTTATTATTTATTTCTGAGAGAGAGAGAGACAGCGTGAACAGGGGAGGGTCAGAGAGAGAGGGAGACACAGAATCCGAAACAGGCTCCAGGCCCTAAGCTGGCTGTCAGCACAGAGCCCAACATGGGGCTCGAACCCATGAACCGTGAGATCATGACCTGAGCTGAAGTCAGAGGCTTAACTGACTGAGCCACCCAGTTGCGCCCAAGCATGCACTTTAAAAGCAAAAACTCTCTCCATCCTCTAGAACACCCAGATGCCATCCTGCAGAGAAGCCAGAAAGACATTAGGATATTGAATTTCTGGAAGACTAAGAATTTTCCCTATTTTTGGCTGAATATTACTTTTAAAAAAACTATTTCAGTTGCCAATTTCAAACATGATAACACTGAAAATTGAAACCCCACTCCCTTTAATAATCTTGTGAAGATTTGAGGCAAAGTTTTTAGCTCAAAACAAAACAAAAGCTTTATCTTTTCATTGAGTACTGAAGGCATAGTTTGAATAAGTTTGTTTAAATACCTATAAACTTCTTGGGGCCAGTTGATAGGAGCAGACATTGAACTATGTCTCTGCCAGCTTCCAAAAGTAGCAGTCTCCTTGTCTATGACTATGCTTTTGTTCACAGGTACTAGTCCAAGAGTGTGCCTCTCCCACACTTCCCTCACCCACTCTGTCCATCCGAAGTTTAGGTCAATTTATAACTCTAGCCTCACACCCACAATTCCTCTCTCTCCTCTCTCTCTTTTCTTTCCAAGTTAGTTAATTCTGTGGTTGTCCCAGAAATTGCAGTCACAAAAGAAAATTCTGCAGAGACTGTTTTTATTGGAAAAAGGAAATAACAGAAGTCTGAGATGCAAGTGGGGGATTAAAGTGAATGACAGAAAAGGAAAAATAAAATTTCTGCAATGCGGAGAACAGGAGACAAAATGGGAAAGCCTAAAATATTAAAGAGAAAGCAAGGGAAGCATATCAGAAGGTCCTCCCAGACTTTGTTGTGAAGGTTTAATAAATAGAATTAAAGGTGGAGATTTCCTGTTTAGTTAAAGGCAAGTCAAAGATGAATAAATATTTTTCCCATTGAGAGGTCCAACTTATTCTGCACTTTGGAGTGCAAGAGGAGTCTCTTCTAAGGAGCCAGCTCCATACTCTGGTTTCTCTTCAGACGGCATAAATCTTTCGCCTTTTACTGAGTAGCCAGCTCCAATTACCTCATACTTTTGGAAATATATGCACATGGGCATTGTCAGGAAATCTGGTTCTTTTTTGCCCCCACACAATTTAACTGAATAAATCCTATTTACCTGGATGTCTTTTTCCACCAGTGATAAATGTGTGTAGGTAACTCTCTGCTAGCTGTTGTTTATGTCTGCAGCTGCTTCAGATGCTTTGCTCACCTGCTTTGGCTCCTGAAGACAAATTTGTAAGTGACTAAGTTGTACACATTATGCTCTCCTGGCTGGGTCTGTTAATGAAAAAATTGCATCAGACGTGATGAGAAAACAGAAGCAAACTTTATTCTGATACTGTTGCCAGTGATAGAGATAAGATTAGGTCTAGCTCCCTAGACCTAAAAGGCCGGAGAGTTTTTGAAAGCTAGGCTAAGGTGGGTTTCTAGGGCATCTGTATTTTCTAATTGGCCTTACCCAAAAGAAAAGTAAATTTTCTCTTATATTCATGACACAAGGTAGTTTTACTACTTGGGAAAAGGCACAGAAAGTAAGAAATAGGGGTGCTATCTTCCTTGATGATTATATTTCAAGATATGGCTCCCAGGTTCTTGAGATACACAGTCCTGGGTTATAAAACTTACAAGAAACTGGAAGAATATTTACACATATTTTAAAGGGGCAGAGAAAGAATTTATAATTACAAGTTTTCTATAGTAAATGCTCTAAGAAATGGGTGTTCAGGGGCCTGAAGTTGGAAATAAATCTACCTAAAGTTTAGTCAAGCTGAGGGGAGTGTTAAGGTAGTCTTGGTCAGGTCAGTCATAGCCATCACTGTGGACACTTAGATGCTTCATTGGTTCTCAGTGGACCAGAAAGAAGACAGGAGTGCTGCCTGGATTGCTGCTTTCAGCAACATGGTACTGACTTTGCTACCATTGTCACCGATGTCCCATCAAGGCCAACTCCATTCAGTGGTCAAATGATCATTTACTTAACACTTATCTTGTTGAATGCTCTGTACTAAGCACTAGAAGTTGAAGGCGGTCCTTATACTCATACAGAATATGTGTCTTTGAACATTCACTATCATGCTCGACATAAACAAAGATCCTGTTTAGAGGCAATAGAAACATTTTTATCCCCTCTGCCTTTGCCATCAAGGCAAAACCCAAGCAAAAGAGATAAATGAATAATAAAAACAGAACCAAACAAACAAGTGACAGGGTTGGATAATTAATCTTTACCCCTTAAGCAAGTTTTATATGCATACTATGGTAGTCTGGGCCATATAAAAATAATTGTAAAGAGTTTTGGAAAGAGAGAGAAGAAAGAGGATCTTTTATTTATTTATTTTTTTCAAAATAACTGGAGTTAATCTATGGTAGTAAATCTCAACATTAGAAATGCTTGTTTCTGTTGTAGATTATTCTCTTGGTTGAAGGAGAACATTTTTCCCACCTTCTTTACACCCATTCAGTGTCTATGAAGCTCTCAACCCTCCCATGTCTACATATATTTAAGGTGAAACCATATAGAAGATAATGCTTCAGAAGCTCAGAGGCTAAAGGAAAATAAGGATCCTTTGAGGGAGAGTGGTGATGCCCAGAGATGAGGGACCAAGAGAAAGAAGGACAACAAAGAGGCACCAAAGAAGCAGTTCTCTTGAATCTTTCCATTGTGGATTTGTCTCAGTGAACCTACTGGGGAAAATAGCAAACTGGTTTGCCCCATTCCCCGGTCTCAGGTAAGTACCTCCAGTAATGGACTACCCTTTTTTACATTTATGATTATTAAAGGCAGAGAAATGTCTAATTGGGAAGAATGAAAAAACTAGAGAGGGAAAAAGGAAGAAAGGAAGGATGGGAAACTCTCTGTAGGGCTCCATTTTTTCCCCAATTAACAGATCATGGGGTTTTCATGTCACAGTCTTTTTATTTTCCTTTATAAGAAATTTTGTCTTCCACAGGATTCCAAGTTTGGCACTAAACCTACTGAATTAGTAACTATCACCCTCTGAAGTAGGTAATACTGTACCCATTTTTTAGACACAGAATTTCAAACTCTGGGAAAGAGAAACATTTGCCCAAGTCACACGACAGGTAAGTAAGTAATGGAGCCAAGAATCAAGAACAGACAGTCTGACCCAGCCCCTGTGTGAAAGCATGAGATTCCACTGTCTCACTGGGCACTAGTTTTCTATGTTGAAATGCCATATGGTGTAACGTGAGAAAAATAGTCAATCCTAACATTATTTCAGGCCACAATTCTAAAGGATCTTAGTGAATAAGGCCCTCTCTTACCTCCACTGTTTCTCTCATAGTTGACATCTCTGACAGAAACCCAACTCACCTTGGGCATCAGTCATGGCATGTGATATGAATCCCAAAGCTTTATGTACATCACCTGAGATGATTAGAGCCCAAGCTGTGAGTAGTTGTAGGACAGGGGCATAAATTATCTGTGGTTGTTTTTGTATGTTTGCACATAATCAAATTTACTGGAGCTATGCTGAGTGATAGCCACGAGTCCAGAGAAAGGATCAAAGAAGTAAATAAACAAAACAAAACAAAATAACATTGAAATGTGTTGGTAAAAAGTGTTTACCATATACTTACCATATAGAAAATAAGAGCTAAAAAATGGATAAAGCTAAAATTGAGTCAGAAGCACTGATCATAGGAACTGAAATACTATCTACAGGATAGCAAAGTGTACTTATTATTCTTGGTTTCTCAGAAAGAAAGACACCAGCATGGAGTTCAACATATTTTGCATCTTGCATTGATTGACTAAGGGGTAGCATGAGAGGCTACTCTAAATTACCTCTCCAACACACTCTCTCCAATTCTATTAATGTATTAAGAGGCCACAACTAGAAAGGTAAAGCATCATGGTAAGTTATCCTTTTATCATTGGGAGGGTTTACATGATAATCTCATCCACAGTTAAGTAACTAGGGAAGAATAGGTTATCCACCTGAAAGGGTGATCAGTCAGTCTTTCTGTAAAGAATTTCCTTGAGCTAAGTCATGAAGATGAGTACATATTCATTAGAAATATAGAAATGAGGGAGGAATGTGAGGAAAACCAATAAGGATCTAAAGAATTAAAAATATTTAGGCATGACTGGATTCAAAAGCTATACATAATGCTTCTCGGTGATGAGGTTGAAGTGAAAAACAATTATAGTGAAGAGATAAAGAAATGCCAGAACTCATAAGACTTTGGAGATTATATCCACACATCTGTACTGTGCTATAAAAGAAACTTCAAGCCACTAAAGGATTTTACTTTGGTAAGTAAAATTAAGAGATTTTAATAATAATTTTTAGCTTTTAGAGCAGTGAAAAATGCTTGGAAGAGGTGAAAGATTGGAGACAAAAAGACTGGTTAGGAGATTGTAGAAAACTCAGAAAAGACAAGAATTTTAAAAATGTAAGATTATGGTATTTTATCAGTCTGGGTTTGATTACTGTAGCAGAACCACTAAGAAGAATAAATGGAGGGGCGCCTGGGTGGCTTAGTCAGTTAAGCGTCCGACTTTTGCTTAGGTCATGATCTCGCGGTTCGTGGGTTCGAGCCCCGTGTCGGGCTCTGTGCTGACTGCCAGCTCAGAGCCTGGAACCTGTTTCAGGAACCTGTGACTCCCTCTCTCTCTGACCCTCCCCTGCTCACGCTGTCTCTCCCTCTCTCCTAGAAATAAATAAAACATTTAAAAAAAAAGAATAATTTAAAAAAAGAGAAGAATAAATGGAAGGATGAATAGATAGATGGATAGATAGGTAGTTGCCACAGAGATAAATATACTTACATAATTTATTAGAAGGATCTGTTCTTGCACTATTGTGGGAGTGGGTTAAAGAGCCTGTGTAAGACTGTAGTCTTCACATGAGATCCTAGAGCTCTATAGGTATAGAACAAGCAGTGAAAAAGAGAAGATGGATAATGTGTGAGGAGAATAAGGGTAAACCAGAAGTATGAACCTGTGCTGGAATGCACAAGGACAGATTGGAACCTACTTAAGTGCCTTACTTCTTCCAGCTTCATAATGTAGTTGTCCTAAGGAGAAAATAATGCTCTTCCTGATGAACTTAAACAAACTCTTGGATAAGGAGTTGGAGAAAGATCTGGGGCGCCTGGGTAGCTCAGTCGGTTAAGCATCCGACTTCGGTTCAGGTCATGATCTCACATTTTGTGGGTTCAAGCCCCACATCGGGCTATGTGCTAACAGCTTGGAGTCTGGAGCCTGCTTCGGGTTCTGTGGCTCCTTCTCTCTCTGAACNTCTCTCTCAGAAATGAATAAAACTTAAAAAAAATTTTTAAAAAGGAGTTGGAGAAAGATCTGAGAGAAGGTGGAGCAATTGATACTCCAAGCCAATGAGGCAAGCTAGTAGATAAGTGACAACATGCATGAGTTATAACACTTTCTGCATGCC